>NC_133768.1:4224873-4545498 GCF_036562045.2 Rhinolophus sinicus | reverse complement strand
TGAATGTAACCTTAGGTCTTGGTAGCTATTCTTTCAGGTCTCCAACAATAAAATATAATAGAAGTATTCTCAACACAGGTCTGCGATGATTAGTTATGTAATTTGGTTCACACTCCTTACAAAGATTCTCAAATTATCTGTGATGTTTCCTGAATCCATTAGTGGGGGCTTCTCAAATCCTTAATGCGTCTGTTTTCAGCGTAACATTTAAGAGAGGGGTATAACACAGGCGGTTCTCCAAAATCATTGGATCTGGGAGCTTCTTTAAGAAAGAAGCTGATTTGGGAATCATTCCCATCAATTACTACCTATGATGTTTTCATATTTTTTTTTAATTTAAATTTTTAGAAATTTTTTTTCCCCTGAGACAATGCAATGTTTACTTTGTATTCAAGCAATCCTGGCTCACCCATATGAGTGACACTGTCTATTACTAAGCTTGTTTCATGAAGCAAAAAGACCATAACTGGCTGAAAAATAGATTATCTGAGAGGTAGTGGTTTGAGACAATCATCTGTGATTTTACAATCTTTGACATTCAAACACATTAGAATTCAATGTATTGTTCATGCCTTCAAAATGCTTTCTTGCCGTTCGACAAGTGTTTGTTTTGTTTGTTTGTTGATTTTTATTAAACTGTTCTTTCCTGACTATTTCAGCCATCGCTCTAGCTAGTTATCTTTATATTTCCTTAAATCCTTTAAGGACGTCTGAGATCTCATCACTCACCCAAATTTATAAAAGCTACGGAGAGAGGGAGAGAAAAAAGGAGGGAGGGAGGGAGGATGAAGGAAAGAATCCGTAATCCATCCCACAAAATAAGAAGGCATGATATACCAGGGGTGCCAAAAAAATGTATACAAGTGGACACTTTGGTCAACGTGGCTCAAGCAGGAGTTCGCCGTCATCAGAAGTGTCTGGGCGCTGATGGGAACCACTTTGAGCACCTCTTGTCATTGCAGAAGTGAAACGTGACTTGTATTTCTCTTTTGTTATTGGTATATATTGAGTATTACAATTTTAATACGGTTTTTTTCCTTTGTTAAAATGTGTATACATTTTTTTGGCCCCCTCTGTATGCATAAACTAAATACCCTAACAATGTTCTTATGAACATTCACACATAGGTAGGGATTTCTGAGAGCAGATCTATGCCTAATTCATGTCTCCATTTCCACGACTAACTTTGCCTGCAAAACTATGACTGGTAATACAGTACGTGTTCAATAAAACTGATGAATGCCAAGAAAAGTGCATGAAGAACAAACTCTTGCTGGATTAAGAGCATAGTTTCCAGAAAAAGATAAATATACCTGAGTCACCAAGTTTCCTTCCTGCCCGGGCTAAGGACCTCCGTTTCAAAACCTACCATATTGCCTCTGCATCTTGAGCAAGACCACACAAGTGACCCGGAGAACAGAATCTATCCACAGTAGGCAAACGGATGCTGGGACAAACGGCCATCACCACCGGCACCACCATGCTCATGGTGGACATCATGGATTGGCTGTGGCATCTTTCCTGCTGAGCGCCACACAGCCTTACACAGACTCTGCCTATCCATCATGGCAGGAAAGATACATGGCTCCACGTATGTCCCCAGTGTCGTGAGATTTCTAGACTGGTTCACAAAAGCACACGAAGTATCAATCAGTTGTGTTTCAGTGAGTACAGGACTATGTGTGTAGCCACAGTGATAGTAACAGCTCTTCTGCACTGAAGGGTGAACTTGTAGTTTCTGTGGACCATTAGCATATATTGCCGTGTATAATGCACACGTTTTAGGCCCACTTTTTTCTGTGAAAAGTAAGGATGCACATTATATGTGGGTAGTACTAATTCCATAGCAATATAAATGATTTTAATTCTTTTATTTATGCTTATGAGCTAAAAGTGTAACTCTAGACATCAATAACGATATCCGTATGCAAAATAATGCCCTGGAATACAATCATCAGTTTTGTTGAACTTACAACGAACTTGTAACTACGAAGAGTTCTTGGCCTTCTATGATACGTAAATATCGTAAATTGTTACCACTACATAAAATTTCTTGTACCTTGTATCTGTTCTTAGGTTTCGTAATTATGTGTTACCTAAAATTCCTTGTACCGTATGTTGAAAAAACAAATGCTAAAATTTCTTTGTAATACAAAAAACAAGTACCTCAGTATAAACAAATAAAATATTGAATTAAAAAATTAAAATGAAAGATTTTTTTTCCCCCTGAAAGTTGGGGCCAAAAAACGTGGGTGTGCATTATACACGACAAAATACAGTAAATGCAGAAACTGTGCGCCAGCCTGGAAATCCACTTACCACATGTGGCAGTTTTTTTTGGGAAAAGGTACATCAGTTTCTTTGGGAAAAGTGACTATCAGTCTATGTATCTTTCTATGTAACTATGCATCTATCATCTATATTTTATGTTATATGAATTATATATTTACATTACTTTTATATATTAATATTAGTTCATTAGATATGTTATATACTTATATACAATTATGCACAATATAATACATAATTATATTCATATAATACAATGTATAACTAAATGAACTTTTGTTTTGTATATATATACATATGTATACACACACACACACACACATATATATATATATATATATATATATATATATAAAGGCTTTCCAATGAATTTTGAAAAATAGTGAACTCAGATAACGAAGGCTTCCTTCATCAGTTATATAAGTGGTATATAAACGTAACAATCATTAGGTACATATCTCTTTAAATGCAGTTCAGCTAGTTTAGATGATGAAGGCTTTCTAGAGACAATCTGCCAACAAAACTAATATAAGCAAGAATAGCTCCCTGACTGCCCTGAGCCCACTGGTGTCTACATACCAGCACATTGAAGTGTCAGAAACCTACGTCTGTTTGCACACTTGGAATGTGTAATCAGAACGTGTATCCGGTGGTGAGTGGTGAACCAGGTCAGGAAATGGTCCCCACGAATCCCTGTCTGCTGTGGCCATCAGCTACCATGTTTCCCCAAAAATAAGACCAGGTCTCATATTAATTTTTGCTCCAGAAGATGCATTAGGGCATATTTTCAGGGAGTATCTTAATTTTTTCATGTACAACAATCCACATTTATTCAAATAGTCATGTCATCTTCTTCTGGAACATCGTCATAATGTACTAAATGCATCCGTCTGGCTGACGATCTTAACTGGGGCTTGTTTTCGGGGAAACACGGTAGGCTGTTTCTGAATCTCCAGGTAGGTCACTTTGAATCAGGGGTCTAGCTTGAATTGAAACGCAAAAGCAGTCAACTCTGCAGGGTAAGAGGGACCAAGACCATAAAGAGACTATTGTGAGTTTCTCATCTTTTGTGACTTCGAGCTACTCGGTGTTTACTGAAAGTGAATGCTGGGTTTGTCCACAGTGCTGAGAGAATGCTGCTGGCAACTGTGCCAGAAGTTTTCAATGGGAACAGTCTCTCAGCAGACCTCTTAGGGCACCGAGAGAAAGAAAGGCATGCCTCTCCTACGAGGCCGATAAAAGGGTTATGAGGTTCCCTTTTCTCCACTTCCTCACCAGCACTTGTTGTTTGTTGATTTACTGATGATACTTATTCTGACAGGTGTGAGGCGACTCTCATTGTGGTTTCTATTTGCATTTCTCTGATGATTAGTGATGTTGGGCATCTTTTCTACGTCTGTTGGTGGAATTGCAAATTGGTGCAACCACTACGGAAAACAGTTCGGAGGTTCCTCAAAAAGTTAAAAATAGAACTACCTTATGACCCAGCAATTCCACTCCTGGATATTTATCCAAAGAAATCCAAAGCACTAATTTGGATAGATATAGGCACCCCTGTGTTTACTGCAGGGCTATTCACAATAGCCAAGATGTAGAAATAACCAAAATGCATAACAATAGACGACTGGACAAAGAAATAGTGGTCCATTTATACAATGGAGTATCACCGAGCCATTAAAAATAAATAAATCTAACATGGCTGGGCCTAGAGAACATTATGCTAAGTGAAATAAGTCAGAGAAAGACAAACACCATATGATCTCACTTATATGTGGAATCTAAAGAACAGAATAAATGAGCAAACAAAACAGAAACAGACTCATAGATAAAGAGCAAACTGATGGTTGTGAGATAGGAGGGAGGCTGGGGGATGGGTGAGAAAGGTGAAGGCATTAGGACGTACCAATTGGTGGTCACAAAATAGTCCTGGGGGTGTGAAATACAGTACGGAGAATATAGTCAATAACGTTGTAAAAACTAGATATAGTGTCAGATGGGTATTGGACTTATGGGGGGATCACTTCATAAATTATATAAATGCCCAACCACTACACTGAATGCCTGAAACTAATATAAAATAATATTGAACGTCAACTATAATTGAAAAGAAATATATATGTGTATATATATATATATGTGTGTGTGTGTGTGTGTGTATATATGTATATATGTATATACATATATACACACACAGAGGGTGACAAAAAATGTATGCACATTTTAAGAAAGGAAAAAACTATTAAAATTGTAATATTCATTATATACTGATAATGAAAAACGAATACAAGTCACGTTTGACTTCTGCAATTACAAGAGGTGCTCAAAGTGGATCCCATCAGTGTAATTTTAATAGCTTTTTCCTTTTTTAAAACGTATATACATTTTTTTGGCACCCTCTGTGCATATATATATATATATATTCACGTGAGGTAAAGTCGAGCATATAGTCAATGGTATTGTAATAGCTACATATGGTGTCAGAGGGGTAGCAGAAATGGTGGGGTGATGACTTGTTGAGGTGACTTACAAGCTAATCACTAAGTTGTTCTGCACACATGGAAGTAATAATAAATCCATAAATATACAATGGAACGTGTAGTGCTATCTTAGCACTGAACGAGATTCAACATACATGCGGAAGAGATGCTTTCTCGCCTCTAGACTCCTATGTGCTTCTTTTTTATCTGGCTCGGTTTCACTTAATCACTGCCTGTTGATAGTTCTTTCATGGCTGAACTGGAATTTTAAGAAAAGTTAAATAGCCACCTTGCACTTCAAACAGAAAAGAGCCAGGGTGGGGGAGGACGAGGAGGCCGGCCTTTTCAAAAGGGGGCTCAGTTTGGTTCTGTGCAAGTTGTCAGTTTGTCTATCGTACTAAGCGACGTGGTACAATCCTGTTGGATACGAAAGGGCAGTATTTTATCACACCTACCCTACAGACGATTCCGCCGTAAGAAAAGTTCCTCAACTCAGAAGAGAAAGTTTCAAGGGCACTTAGAGGACATGGATGTTTGCCCTGAAACACACACTTAGATCTCACTGGGAATGGCTGGCAGGCCCATCACAGGGAACGGACATCATGAACTGTTTAAATATCAGACAGGTTTGGTGGCGGGAAGGAAAGGAAAATGACTAAGGCAAAGTCACATTTTTCATTCTGGTATTGTGTTGTGTGACTTTACCTAATGTGCTGCAAAGGCTGAGAGAAACATTTTCATGGAAGAAATAGCTGTTGGGTGTGGTGGTGTATATGGGCACATCTAAGTATTAGACGTACACAGACACACACAGACACCTGTCAACTCTTACCACGTGACTTTAGACTATGGGGGCATATATCCGAGAGACTTAGAAATAAGCAGGTAACAATGACATAGTAGTTTCTTTGTAAAAAAAAAAAAAAATGCATTTGTTTTCATCTTCCCACCTAGCCCAGTCACAGAATGAGACTTATTTTTAAGTAGGAGAAATGTGAAAAGAATAAAGCCACTGAACGTCAGAGGGCTCTGGACCAGCCCCCGCCCTTGTTTCTGAGTCCTGGATGCCGCTGGCTTAGGCACCCAAGCTGGCTGACCATCAGGGTAATGGGATATGCATCCCTCCCAGAGTTCTGACCCAAACACTGGTGATATTGAAATACGAAACAAGGAAAATGACACCACCAACACACACCCTCCTGGCTATCAGAACACAACAAAATGCAAATATAAACGTCAACACACCACCATGCCTCATGCCAATCATAGTGCCAGTAACCTTAGCTTTTAAAACATCCACAACCTTATCAAGGAAGGCAACTGTGTCCAAGTTTCTTTTCTTTTTAAGGTAGAAAAAAATCCAAAGGGAAGTTCCACACTCCAAAGAAATTTACTTTGCAAAATATGTGCACTCTGCCCTCAGCCACAAAAAAAAAAGAAAAAGAAAAAAAAAATCCACAACCAGACAAAAATAAAAATGTAAAGTGAGCCTGGATGAGGGGCTGCCTGCAGATATCCCAGAATAGTCAAATTCACAGAAGGTGAGAGTAGAATGGTGGTTGCCAGGGGCTGGGCTGGGAGGAAATGGGAGTTATGAATCAATGGTTATAAAGTTTCAATTAAGCAAGAAGAGTAACTGTATGGATCTCCTCCCCACGCCAACAATATTGCCCTGTACACTTACAAATTTGCTAACTCTCCAGTTACGTGTTCTCACCATAAGGAAAGAAAATAAAAACATACACCAGGGATGATGACCTTAGGATCCATCGTCCCCTCATCCAACCAGGTATTAATTATTAGCCTCTAGAAACCAATACGCTCTCGGATGTCAACACACAGAACCAAGAAGGCCCACTTGTAAACCAAAACCATCACTGTTACTGTAGCCAATCCCTATTGACATAACATTCGTGTTAAATAAAACCACCCAAACAAAACTCGGGGTTCCTTCCCCACGTGTCCAAAGGGCTGTGAAACTTTCATTCACATTATCTTGAAATAAAGATTTCTCTCCTTGACATTTCCTCTAGTGGGCCCTGAAGCGTTCAATCTTTTTCCTTTCCTTCCTAAATTATACGGCCGTCAACTCGATGCAACCTCATCTGACTACCTATGTGATGTGTGTTGGGGTTTGGTTGGTTCATTCAAGCACCACTTCTGAGAGGGAGGAGAGTGGGTTGGACCACAGAAGAGGATCGTTCTTGAAATTTAATTGGCCAATTTCCACAGGCAGGTGGCACTCAGGTGTTCCACAGGTGACCCCAGGTGATCAAATGTCTGAAGTCTGAAATTAGCACCCTCATTGGGCTGGCTACCCTCCACTACCAACCTTCTCATGTGCTGATTTTATGAGCCTTTTATCCAGTTTTTGTTAAGTCTAACACCGCACAGAGAAATCCTTGTAATGCACATTCATTCAAGGCCCATCAATGGCCAACTTCTGGGTGGTACCACTTTTTTCTTCTGCCTTGTTCATTTGTGTTACTCTGCCCCACCCCAAGAAAAATGAGGCAGAGTGTCCCAGCCTGCCATTCACGGAGCAAAGAACAGTGGAGGCTTTGAAAGGCCAAATGTAGGTTGTTTAGAGAAAAATGACAAAACTGGAAAATATTCATGGAGTGAATGGTCCATGAATGGTCGCACTACACGACCCATGACCTCACTGACTGGACCCACACTTTTTTTGGGGGTCTTCCGTTTCCAGATCCTCACTTTCCCTCTTTGACTGGGCAAAAGCTGTCTATTTGATTTGAAACTGGTAGCCGACAAGTTTCAGTCATGAGCTTCTGCTACCTAGAAGGCATAATATAAGAATTCTTTAACTCAATGAAGTACCCATGAAGTTCTTCTTCTGAAAAGATACAGTATCCAGCAAGGAAAAAAAAAAAAAAAAAAAGAGCAACTGATTTAAACTAAACCCTGAACAGACTTCTCCCATTTGGGAATCAAACTCATATTGTTAAGGGTAGAAAACATTATATAGAAAGACTACAATCTGCTTTCCACACTCAAAATCTGTTCCTTACACTTGACTTTTCACAGAACTAAAATCAGCTCTCAGCAAGTCTGGAACTTACGTGTGTTTTTAAGCAGATAAGCCGAGCGTGAGAGGGAGGGTAGGAAAGATTTTAAAATATTTTCACATCCTCATTTCAATTGAATGAAATAAAGTCCATGAACAAGTTGCATTTTTGACCATATGCGACCACGTCACAAAGGTTTAAAATATGGGGTACCATTGAAAATGGAAGCACGTGAAACCAAGGGCATCCACCCCGGCCCTGGCACGTTTACTTTTGTGAGAACCCAGTGACAGATTGGGGGTCCTCTGTCCTGGCCTTACGATTTGTGCTGTGCTCTAGTCTCTAGGCATCGAATCACTCGATTCTGAAGAGTTCTTCAAGAGACCCTTGTACATTCTGAAAGTCACGTGATGTGTAGTCAGTGAGCACGCTTATTGTGCAAGGACCAGTTTTCCACAAATTACTGCAAAGGGAAAAAAATTTTAAAGGCCAGGTTCAGAAATTAAAACAAAACAAAACACCACAACACAAAACCAATACACTTATCATTAGTCTGCACTCCAGGTCAAAACAATAATAATAATACCATTGATATCCTCGCTTTTCTCCACCTTAGTCACTTATCAAGTATCTTTTCTGTTTAGATCTGGGTAAAAATTAGCTGGAGTGCTGGCTGTAGGGCCAGTGCACATTCAGCTTCATTTTACATAGAAATAAGGTACAAAGGACAGCGACCATTCTTCCACCCAAGAAAAATATGTCAAAACACCTGAAAAGAGGCATCAATGCACAGCCATAACTAGGAAAAACCAATTATTGTGTCCCTGCTCAAATTCATGCTGGTTTTCAAAAAATAATAATAATAAAATACAAAATAAAATCTCTCATTTGAAGGCAGTGATTTAAAACTGATCAAGTAATTTTCCACTTGCTACAATTGGACGTGATTATTTTCTTACAGGTCAAGACACTCTTTGAAACTGCCTCTCTCTCTCTCTCTCTCTCTCTCTCTCTATTCAACTACACTGCCTTGGGTAATAGAATATTGAACTTGTAATCTGAAAAACATATATGTTCGCAGAGGCCTCAGTGAAATTCTTCTGTTCTTAATTTGGGGATCCATTTTTTAAATCCCCCTTTTTTTCCCCCCTGGAAATCAGGGATGGATGTAAGTGGGTGCCATGAGCCCACCCCCACCCCCACCCTTCTGCTCCATCTACAGGGGGAAAATTATCCTGACATTTTCGGGATTACTGTCAACCTCTTCCCACAGCCAGCTAAAGGCATGAAAGAATTCTCCACTCCCCGAGCCTGCCCCCCACCAAAAATGCGGATTTCTGCGCAATCTGATCATTTTTCTGGGCTTTGCCATCCTCCAGGAAAACACGAAGCATCTGTACTCCAAACAGAGGCTCTCTTTTAGCAGCTGATGTGGCTTTGTTCTGATAGTCAGGTTTTTCTATCCGTCCTGGCCGCTGCATTGCCAGCTGAAGCAGGTACCGACCCTCAATTTCTCAAGCATGCGCTTCCACGGTGCCTGCAGCACGCCTACACAACCTGGAAATTCTGCCTTATCAGGATAAGTAGGTCTCCCCCAAACTTTTTTTTTCCTCTCGTTTTCTCCTCTGCGTCCCCTCAAATCATGGAAAGCTCTGAGTCTGAGAAGGGAGCTGGCTCGCACCACGTCCCGTGAGAAAACGCTTAGACGCCAGGCGCTCATGAGGTTGAAACCCTGCCACCAGTGGATCCCCTTCAAAAGCATAGGCTATGAACACATTAAACCGTCTGCCCCCTCCCCAAAAGACCAAACGGGAAAAAAAAAAATCAAATCAAGAAGAACGCATGCTACCACCTCGTGGATTCAGCTCGCAAGGACAGCACCTGCTTATTACTTGGATAACCCCCACTCATTAAACCTCACCCCCGAATTTAAGTTGGGTCCAAAGGAGAGCTTGGGATCCTCGCGCACCCCAGACTCGCCCACGCACTGGGTTTCGGTCATTACGCGCGCACCCCATGTGGGCTGAAGCTCCAAGCCGGGCGCACGGCGGGGGCCACCCCACCGCCACCCCTGGACCCCCCACGCTGCCACCTGCACCCCCCACTCCCCGGCCAGCCCCGAAACAGCAGCCCAGTGGCTCCGAAAACAAATAAAGAGAGGCCCACACCTGCTACTCGGTTTAGAGGACGGAGTCAGAGAAAAGGAAACCTGCAACCAAAACAGAAGGGGAAAAAAAAGAAAAAGAAAAAGAAAACCGCCGCGAAAGGGACAGGAGAGATGCAGAGGACGTCCTCCGGGGTCCCTCCGGGCGGGACATCCGTTCCCAGGGTGGTCCCGGCCTGGCCACAGGGCTACGGGGGCGGTGGAGGGACCCCCGGCGGCCGCCCCCGCCGCTCCAGGAAGAAAGGGCGCTGTGTCTGGCGGCGAGTAGGCGCCGGAACGGTGCTCCCGGGCCCAGGACCGCGCGCCCCACGGGGCCCCGAGCCGGGGGCGCAAACCCCGGAGGCCTGCCCGAGACCCCCGCGGAGGGAACCCCTCTTACCGCTTCTCCGAGGGGCGAAAGAGTCCGGGCAGGTTGGGGGCGGGGGCGGAGAGGACAGGGGCGTCCGGGAGACGAGGACGCGAGTGCGCCCGGGGAGGCGGCTGGCGTCCTGGAGAGCGGGAGGGGGAAGGAAGAGCCGCGGGGTGGGGGCGCAGGAGGGGACCTCGGCCTCTCCTCCCACCGCCAGCCCCGACCCCCGCATGCTCTGCAGCCCAGCGACACCTCCCACCCCACCCCCACCCCCGCACCCGCCCGCGCTTCCGCAGCTCAGGCCGCGCGAGTGCTGGCGCAGGCCGGGGGCGCCTCGGCCGCGGCTTTGGGGAGGGGGCGGGACTCCAGGTAACTTGGTCTCGCAGCCCCTCGCCTACCCCCATTGCCCCCCGTCCGCAGGCTGCGGGTTGGGGGGCTCTTGGTTCTCAATTCTACCCGCTGGGGTGGGAGGGGGCCAAGCCAAGCCGCGCGGGAAGGGGGGCCGGGAGGAAATCGACCCGGGAAAGCGAGTGTGTGTGTGTGTGTGTGTGTGTGTGTTTGGGGTGGGGGGGAGGTAATTAGAAGCGCGGGACGGAGGAGAGCTTTGGGGTGGGGGTGTTATTTGTTAGGTTGCCCAAAGCAATGGGGTGGTCCGCATATTGGAACAGACTCCCCAGCCCCCACCACGGCAGGGGACTGGCCGGCGGTGCGCCCGGCGGGCTCGGCTCCGGGGACTCGGGCTCTCTGGGCGCTGGCGGAGGCCCGCATCCCCTGAGACCCGGATAGGGCGCCCAGCGCCTGTCCCCGCAGCTTCCAACTTTGTGGTCCTCCAGGAAAGCGGGCAGCTCGTGCTGCGTGCCCCTCGGAACGGTCCAGGCCAGACCAAAAGGCTCGCGAAGAAGGAAAACCATCAGCTAACCCCGCTTCCGCCGCCTGGCTCGCCGCTAACCCACACGCACGGGAAAGGTGGGGGGGGGGGGCGGTAGCCCGCTCCCCAGCTTTGCAGAAACAGCTCTAAGCTACCGTCATTTCGTCTTCACCCGGGGTCTCCGGCGCGCCCGGGTCGCTCCCCACCAAAGCCCCGCGACGTCCTAATGAATCACGTGTATTAATTCGTGCATCACACAAGCCGTCATCTTATCCCAGGCCAGCTGGGGAAGGGGGGGGTCGATTAATGCAACCCCGGCCAAGCCTGTTTTCCTTTTTCCTCTCTGGTTAACCCCAAAAAAGCAGCACCCCAGGAAGTGGGAGCGGACAGTTTCCTTAAAGCAGAAGAAGCGGGGGGGGGTGGGGGGGGGGAGCCCCGGGTTGCTCACAGTTTCCAGAAGTCCTTCTGCCTTGTCCATCTCCAGCCCTGGCTTGCAGAGAACTGGCGCTTTGCTCCGTCTCTCCCTGTACTGCAGATATATTTTTTCCCTCCTCTCCCCGCCACACTCTTCTGTTTATTTGTATGGAAGACAGTGCTACTCTGTAAACACATCACACACGGCCCTAGAACCGTTCAAATAGCTGATTGCAGCAAAACGCTCCCAAACCACCAGTGGTCCCATTTTTTTTTTTTTTAAGTCCAAAGGGGGAGGAAAAAAAAAGAAATGTTTCTGTCGAGATATGCATGAAGCTTGCACAAGACACGCCGTCCATCTACGTAGGTGCACCTTCCCACCCACACCTAAGAAATGGAGCGACAGATGGGAGAAAGTGCTGCCCAGATTTTCAGAATAAAAGGGGGGGAAATGTCTGATGAAGTAAAGCGTCAACGTTTGCAGCGAGCCTTGTCATCTTTGGCTGGGCAGCTCATACAAGTTCAAATATTTGAAAGGCTTCAGAAACAAATAACCCAGAGACACATGTTAACACAGCACCTACCTTCGCGGCGGAAAAACTGCACCAGCTGAGTGTTCTTTTTATGCATCCAGGTTTCTCTAGGAGACCCTGACGAGGGTGCGATTTGGCAGGATGTCTTGAGAGCAGGCGTCTTGGCTTTCTGCAATCCCAACTAGATTCGCTCCTCCAAGGGAATGTGAGGATCCCGCCACACCGCCTTTTGGAGGAAATTCGTGGTTTCTGTTGTAGATAGTCTTAGGCTCGCACAGAGGGAACAGGACAGGCAGAGCTAGGTCTGAATAAGAGCTCTGTGCTAAGGCCGGGAAGGGAGAGACGGGTCTGCAAGTAAAGGAGAGATTGAAGAGAGTGGTCCTAAGACTCGCTGCTCCCCCCTCTGCTATTGGACCAAACTGAATGAAATTCAGGAAGACAGCAGCCAATAGGTGTCCGCATTCGGCCCCATCACTACAGAAACCACATCCACAGCTACAAGCCGATGCAAAGAGCAGCTAATCCCAGTGCAAACCAGCTGTAACCTAGAGATTCCCCGGTGGGTGCCCCGGTGGTGAAACAGGTGAGCACCCCACACGGAGCCACCATGCCAGAGGCGTCCAGGGAAGCTCGCCCTGCATGTGTCTGCACTCTGCAGAAACCCTGCACACACAGCACGCTGCAGTATTTGCAAACGTCTTTAACTCTTTGAGGTCACGCTCCCCAACAGGGCCAGCACTGGGGAGCTATTCCCCGTGGTCGGGCTGACAAATGTGTTACTCTTCCCAGGTGGTGCTGTGATTTTATACTGGGGAGCAGTATATCCATGGGGGCGGGGAATAGCATAATTAGAATAAAGAGCTGTAAAGGACAAGATTCTCCCGTCCAGGTGATAGGTTAATGCTTTTTGTTTGTTTCTTGTCTTACACGGTAATGGTTTTGATCAATACAATATGGCTGGTGTTGTTAGGATCGGCCAGTGGTTTTTAAATATCCCCCTTGACTTTGGGGATCCAGGAGTTGATGTTTTCCAACCAATATCCACTTTGGTCATATGACCTGGTTGGTATTTATCGTTGGGTTCGAGAGAGTAGGCGTTACATGGGCAATGCCTGAGGTCCTCAGTTGGTAAATCAGGGAACCCGGTATCACGTGTAGCAATATGAGCACAGGTGCTAGAACTAGATTGCGTGAGTTCCAATTGCATATGACCTTAGGTGTGGATTGAAATGCTTTGTCTCCCTTTCCGCATCTGGAAGACGAACGAGATTAAAGTAATCACAGTATCGTTGTGATATGAAGTGAGTGAGTACAGGACGCGGCAGGCAAGAAGCTCTAAAATTAATGTTTCCTTTTCTTAAAATGACTTCACGGGCCTCTGGATGTGTTTGTGGATGGAAGAAAGGTAATGGGACCACCATGGGACACCCTCACAATTGCTTCTGCGTTCAGGAAGCTAACTTAGGCAGCCGACCTGCTGTCATTATTCACTGTGATGGCATCGTGAGGGACTTCCCACACGTTTTAAGAGCAGGAATCTTGGGGAGCATGGATAAGAACGGGTAAGGTGATGGATACCGAGTCAGGGGATTTTGTTTCACATCCAGTATTTGTCCTGGCTGCTCTGTTGGCAAGTCTGTTATGTTCTGCGAATTCTAGGGAATAGGTCGGTTAAAGAGTGACAGATAATTGCTCTCATGACGGTTTCTTGGAATGATTAATGAAGACAATATGTATAAAAAACCCTTTACTGAAAAGGTGTATGAAATATACATATATACATATACAAATATATTTATATCCAATAATAGAAGAAAATACAGATTTTCCTCTATTATTGGATATTTAAGATTCACTGACATAACATTATTGTCCATAAATATTGCTTTTCCCCCAAATCAGTGGCATACATCGACATAGATACAAAACCACGTAGACCTAGACATATATATTTCTCCAAGTAGAATTTAAAAGCACAGCCTCAACTTAGACACAATAACTTATAGCAAGCCAGAAAGTCATTGGCTTTGCCAAGAATGTATTAATTAATTGATTGATTTATAAATTCATCAAGTATATTTTGAACACAGGCATAATCCTAAACACTGAAAACGCATTTGGGAGGAAGACACATCCATTCATTTTTTTGAAGAAGCGTAAAGTCTAATGCATAAGGGTGCCAACAGCAAAAGAAAAATATGATTATAAGAAGGTGTGAAACGGTCCTGTGATGTATGAATTCCTAGGGCTCCAAGGAGGCGGAAATGATACAGGAGGGGTCTTCAGAGAAGGGATGGTAAGTAGACATTGATCAGGGGCAGAAGTTGACAAAAAAGTCATGGGAACTGCCTGCGTAAAGGCGTAACAGCTACAACCCTTATATGGGGGTTTGACATACTGAGGGTTTCGTATGAGCAGGGCATAGATTAAAAAGAAGAGAGATTCAACAAGAGCGTAAAGAACATGGTATTCTGAGACCTGTCTGTGAAGGATCTCGAATGTCATGCTGAAAGGTGGAATATATCCAATAGGCAGCAGGGAGCCAATAATATATTTTCAGCATGTGGTAGGGGAGGTATAATCTAATTTATCTGAGGACCATCACTCTGGTGGCAATATGGAGAAGGAATTGGAGGGGGACAAGACTGAAAGCAAAGGAAATACCTTCTGAGACTGTTGCAAGGATGGATGTCCTAGAGAAATAGAGAGAGAGAGAGAGAGAGAGAGAGAGAGAGAGAGAGAGAGAAATCAATTGGTAAGGTTACAAGAGGTCATTTCTAAATACATTAGGGCAGCATAAACAAGTGATTTGGGAGGAAGCGTTTGGATTCATGGGTCAAATCTTAATGTTTGTCCAAACAAATGAGAAACAAAAACTCTTAGACACAGATAATAGTTTAGTGGTTACCAGAGAGTAAGGGGGGTGGGGGGTGGGAGATGAGGGTAAGGGGGATCAAATATATGGTGATGGAAGGAGAACTTACTCTGGGTGGTGAACACACAATGGGAATTATAGATGATGTAATACAGAATTGTACACCTGAAAACTATGTAATTTTACTAACAATTGTCACCCCAATAAATTAAAAAAAAATCTTAATGTTTGTCTTAGTGTGTGGGTAGGTTGGTTGACTAGCAGATCATTTCTCTGAGACATGTCACCAGGAAGAGGGCAGTAAACACATGTTCATTTCTGTCTGAAAGATCTTATGAGAACTTTGAACAAAATACGTAAGCAGAATAATTAAGAAAGAGTGAAAGTATAATGGCCCCTAATCCTAATCACACAAGATGAGAGAGAATGAAACACACCATTTCTTAACCATGGGGAGAGCACATTGTAATACAGTGAATGGAGTTACAAAGTTTTAAATCCAGGATTCTTGAGAAAGGTGAGGGTAGAACTCTGCAGGCTTTCATTTCAAGTCTAATTTACAGAGTAAGGCAAAATAGGGAACCGTGTCACGAAAGGATATAAAACACTAGGGCATAGAAAAGGACGCACTGTTATATGATCTGGGTTTGGGACAAGATAACTGGAAGCAACCTGAGAAATAATCTATACTGTACCATTGCTCAGAGATGATTCCATCTTACTGTCTCCGTCAACTACATTCCGATATAATATCCCTGTTCCTGTGGGGCTGACGCAATCAGCCCTAAATATGATATTGGCTGGACCCGTGAGGCTATCAGGCCATACTGACTCATACTGGCTCAACTAATACAATGGTTAAAACCAAACAGGACTATGATTAAGAAGAATCACTGTTGATGCAGAAGTAATATATATTATACTATTGGATTAATTACCCCACACTATTGGAGATATAAATATGTATATTATACAAGGTGCTTGAAATCTAATAAGGTGAGTACTCAGGGCCTTCAACTCCTCAAATCCAAGGTAATATATGGCACATGCCACCTTAGAAACGTGTGGGAGGCATAGCATGCTTCCTGTAGGGATATGAGAAAATCCATCATTGATAAACAAGGTTTCCTGGGGAATTGGAGAGCAGAGGTGGGACGTCGTTTCAAGTGAAACTGATGTGGAGTCAGCAGAGATTCTGAACATTCAAGGTGTGTAAGAGTCACCCAGTTAGCTTCTCAAAACAGCCGTGCTTTCTAACTCAACACCAGGACTCGTAACTAGTAGGTCTTGAGTTAGTTCCAGGAACCTGCATTTTTGAGGGCAGCTTGCTAAGTGAGGCTTTTATAGGAAGTCCTTCACTTAAACCCTGGACCTCGTCATGATGGTGGGTTGATGGTAGATTCATAGCATCTGTGGAGAGGAATGAGGAGTCACAGATCAGACCAAATTACGGAGGGTCACGAACATCCCTTGATGGGAATCAGCGCTGGCATTATTAGCATGGGACAGAGGCACAGGTAAACCTTCAGTGACCTTACTCGGAAGCATTTCAAAGGATGGCTTGTAGCAGGGGCATTCTAGCACAGCTGGGGAGCTGTTGCAACATTCCCAAACGAAGGTGGTGACGGTGAAAACATAAACCAGGAGGCGGGTGGCATAAATCGTTCCAAGAGTTGAAATGGTAGGAGTTGGTTACAAATAGGATGGGACCCTGAAACAGAGAGAAACGAGAAGATCGCCTTGATGGGAAGGGTAAGGTGAATGACAGTGCACCGAACCAAAGGAACTTGTGTGGGAGGAAAAGTGGAGACAATGGCTTGAGATGCCGATGGATCAAAAAATGAAAATGGTGCCTAGAAGAATGGTGGTTGACCTCAGTGGGAAACTTAGAGGGGGACCAGTAGATCTGAGAGCAAACCCCATGCATATGATTCTTCAAATTCTGGTCTTATAAGAGAAAGTGTTAACTTACAAGGGGGGACACATCTTTGGAGGAACCAACGGTGAGTGGTATGGTATTCAAGGGAGTTTCAATTCAAATGGGCGTGGGCAGAAGTCAACTGTGTGAAGGGTTGCAGGAGACTTTCTGGGTGAAAGAGGATGAGGGAACACCACTGCATTTGGGAATGAATAGATTATTAACAGCCTTCAACTAAGTGTTTCAGAGATTCCTGAGTGGGATACTGATGACACAACTGAAACCATGACTTTTGTGGTACAGGGAAGGGGGGGAAATAGATACAGGAAATCCAGAGGGGGTTCGATGAGGTAGGGTTGTTCTTAAGAAGCTTGAAGATCATTCTTTTTATTCATTTATTTAATAAACATAAATCTGAGAACTGTGGCTTATTCCAAGACCTCTTTAAAATACCGAGGGTGGACAGATACAACATGGTCTGTGCCTTCACCTAGCTAATTCTGAGATATTTTTAATCAACGGCTTTGCTTATCAGAATGACTGTCCCACTGTATTTCCATGTGTCTATTTATTTTTTGCTTTCATTTACCACTGTAGACACATTCTTGGAAAAATACTTGCAAAATTTTGATGGTAAATGCTTCGGGTGGTCACAAATAGTGAGACCAGTTTAGGGCACAAATTTTAATAAATTTGAGAAAGAATAGATAAAAAAATAGCCTTTAAATTATAGATGATACATACATGAAAGGAAATATGCCGGAGACTTTAAAAATATTTACTCTCTTAAGGTTTAGCTATTTCATGCTGTCGTATTATATATTCCACAATTGCTAGATGAAACTTGTCCTTTCAATGATACAAAGTAACCTTCAGACCAGCTGACGTTGAATTATCACGAATTTCAAAATGAATGTCAGTCACTGCAATGAGACTTTCTCATACTAGTTTCATACAAGTACCTTTTCTTAACATGTTAATTTAGTTACAGAAACTTAGTTGGAATACACACAGAGATGGTCTTACCTATCCCCATCGGTTTTGCAGGTAATGATTCTATAAGACTGACAAATTTTAAGGAAATCGTTAAAGTTTTTATTTTCTAGTCAGAAGGTTGTGCATTGCCTTATTTAAATTTTTGCATCTGAGAAATGGGAATGATGAAATCCTTGTGGGCGAGAGTCTGCTCCTGGTCTCTCTTAAGCCTTTGTCCCTTTGACTCTGTTATTTTAAACCCATAAAACACCATTAATTATGGACATGCACACAGTGTACAGAGATATGCTCTGTGTGGATTTCCATCAGATTATTTCAAAGTCTCTCCCTGGTTATTATTTTATCGCTGGGCATGATTAGCCTAAATGACTTTTAAATGGCCCTGATTTTGGAAAAGCATTCAAGCCCCTGAATTTCACTACATTCATTTGGGAATGAGAAAGCCATTAACGAATGCTTTTGTTTGAAAACCAAGGATATTGAAATCCAAAATAAGTGGCCCCAAAGAGGTAGAGTTCTCTGTTAAATGACACTTTGGCAGCAACGTTCCCACTGCTACTGCCTCAGATGTTTTGTGAAGATATTTCACGATGTCTATATCCCTTTGACAAATAACAACACATATTACCCTTCAAAATTAAAATGTCTACATATATAAAATATGTAACATTAAAACACACATATATATGTGTATCTATATCTATATATATATAACAGAGAGGGGTTATATATAATACATAAGTTATATAAAATATGCACATATATTTACACATGTATTTATAGTTTATAATTTTATATAATATATAGGGCTATGTATGATATGTATACTACCTCTCTCACTACTTTCATGCTTTGTATTTCAAATAATCTATATTTTAAAAGAAAGAAGTTCAGTATTGGGGGGGGATAAAATAAGAAGTGGAATGGGTGTGTTTTGTTGATTGGCATAGAGCAACCAGGCCTTCCTCTTCTTAATGGGGAAATAGACTATCTCTGCTGAACGCAACATGGTGTATAATTTTAGTTTAAATAAATTAGGGCTGCCGAAATATTATTAGGATAATTGCTCTCTTTATCCTTTGGAACTCAAGTTTCATTTGGGAACTCCTTTCTAAAACAATCATTTCAGATTTGTTTAGAGTGGGCATTCACATCTGTGACAAGGAATTGGTACACTACATAATACAGTGATATTTTCTTGGAATAGTCCTGTCCAAAATTACGTAGAGAACAGATGAACCCATCATGTGAAGAAACTGACGGTTCCTTTTGGCCAGTACCCAGTGTGGAACCAAAGTCCTTAGTCCGACAGCCTGTGAGAAATTGAATCCCACCAATAACCGTGTGATCTCGGAAGGGGCTTCTTCCCCAGTTGAGTTTTCTGATGAGACCCCAACCCCGGCCGATACCTGCATTGCAGCCTCTGAAACCCTGGAGCAGAGGACTCGGCTAAGCTGAGCTCAGGATCCTGTCCCCAGCAGCTGTGGGACACCTAATGTATACCTGTGCAATTTCTTGCTGTGTGACAGATTGCTAGTGGTACGTAAGTGCAGAGGTGTGTACAGACACATGCATGGGTGGATATAGCCATGGCTGCCCGTAAGGAATCTGTAGCAAACACAAAGCTAAAGGAATGTTGGCCAAATCAAACCACTATCCAAATATTTTACAATTTTCAGAATGGTGGCTACAGCCCTTTCAGACACACCAGCAATGAATGAACCAGACGAAGCAGGACGTCATGGGCTCGGAAAGCCTGCCAAAAGGTATCTAATTAGTGGGACAGGCGGAACTTGACAACCAAATCTCTGATGCGAGCATCAGGCAAAATAGATTTTCTTCACTCTGGCTGAGAATGGTTTGGCGGGCACCAAGAGCCTTGATCTTTTTACAGTTATCACATCAGCGAATGATTAGCAAATCTACCCTCTGTCGGGTCAGCTCTGTGGGGAGCAGGGCATGACCTGCTTGGAAATAGGATTCAATACCGACCGACTTAGAATTCCTTCACGTAGCCACCCGCCTCCCCCAAATCCTTACTCAGAAAATCCGTCCCTCCACCTCCTGTGCTGTCAAAGCATCTTGACCATCTGACAACAGTTAATCCACCTACTTCCAGGGGCACATAGTGTGTATGTGTGTGTGTGTGTGTGTTTATCTTGTCCCCTGACCATTTGTAGGTATCCCCTCAGGCGTCACTTTAAAAATGTTAGTTATTTTTGAGAGAACGAAAGTTGAATTTTGTTTCATCCTCAGTTCACTTTCATTTCATACATCGGGCAAATGACCCCCAAAAGCCAATGGATATTTCCTGGGGAGGGTGGATGTTACCCTGTCTTCCCACTTATATCGCGTCAGTGTGTGTGGGGGGGGGTCCCACCTTGGGCAGACCACACGACGAAGGCACTGGCAAATGTGACCTAATCCAGGCTTTAGGTCATCAGCCTTCTGCTGTGGGATGACGTGACACGGCTTTT
Source organism: Rhinolophus sinicus (assembly GCF_036562045.2). Taxonomy (NCBI): domain Eukaryota; kingdom Metazoa; phylum Chordata; class Mammalia; order Chiroptera; family Rhinolophidae; genus Rhinolophus; species Rhinolophus sinicus. The sequence goes on along the minus strand of NC_133768.1, from coordinate 4,525,112 downwards.
GTTAATGATGGGAAAAGGGACGTCCCCACATAAACACACTCCCCATGCCAGCTGCACGGCCATTCCCAAGGCACGTAACGAACATAATTAAGCTATCTGTCCTGGAGCCCTGACGGTGACTGTAAACAAGCCCTCTTCCACTGCAATCGGGGATCAGTGTGCTTAGTGGAAGCACGTGGGTTCCAAGACCACAAAGGAATATGTATTCCAAGTCGGCCAATTTAAAGGAAATAAAATTATTTATGCATCATTTTCTAAAAATTATCATTTCGAGTGTTTCCTAATAGTGAGAAAAAAACAATTCCTTTCTCCCTATCTCTTTATCTCATTTTGCCTCTCTCTCTGTCTCTCTCTCTCTGTCTCTCTGTCTCTGTCTCTGTCTCTCTCTCTCTCCCACACACACACACACACACACAGTTTTCCCCTGCACGTGACTGGGCATCAGGAGGCCAGGATCACATACCTCCCCAAGTTCTCCCGGTCCTCAGGGGACCCTCAGGCTGCACCCCACCTTCGCCTTGAGAACCCCTTCATGGCCTGAGCCCTCAGACCTCGGCCTCCCTCAGACCCGTCCATATGTGTGGATGGACTCCTGGGACTGCCCCTTCCAGGAGCACCCCCACAGGGCCCGTCTGCAGGCCCCTGCGCCACCCTCCCCGCCTGCAAGGGTAGGAGAGAAGAGGAGAGCCAGGAGGGTGGGGGTGGGGGGACATGTGTCCAGGGACCCTAAGCTGAGATACTTTCAGCCATAAACAATTACTGTGGGGTTTGGTTTTTTTTTATGTGCTGAAAGCATCAATTATGTCAATGTACACAATCTTATGTTAAAAGATTTCATGATGTTTAAGACCTTTTGAAAGTATGTGATATATATGGCTGCAGCTTCAAACAAGATGAATGACCTGAGACTCTGATACCCACTGGTTATCCCCACCTGGCTGGCTCCCCAGCACTTCGGGAGGGCAATTCGAACGCTGCAGGATGGTTTGCTTGGAGACAGTTCCCGTTTATCAGTCTGTTCCGTAGCAAGAGAAAGGGTGCAAAACAACGCTGCAGCCACTTGCAACTCACGCCTCTGGCTCATCTCTGGGTTGGCACTTGAAATCAGAGGGTAGAAATGCCACTGCCATTCTTGCTGGGGTGTAGAAACTGGTCTTCCCGGGGATGGTGGGTCCGTCCCATGCCTGCCTTCTCAGAGCGCTGTGGTCTCTCCGATGGCTCATTCCTCAACCATCTGGTTTCTTCCAAGCCACCTTTCTCTTAATGGATGACATACTTTCATATTTCATTGAAGTCAAACAGCCGGCATTGGCCTAGAAGCTAAAGCAGCCTCTCAGAGAATTCCTAGAGAAATAACCTTTGCTCTGTGCGTGTCTTGATGTTGCCAGCCTTCGAAGCACCATGCTCTCCTTGGACTTTATTTGCAATTTAAAGGTGTTTCGTTTCGTTTCGTTCTTTTGTCGTTATGGTTGTCTAGGTATTTTAAATCTACTTACTACTATTGTTACAGTAAAACAAAAGAAAGAAAGAAAGAAGGAGGAAGGGAGGGGAGGAAGGGAGGAAGAGAGAGAGAGGGAGGGGGAGAGAGAGACAGAGAGAGAGAAGAATCATGACTTATTTTTCCTCTTAAATTGTTTTCCACATCCGGATCTAGCTGGTGTGAGTAAATACCAATACCGTAAATACCACTCAGTAATGCAATCTCATACAGACTCCACGAAAACATTTAACCTTGTAGCCACAGCTTAAGTTTGCCAATAAAATTAATAATAGCTAACTATTTGCATATGGTGGAGTCTTAAAGAAAATAGCCAACCTGCTCCTACTACGATTCGTGCCCCATTTCTGATCTCTCTGTGTGTCTAAGAGGTCACGGCCTTTTCACCGGGGAAGGACTAGAGAATCACAAAAGCCATGAGTCCCACTCTTACACCTGTTTTAGAAAACGATGAACACGGATGAATCAAACCCCTTCCAGTCTCGGCTTCTGCTGTCCTTTCGAATCTGGCCTCGCATTTGTAGCACTCAGCATCTCAACCAGTCCTCTCTTTCATGATGAAAAGTAGTCCGTTTCCACGTTTGGCTCCTGCTCAGAGCAGTCACCAAGAGCTGGTATCACTGATGGCGCTAACAAAGGGAAGGCAGCATTGATTTTCTTTTTCTTTCTCTCTTTTTTTTCTTTTTGAGGGTGCAGCTCACAGCAGCCCATGCAGGGATTGAACCGGCAACCTTGTTATCAGCACCACGCTCTGACCAACTGAGCTAACCGGCCACCCCTTGATTTTCTTGACTTGCATCTTTTGCTTTGCAAAATCCGTAGCGTGCCTTGGGTTCATTGTCAGCCTAAAGGCTCATCAGCTGATGTCAGTTGTGCGACAGTGTCCACCGTTCTCTCTTGTCCTGGGTGACTTTTGAGAGGCACTGGCTCTCCATTGGTCCTGCACGATCTTTTCAAGAATGTTTGAACCACCCACAGTCTTGGAAGGTAGACTAGTATTTCCTCCCCACGAGACAATGGGCAGGCTTGCTGGCTGCTCATTGCAAAATATTTGCCTTCCATAAGCTCAGGATGCACCAGGAATTATCAACCTCAGCCTGTGCGTGGCCCCTCTGGAACCTGGAGGGCAGAGAAAATTGATGGTAACATACAGCTTATGCTCCTTTCCGCCCCCTACACAGAGACAGCAAAAGACTTGGACTAATATCCTGTATGAATGTGACCCAGAACATGGAAACTGGAAAATGTCCTAGGAAAATTGTCCTATGACACTATAGGATTTCCACCATGAAAATACAGTGGACTCCAATCACCTAGGAGAACAGATAATAGCGAAAGGTAGTAAAATCACTGGTCAGTGATGGGTTTCCAACATTTATTACCTTTTTAAATAACGTATTTAATTTTGAGATTATATAATTAATAGTTTATGGAGGCTGCATCTAACACCCACATTTCAAGATGACTGAAAAGTGAGCCATCAGCAATCACACACTAGTGTGAACAGGACAGTAAAACCCAGGGAGAATTAGGAGGTGGCACATGAATGAGTCCTTGGTCATCTTGTATGACCTTCGAGAATTCAAATTAATTAACTGATGTATCAAGTATTCCAATTAGTAGAAGAGTTAAACAGTCTATTGTTCCTTTTCTTTTGTTGGTATATACGAAAGAATTTATCAATCTCTTAAGATATTTTAAAACTTAATAACTCTGCACAACGAAACTCCCCCAAACCTACCATGTTTAAATGCAAATTCCGATTTAGATTAAAAATGCAAATTTGGTTATAATGCAATTCCCTATTGGTCACTGTCCATCCTCTTCTGAGACCCACTTCTCCAAAGGAAATGGGATCAACTTCTTATGATTCGAGGGTGGGGGTGAGGATGGGATGGGCGAAAGAGAAACTGAGGCATGCGATATGATTAATGAGTTTAGGAGACAGAGATTAAATTTGGTTGCATCGACACTTAAATGCAGGAGATAACATCTTCCTGTCATTTTTAGATTTTATTGGTTCTTCTTAACGATCATGTTTGCATGGAATAATTGTTCTCAGGGCCCAAAAGCTCCCTGGGTAGTAAAGATTCCAGCAACAGCCATTTACCCCAGTGACCCAAGAGAAGATGGCAGAGAAATCTGACCTGTAGCTCTCCAGTGGGGGAGGGGTCGAGAATCCGGCCCAATTACAGTTGAGCTCATTCAGGGGAGCTGCAGTCATCAACAGACTCTTCTGCATCTGTCTGTTATAATCCAGGGTTGGCAAACTTTTGTTAATCATAAGACAATGACAAATGAAACTATAATTAAAAGGTATGGAATTAACAGCTCCATTCTTCTGTGACATTATGGAGGTTTGTTTTGTCAACCGGAGAGGAATTTCAATATCTACATCACACTTCCAAGGGACAAACAAGGGTGACAGAAAATTTCAGTTGGTTTTTGTCAAACCTTGTATCAGATTCCGTTCGTACAATATCTCCTGCCTTTTTTTTTTTTTGTTTTCTGATTGAAATAGACATTTGAGTCAAAGTAATACAGTTATGGAATTTGAAATCTGCAATGGGTGAATATTTTATTTTATGAGGGGAACATGCGGGCAGGGAACAATTTAGGAACTTAACTAAAGAAATGTGCTCAATTTGATCTCTTATATTTAGTCACAGGGAGGTTAAAACGCAGGAAGTTTTCATGAGACTACAACAACGGTTGTTATGCAGATTGCAAAGCTTCACTCCCACAAGGTCATCCATATTTACTTTCAAAGAGCAGCAGTGGAAAGGTTTTTGTCAGTCAAGTTTGGTGTTTTAAAAACATTTATGAAAATAATGTGACATTAGAAAAAAAAAAAAAAAGCTGTGCAAAGCCCTCAGCAGCTTTTCAACTGGGGATATTTCTAGGAGGCAAATAACTGACATCAGAGATCCTTCTGCTGGTTTTAATGGCAAGTTTGTGATTTCTTTAACTGTGTCGTCCTCTAACTGTGTGATTCAACTGGCATGGGTAACAATTTCACTGGGGATAAAAATCAGAGTTACAGTTAAGATACTATGTATATATATATATAAATGTGCTCAAGAACACTTTGCTATAGCTCCACCACACCGTAGAATCCCAGTGAATTATGGGTTTGCATCGTGATAAAGTCAGTGAGCTTCTGGTGCTAAATTGCTTGTGTTAAGCGTGGGTGTCTCACACGCAGTGTATATGTTTATTTTGGGGTGTGGGTAAGTTTTCTGCAATAGCATTTTCCACCAGAAGAATCTATCGCAGCCTATTTTGATGGCTTCCCAAATGTGAAGGCCGGGGACCAACAACTTGGAAAAAACGAGCTCCTTTATGGTGGTAACGTTGTGTCCCTTTTTGCAGATGGCAGGCGTCCTAGCCGTTCAATTTGAGAAGTGCCCTCCAGCGAAGGTGGGTACGTGTCAGTTGTTAACAACTAGATATCCCCAATCTGCTTTGGTTGTTACCATTTGTGTGGAGGCAACTGTATCTGCCCTGAGAATCTGTCTGACACTTTTTCAAAGCAGTGCAAATCCAAGGACACAGAGAGAAACGATGGAAGGAAAATGGTCCGTTAACCTGAGTAGCCTCCAGGAACCCAGCCTCATTTGAAGGTTTGCAAATCTGACCAGGGTAAGTCACATTGCCTTTTGAACTTTAGTGGGGACCGTTTCCTGTTGAGATACATAGACATATAACTGAATATAACTATTTGGAAGAGTGTCTTCCCTTGGTTTTCTTTTTTTTCATTGAGAAAATGAGAAGGAAAGTTACATCATCTGATATTCCCATCCCATACTCAACAAGTCTTCCTGCGAAAGCTTGTGTTGAAACACTCAAGTGTTTTTATCCCCAAACAAATCCATAATAGGCAAAAGAAATGTTTCCATGAAAGATATTGTCGGTACTAAAAAATCTTGAAACCAAAGAGAGTGGATTCTGTTCCAGGGTATGTCAGAGGGAACACAAAGTTGAAATTAAGTTTTGGTTTGTTTTGTTTTAAGAGGTGGATTGGCTGTTCTAATAGGTCTTCAGTCACCTGAATGGAAAATACACTCAATTTGTTTTGGTAGACCTTGAAATCAAACATCCAATTTGATCTGGCCATTAAGTCAGCCTTCATTTGGTCCGGGCATCAAGGCAAGCTTCAACCAGTTAGAACGATTTCAAACAAACAAACAAACAAAAACTTTTAAAGTCACTGTTTGGTATCATTTAGGAGAAGTTTCGCTTTCAAGACCACAGAAAGAATAAGGAAAGCACTTTACAGCTTTTCCTCCGGAAACTAAAGTAATGCAGGATTATGTGAAGAATTCCATTTTCAAAAGTTTTATCTCCACTTTGATGTCATGGGGTTTCCCGTTCTGGATTTATGCATTTCTGCCTCCCATTTCATTCTTAAAAACAACAACAACAAAATATCTAGAGACCAGAATGGAAGAAACCTCTCCCATACGTACATTGGGCCTTAAACACTGAAGTCATTTATTTAAACAAGGGTTATTTTTGTTAAGCAGGGTAGGGCTATAGTACAAGGAGATTTTGCATTTATTATTTACTATATGACACGCTGTACTACACACAAAGAAAGGCACTGTCTGTCTCAGTTTCATTGTGCAGACAAAACATTCCGCAGGAGAAACTGAAGACCCTGGTACTACTTCTGTCTCCGTCAGCGTCGCATTGGGCATAATTAACCTTCTGTTTCTGGAAAGATGGGTTTGCTTAGTGCCCCATAGATTCCATAGAGAGGGCTCAGGTCACCACACTTTTTGGAGCAGTAGTTAGAGATGTGTGTGTGTGTGTAAAATAGCCAGCAAAGCTGATGGTTGGATGGGACATAGTTTTTTTTTCAGCCAAAAGATAAAGGGATAATGAAGAAAAATGTTCAAGTAATTAAAAAAACACAACATTAAATAACTTAAAACAAAAGTAACGTAGAAAGAGAATTGGCCATCACACATTTTCAAGTCAACTGTTCCATCGGACTCGTACTCAAACCGACTGCCCGTCGATGGTCCGTAGGAAGATACTTGCAGACTGGAACTGCTTTGGACGCCAAGGGCCAAGTGAGCAGGAGAAAAATCTAAGGCAAATCTGGTTCATTCAAGTTGTCCTTTCTGCGTGGATAGCAACTTTTGAACTGAAGATTTAGTGCAGACCGTGATGGTAAGTACAGCAGGGACTGAGAATCAAATGATACCGCTGTACCATTTTTGTTTTATTAAAAAAAAAAAAAAAAAGGCAGCATGGGGGAGAGCAAACATGGCGAAACCCCTTTTCCTGCATGCATTTGTTGCAATGCTTGCAAGTAATGTCTTCTGATTGGAGGACCAAAAAAACGAATCCCAGCCACAGAAGCTCCCTTCCAAATGATCTGTACTTGTGGGAAATAGTGCACAACACAGAGAGTCTCTCTCTTTTCCATCCTTCGCGTTTTCTGCTCACATATGCACGACATTCAGCAAGACAGGAATGACTGCTACCATGTCATGTCACACCGGTGTGGTTTCTTTTCCGACACATTGAAGGTGCTCGTTACATGGGTCTGACTTAGGTCTCCAATCCAGGTTTACTGATTCTACTGACATTCCTCTTGTTGGTGTGAATTGTTTTTACTGTTATTTTAAAAGTCAGCCTGCTGCGTTGTTCACATACAGACGAAGTGAGCGCCAGGATTCATAGCAAAGGGGGATTTTTATCCTTTTTAAAATACTTTTTCCTATTTTTCAATTACAGTTGACATTCGGTATTATTTTATGAAAGTTGCAGGTGAACAGCACGGTGGTTAGACATTTATATAACTTACAAAGTGAGTCTTCTGACTTGTCTGCTCCTTATGAGGCACCACACAGGGTTATGACAATATTAAGGGGAGGGTTTGGAAAACCATACTTTCTGGGTCAAATCCAGCCACCACCTGTATGCGGAAAGCTTGCAAACTACGAAAGCACTGCACATTGCACATGTTGAAAGATTAGCAAAAGGAGAATCTTTATCGACACGGAAGTTGTACGAAGTGTAAACGCCAGTGTCCACCAATCATGTTTATTAGCACACAGCCATACCCACGCTTTTCCGCACTGTCTTTGCAGCCTCCAAGCTCCACGCCACACGGGAAGAGGCCAGAAGTCGCGACACAGATTTTTGGGCCCACAGAGCCAGAAATCGTTACCATTGGTACCTTCATGGAAAATGTTCACCTGTTGCTGGTTTTCAGGGAAACTTCGTGAAATGCCTCTCGTGGAGACAGTGGTATTTCTGAACCTGACCTGGAAAGAGAAAGTAAAAGAAGGAAGAAGGTCAACTTTTCAGCATCATTGAGGAATCTGGGTTTTCAAAGGACACTCTGGTGAGAGTGCTATTGAATGCAAGGGGTTCGCCTCTTGGGGTGCTCTAGTCAAGAATGAGAGGTGGTTGTTGCTGGGTCGTTTGTATTTACATGCCACAAGGAAAGGACATGGGATTCACACCCAAAGCCTCGTCTCCTGAAGGGAGGCTTAGCCATTACACTACTTGGTGAGTTACATGTTGATTTCTTCTTTGCCGTTGGCTAAACAACTTTCCTTGGGTTCGGGTCAAGCTCATCCAGTTATAGCTGTGTCTGCAAAATACTGTGCCTACATTTTAACATTCGCCAATAATAGCATTTAGTGAGAACCACCCAGACCTTGAGACCCTGTCCTGTCTACCAGCAGGGTGAGGGATGGGAAAAGAAAGGTCAGGAATGAGGGGTGGGGGTGGGGTAGAGCAGTATGAAAACACCCTGGAGTAGAGGGGATCCCCCAAATATAGAAGGAGGGAGGTATCTTAGCCGTTCATATCGAGGGGAAACAGAGTTTGCCATCCCAAAATATGCCTTTTGGGACATTAATTATTTTAAGCTGGTTATTTTTAAGAAATGAAAGACTCAGGAAAAGAAACATTGACCTTCCCCCTAACTGCCTAAAAGAATTTAGACAGAGGGCCTGCTCTGGGAAGGGAGCTATCCTTATAGATAACTGTGGTTTAATAATATCTACTGTGTCACAAAGAGAGAGAAACCTGGCAGGGTCAGTTTGATCAAAGCCCTCTCTGTGTCCCATTGTTAAAAATGGAGCAGCAAACATTTGTTTACCAAACAGTTGCTTTTCTATCTCCTTAAGAGTTTCCTTCCTCCCCTTGGAAGTCCAAAACCACAAGGCGTCTCCCCCTTTCTCCGTAGCTCCAGTTGGCATCTAAGCCATAACCAGCTCATCTGTCCTCAGGGCTCATATTGTTATGGCAGCCCCGTACGTACATATGTCATAAATGTGGTCATTTTCTCCTGTTAATCAGTCTCATATAAATTTGATTATTAGTCCAGCCAGGAGGACTTAAAAGGGTTGAAGGAAAATTCATTTTTCCACCCCCACAATGGTCAGCAGGAAATACCCCATGTCCTCAGGGGACAACCAAGGGTTGCTAAGGTCAGAAATTCCAATATTTATTTTTTAAAAAAAAGAATTGCTCTTCCTCTCCACAATCCCTCCTCAATGTTCCAAGCTTTCCACGGTCTTGGAAGAGTGTCCATTGCGAGATTTGCATTGTCGGGGTGGCAACGGGTGGAGGAGACCCAGAAGAGAGCAGGCCATTTGTGGTGGGACAGAACCATGTAAGGGACAGCCCCAGCCCCAAACACTGGCTGACAGGCCATCAAAGGATGGGTCCTCTAACAGGTACCTATTACAAGGGGAACTCAAATGACAGGAGGATTCAGGAGCACCCTGGTGGCTGCTGGCACTCTGGTTCTATCCTGCAGTTGCAAAAAGGAAACGCTTAGGTAAAGTTATCACCGAAATGCTTTCCAATTATTAATTTTAATTTTCCCTGTTCTCTTAGCTATTCGACGTTGAGCACACCTATGCATGAATCACTCTCCAAATAGATATTTGGATACAGGAAGGAGAGTGGGAAACAATAATGTTCCCTAAAAGTGCCGAGTAGATTCTGACGATAATCTTATTTCAGAGAAAATAATTAAATGAGTGTTGTTTTCTCTCTAATTGCTTCACACTTAAAATCAAATGTGCTGGGGTTAATACTTTTCTACATCTAATTGAATTTTCACAGTTCCTTTTATTATAGGACGAGGTTCTATGGAAAGGTGATGACTTTAATGTGATTATTACATCGTTAGACAAAGTTATACCATTAAAAAATGTGCAGCAACAGTACTTTTCTTTTCACCTTCCTCCCTACGGCATTTCACTTAGAATTGCAATGACCTCAGATGTGAGCTGGTGTACCCGGGAAGGTTAGTCCTCACTTTCTATTTTTAAGTCCTAAAGGACTCTTGAAAGAGTTAAAATGGAGCTGCCATGTGAAGAAAAATAAAGTCAGAAATTGATCTTACATGTTTATCTGTGAAATTATTCAAGGCATAGAAAGGAAACAAAGGACAGTTCCAATATATCTATGTATAATGTTCCATCAACCATAGTTTTTTTGATGAATAACATTTTCCCCCCTCCTGCACATTTAATGAGATCTGCTGTTGTAACAAAGGCACTTTAAATCCATTCTCATGTTGGAATGTTTTCTAAAAACCTGCACTTGATGTTTCCACATCAACGTATGAAATTATAATCAGTGCTATCTCACCCTATTTTTACCTTTTTTTGTGTGATATTTTTTCATCCTTCATCTTCTGCATTGATGCTTTAGGGAAATTGTGAATCAGGTACCATATGGTTTCTGTGTACTACTAGGCAGTGTTTGAGTGTCACGAAAGATGTTTCTAAGACGAACGCTTTTTTTGAAATGGAAGGTTCTGAATGTGAACACGTTACAAACACAGCAGGAAGAGGAAGTACTCCGATTACAGAAGAAAGAGAATTAACAATGCAAGTAGTAACAGCTCTGCAGCCTTATTTCCATGCGATTTCAACATGCAGGGTCCAGGGAAACAGAAAATAGAGGCTGAGCATGCTATCTCATCCTCAAGATAGATAGTTGCAGTCCACAAACGACGGTCTGACCCGTGGAAAATCAGAATTTATGACATAATTTGAAGAATTTCAGGGTCTCTCTGAACAGCAACGGTGGGTGCTAGCTATAACCTGGCTGAGATAGTAGATTTAACAATCCCATAAGGTTTGATCTGTGGGGGAGGAAGAAATTTTCCTCTCCCTTCAAGGTTCTTTAGGCTGGTCCAATAATCAAATACATGAGACAGATTAGCAAGAGAAAATGACCAAATTTAACACATACATGTGTATGGGAACCCCACATACAGGACAGCCTGAGAGACCCCGCTTGCAGGAGAGGTTCAGAGACAGAAAGGGAACGTGGGTATAAAAGACGTTCTGACCTAGGGTTGAGGTAAGGTGACTTGGGGCTTCAAAAGGTCACAGCAGAATGACAATTAGAGCAGATGTTGAGGAAACACAAGACAGGTCAAAAAGGTTATCTCTGATAATCTCTTATTACAGGCAAGGCCCCTAATTTAAGTTCTTCCAGGTAGTCAAGGGAGGGGGCGGAGTTTCTCAGGTAAAGTGCCCTTAGCTCAAAACAATCTGCATACCAGTGAGGCACACCTTGGGGTGACCTGCTCTGAACCCCCCCAGTTTTTAACCCAAGGATGTAAACTCATTCTCCCACGTTTTCTAATGATGCTTAACATTTTTTTTTCTGAATTCCACATTCCATGCATTGCAAACTGCATATTTTAATATGTAACAGTTGGACTATCATATATTTAGAATCCATATATATGTATTTTATACTTCTTTACTGGTGATATCTAATTGCACAAAGGAAAGTGAAAAATGTCTTCATGACTTTGATACTTGGATGTGTTTTTTTGAGATTTCCTTTGCAGCATAGGTTAATCAACTTTTTAGATTCAGATGCCCTACAAAAATAATGCAGAGTGCCTTGTGTTTTCCTTCAACATATTTCACTGCCTTTTTAAGGATATATCAGTTAGGTTGAGCTTCTTAATTACCATATTCCGGGTTTTATTTTTATTTTTATTTTTATTTTGTCTGTTTCCTTTTACAATAGTTGACAAGAGGTTCACGCAAATCTCCCAGGAAAGATGTGTTTTAAAAACATCTTTGGATAATTTTGTCATTTTAAGTTTTACACATGTCAAGACTGTTTGGCCAAATGATGGTCGCTGTTGGCACCAATTCCATACCAACAGGAATGCCCCATTTGGGGTGTGGTGAAGAAGGAAACTTTATTCAGTGCAAACAATTCGTTTTGATAGGACACAGCTGTGATGTGGCCCTGGGGTGAGGAGGTTTTTGGGGCTAGGCCCCTCTCCTCTTAGCTCTGATCTGCTCTGCTCCAACTCGCTCTACTCTGTTCTAGCAAGAAGTCTTGATATTTCAGCTCCAGCCCAGAAAATGAGGAAACAGTTTTCAGCCTTCCATGGAAAGAGAACATGCACTCACAGACCCAGTGGGGAGCTGACTTGTATAGAGAGACAAGTCCCCGCCCCTGGTTCCTGATTGGTCCATCCTCAGGAAAATAAGGACTCCAAATCCTTGCAGCCTGATTGGTCCAAATGACACTGTTCTGATTGGTCAGAATGGAGAGGCTCTGATTGGTCTGTGAAGATGCTGATGGGGATCATAGCTACTCAGCTCCTATTGGACAGGGAAAAATCTAAGTCTTATTGGTTGAAATACAGTTGCGGGAAGTCTTTTACAAGGGCTGGTTCAGATGGCAGGCAGGTCAGTGCTGCGTTCTCCCTGACACTGGTTTGTGTGAGAGGCCCCTGTATATAAATGGCTGCTTGGCCTTTTTTTTCTTTTTCTTTTCTTTTCTTTTTTTTTTTTCATTTGAGACCAGTTAGCCACCAGGAGCCCTTCTTGGTAGGTGTGTTCTTTCTGGGGGTCAACAATTGTTAGCATTACACGTCTGAGAGGATCATGGATTTATAAGATGTTTTTCTGATGTTGTAATGTTCCAACCCTATACTCCCTGCTTTTGTCTTCAGTTATATGTCAGCTTCCTTTTGGTTACCATTCTCCTGTTGGACAATGACCATGTCTGTTATTTTCCAAATCTTTTAATTTCATTATAGATGGGTTGCTAAGAAATACTGTTGAGCTGTGGCGTTATGTTTACTTAGTTTTAATACCACCTGAGTGTAATTACTATTATAAATGGACATATTTCTAATATCTCAAAGTGTGTTTCCGTTTCTCACCCTGAGCTTTATCTGGCTTCGTTTTTAACTCTTCCTTCCTAACCTCTGATGATTGAATTCATAGTTAGCTCATTTTTTTTTAAGTTTTCCCTCCTCTTGCTACTTTAAATATTCACATAACCATTTTTCTAAAGAAAGTGAAAGCTCTTCATCCTCCTTCTGTACAGGAAAAGGGTGTGAATACACCCAAACTGGTCAAATAGTTTCCCCACCCCTCATTCCTTAGTCAGTGTTTAGCATTTCTATTCCACTTTGCTTTTCAGTCTAAAATTTTTATATTGCATTCAATGATTTTTTAAATTAGCACCTATTTATAGATTTACCAAAATGACCTATGGTGGCCTTTACTTATGTTGCACCCGTCCTATCGAGTTTATGACTCTTTGTGCTAAAGAATATCCTTTCATACTGCCTTTATTACGGGTCTTTGAGTAAAGCACTTTGGGAGTCATTTTGCCTGAAAAATGGGTTTATTTTATTAACTGCTGTATCATTGATATCTGTGATTGGAAGTCTATATCCTCGGACATTGTGCAAGAGCAGTTCAGTTACCCCCGATGGACACTATATTTCTAAGGTGACCCCAACAGTCCCCATTTCTTGGTGTTCATGTCTTTGTTTAATGCCCTCTCATAGTGTCCGTGAGAGATGAGACTTGCTTCTAGACATAAACTATGGAAGGTTGTAAGGGAGACTGCAGATGTAATTAATGGCTGCACATTGATTGATTTTGAGTTCATCTAAAGGCAAGTTACCTTGGGTGAGTCTAACTTAATCAGATAGAAATCCTTGAAAGATGGACTAAGCCCTTCCTGAGAGAAAGGCTCTCCCTTTGGGTCAATGAAGTAAGCAGCCATATTAGGATAATCCACCTGACTCCATCTGTGTTGGATAAATTTGAAGGTGACCTCCAACTTCTGGTATACCATCCTGCATCTGCCCTTCTCCCTGGGTGTTCCCAGAATCATAGGCTGTCTCTTCTGTGTTTATTTATTTATTTGACCTACGATTCCATCTTGCTAAAAGGCTCCCTTGGAGACATGCTCCTGCTGAAGGAGTAGGTGGTCATGTGGGAAGGGCCACCTGGTGAGCTGCCGAGAATGGCTGTGACCATAGGAGAGTGGCCTCTGCCTGGTAGCCAGCAACGGCTGGCGTTCTCAGCTCTACAACCACAAGGGATGTAAGTCTGCCAACAACCTGAATGAGTTTGGAAGCGGGTTTTTCTCCTTTCGAATCTCTAGATGAGAACACAGATGGCCAGCATCTTGACTGTACCCTCTGAGCATCTCACCCAGATTCCTGACCTGGAGAAACTGTGAGATAATAAATGGTTTGACTTTAATAAATGTTTTAAGCTGCTGTATTTTGGAATAATGTATTACACAGGAAGAGGAAACTGATACATGTATGATTGCATTGTAATGCCAGTGAAGCAAAGGGTGGAAGACCTTAATTCTGAATCCAAACAGTCTTTGCTTCCCTCTGACTAATTTTGCTCATCCATGAGTTGGGGTAAATAGTAGCTTTTCCATCGTAGAATCATTAAATAAAGTGTTGATTTTTTAGAACCCTTAGAAAAATGAGTGACTTAGAGGGCATGTTTAATAAGGCTACCATTATTATTGTTGATTGTTACTATTTAAGAAACTCATCATGCTAAGAAATTAATATTGCTCAGCTAGTATTTTGTGTGTTTTTTTACTTCTTAGACCAAATATGAATCTGACCTAGAGAGGATAGACTTGCCTGAAGAAGCCATGCTCTCAGAGCACCTGACTCTCTCTCGGATGTGTGACGGGTTTAAAGATTAGGTCTCTCCTCTCCCAAGATCTCTGTAATTATGTGCTCTCTATACTCACTGTCCAACCTCAGCAATCTATCGATTTTTGAAGTGAACACATTGATTTTTTTCTCTCTCTTATATTACAATGCCAAAGGCGTTTAATAAATGAGTGGTGGCCTTTGTGCAAACTAACAGCCATCCTCCTGATGGTGAAGCTATTAAGATATCATCCAGACATATAAGCACATAGGCAGACTCTTGGTCAACGTAGCCTTGTAGATGTTTGAACTACAGCCCCCCCAACCATCGTCTAGAATGTATTGTTCTCCTGTAGCTATGTAACTCTCAACATCATAATTTTTAAAAATCTTCTAATCTGCATTATACAGTGATACATGATTTTATGGGGCTTCACTTTATGGTGTTTCTCAGGTAATGTTTTTTTTGTTTGTTTGTTTGTTTTTACAAATTGCAGGTAAGAATCTCCACCAGCAAAAAGATTACACTCAGTGACATCTCAGATGATGGTTAGTATTTTTTAGCAATAAAGTATGTTTTAATTAAGGTATAGATGTTGTTTTCTTAGACAGAATTCTACTGCATACTTAACAGACTACAGTGTAATGTAACATAACTTGTATATGCACTTGGAAACCCAAAAAATCATGTGACTTGCTTTATTGCGATATTCTTTATGTCTTTATTGTGGTGGTGTGGGACCAAACGCACAGTATCTCTGAGGTGTGCCTGTAGCTCTAATAAATATTATTAGCCTTTTTTCATTCATGACAATTTCTTGTTGGCACCCAAGTTACTGGATTTTGTAACAGGAAAGCTCAACTTTCCTTAAGATTGTTTATCTGAATGGATTAAACAAAAGTGACACATTAACCCAAAAGGTAGCTTGCTGTTGCATAAAAAAAAAGTATTACTTAATTTTCATCTATTACATCTGATTTAGTCACTGTCTGCAAACACTTTGCTTGAAACAGAGTCTTCTTAACATTGATAAATGATTCCAGTGTTATGAAGGCGTCAGTTCTGTATAGGGTGCACTTGGTGAAAATTTGGAAACAGATATTGTAGTCATTTTATGTTGCTGTTCACCTAATTATGTGGACCACAGAGGCTTACAACATGCATGATTATCTCAGAGTCTGTGTGCCTCGGGAGTCTAGGTAAGGCTTAGCTGGATACTTGCTCAGGATTTCAAAGGCTACAGACAGGGTAGCAGCCAGGCTGTGTTCTCATCCAGAGGTTAAAATGTGGAAGAAGTCATTTCCAAACTCACTGAGGTTGTCGGCAGGATTCACTTCCTTGCAGCAATATGACTGAAGGTCCCACATTTTGGCTACCTGTTGGCTAGAGGATACCCCCAGGTGCTAGCGGCTGTCCACAATTCCTAGAAGCCATGCACAGCCCTGGGCCACTTGGGTTTCTCCTCCATGGACACCTGTTATCAGGCCTGAAAGAAGGTCTCTCAGCTCCATGAGGGCTCAGTTCACATTAGACATTTTGTTTGATTAGATCAAACCCACCCAGGAAAGTCTCCCTTTTAGCAAACGCAGAATCAACCGATTTGGGATATTCATTACACCTGAAAAAGTCCTTCACCATGAGCAGATTCTTGGGTAGAAGTAAATCACAGGGCCTGCCCATAATGAAAGGGAATGGATTTCATATGGTATGAACAGTAGTGGGTGGCCACCATGGACAGTTTGACGATATTCCCAAAGAAATACAGCATTCTAAGACACTCATAGTAAGGGAAAACATGCATGGGAATTAAATTTACACACACACACACACACACACACACACACACACACACAGAAAAGGTGCCAACCTGGTGCCGAGAACTGAGTTTTAATCCAGTTTTCCCCACTAATTTTGTGACCTAGACAAGGCAGTTAAGGTCTTGGAGCCCTACAATCATCATTGGTAAAGGCGCCTTTGGACTAGAAATATATGTGGTCCCGTCCATCCCTAGTCTCCTATGATACTTAGATATCTACGAGGACTTCATAGGTAATTGACGGGAGAAAGAAATAATAATTAAGACCTTTGCTGTACAATGTGATCAGTACTAACCACGTGGGACCATGAGCAGCGGAAACGTGGTCAGTCCAATCTGAGACGGGCTCCACGGATGAAATACACATTGGATTTCAAAGTTTTACAATCAGCAAAAAGATATATGTTATTAATATCTTTATATTGATTGTGACTGGTCACATGTTCGAATGATAATATTTGGGTTGCAGTAACTATATTTACTAAAATATAGTTTTGCGTTACTTACATGAAAGTAGTTTCCAGAAAATTTGAACTTCCACAAATGGCTAGTCTTATGTTTCTACCACATGACACTGCTATAGAAGGATTTTTTCCTACCTATTTATAGTCACTAGCTGGATTTCTTTTTTGAGGGGAAAGCAGTGCTATTGAATAAATCATATATAGATGTCAAAACTTCCTAAATAAGTAGTTCGTATTTCAACTGATTTTTTTTCCAGCATGTTGAAAGTTCTCAACACATCAATGAGAGCAACTACACATTTTAATATAATTAATTGCCCAAATTATCTTACTCATATACCAAAGTATAACGAATGTTTACATCAGATAAAGGAAATTTTACATGACCTTATTTACCCCAAAAAGTTTGTGATGAAGATTTCATAGAATACAAGTCACGTTCCTCCTCTTACATATTAAGTTGTGCCTATTTTATTGTTTTTTTAAATTATAACTTAGTTATTGGAAGTAGCGAGGATCTTCAGAAATATTTTCTATAGCATTTATGCATTTCTGCGGACAGTTTCCCACTGCAGATTTGATGGCTTGGATGGCTGAAATGGACAAGTCACTCAAATGCCAATTTTACAAAAATATCCATCACTCCCCTGGCTGTTAGATCCAAGTGTACCACCCCTTCAGGGGCAGACAAAGCAAGCTGACTATGTTTCCAAATGGATCAGCGATTTGATCCAAAGTGTTCACCGTCGCAGCCCAGACAGACAGCATTACAGGCATAGAGGTCACGGGACTTACCTGCTATGGCCATTTGGATGAGTTGTGAGGTCATTTCCTGTTGACCTTCTTCACCTCAGCTGTGGACGCCGTGCCAGCTTAAGACCCCACCTCTTCCCAGTTGCACTGGAACTTCTGGAATTGGACCTGGGTATTGAAAAATATCATTCAGGTCAATCCAGCATTGGTACCACTAACAGATTCTAATTTTTGACCTAGATATATGCATTTGGGAGAGCTTAGGAGTGAACTTGAAGGGGAAAAAAGAAAGAAAAGAAAAAAATGTAAATTATGCTATGTTATGTCTGGGGCTCTTTCTCTTTAGCTTTCAAACACTGCTTAATCCTACATCTCAGACTATTTTAAAAATATATATTGATATTTATGATATCTGACTTACCTACCTTTTCTGTTTTTCCTAAAGAGGGTCCCAAAAGAATTACATACGTCCACTAGATACCAGCAGACTTCCACTTCTGGCTGTAAAAATATAACAATTTCTTGGGTGGCTTTTGTTTTTACCTAACCTGGACCCTAACAGTTTCTGAGACAGTCATGGTCCCAGAAGGGAGACAGAGAGTCGTTTATAAGCTGTAGGCAATTTTCCCCACTCTCCTTCAGTTGGTGGAGTCGTAAGTTCTCATTTGAAGGGTAAAAACTTGTACTTTGGAAAAACAAACAGACCTGCCTTGTTGGGTGGAAGACATCAACCAAAAGAATGCCAGGGTTGATCTGGGTTCCCTGACAAGGAGATTCTAGGATGGCTCCTCAGAGAAGCAAAGAGGTGACTAAATGGGAAAGGGTGGTTTTGTGAGAAATGCTTGCACAAAGGGACATGGGGTGGGATTTGGGTACGTTTTGGAGGGCCACCAGCGCTCAATGCAAGTCAGACTTTGAGCGAAAGGGAGACGGAGGGGATAGGAAAATGGCGAAAGGGGGTTTGGGTGTCTTCACGCCAATGCTGATTACCAGCAAAGTCTTCTGACTTGCAGGAAGTGAGATCCATTCGTATGCCTGACACACAGGGACCCTGCGGGGCTGAGGGGTGCAGGGGGTGTTAATTAGTCTTTGGGAAGCACGAGGTGATGGATATCAGAGCACAGCAGCTTGGGCCCCTGGCAATCGCATCCATGTAGCTGAGGAACTGAGAAGAGCATTTTAGGGGCGACTCAAGGGCCATTTTGTCAGGGGAATGCCTCCAGGACTCAGCACCTGACTCCAGAGCACGGAACTGCAGTGGACACACCTTGAAACCAGCTTCAAGTCCACTTTCTCTCTCTCTTTTTATGTTGTCACTCTCAGCTGCTTTACAGTCAAGTTCCGTATCATGTTCCATCTTCGAATTCACTGTGGGAGACGGAGGGACGAGTGTGTGCCCAGGCTTAGCATAGCTGGTTTGGCCTAATGACTAAGAACGTTATGCTGTCAGCAGGTAGGGATGATGGGGACAGGTCTCACCGTGGGTGCTTACTCTTGGGCGGTGACTAAAGATGCTTTAGGAGAAATGCCGTACAATGGTGGACCTCCTCCTACAGGAACAGAGGAGACTGGAACCCTCACACATGTGAGACTTCTGCTACGTGCTGTTTTATACCCTCCTTTGTCCCAATAGGAGATGTACACATGTCAACTGGAAACTTAGCGTCATTCATGCTCTAAAATTCATGTGTCTGTCAGGAGTCATAAAATTTCACTGGGAATGCAAATTTAAATTCTAATCTGGGGTGGCATTTCTTTCTTTCTTTCTTTTTTTTTAATGGAACTGCTGTGTGATTTTCTTGACCACAGGCCTTGGCAAACCTTTCAAGGGTAGGTCAAAAGCTACTATAAATTTTCTAGGAAGATACAGCATTTTTTTCTAGAAATTTCCTGAGTTTTGCCTCATTTTGCAGTTCAGATGTCTTGCCCACAACTGAACAAATTCAGTCCTCACTGTTGGTCGTGGAAGTTCTACAGGTACTCAAGAGGGCTGGCTGAAATTTAATCTCTCATCGGTACAGAGGTTAGAAGTCCAAGATGAAGGTTTCAGCAGAGTTGGTTCCTTCTGAGGTCTGGGAGGGAGAATCTGTCCATGTCTTTCTGCTAGCTTCTCATGCTTTGCTGGCCATCTTTGCTGTTCCTTTTCTTGTAGAGACACCACTCTGATCTCCACCTTCATATTCATGTGACGTTCTCCCTGTATGCATGTCTGTCTCCAAATTTGCCCTTTCTATACGGGCAGCAGTCATACTGGATTAGGACCCACCCTAATGACTTCATCTCAGTTTAATTACATCTTCATCGATCCTACAGTGTCTCCCAATCAGGTCACATTCTGGGTTAGGGTTAGGTCTTTAGCACATGAATTCTGAATGGATACAATTCAAACCATAACATGCGTGAATCACACAAATGGGACTAAGTTTCAGGACTCCATATTCTTTTTTGGGGGGATGTCCAGTGATGCTCGAAATATGGCAAAAGTGTGACTCAATTCCACAACAAAAGCTGGCTCAGCATTTGAAAAGAAAGCAGCATCCTACTTCTGCCATGTCAAGCTGTCAGTTTTCCCGAATTCTACAGGAGAAGCCCAGCAGTTAATTTGATGTCTATAAATTATCCGAACTCTGGCTGATCAAAGAGGCTTTGCCATATTCCAAAGGTAATGAGTTCGAATTCGTATCTTATCATCACACACACACACACACACACACACACACACACACACACACACACAATCTACTAATTATCACCTATCCACTGTTAACTGTTCATTTTTTGACGAAGCACAATTAAATAAATGTCAAGTACTTTCTTTTCCAAATGTTCCTGAGATGTGTTCTTAACAATTACAGCCTGTCTGCTCAGCGGCAGCATTGAAAATTGTTGGCACTTGAGAATATTTTAAGTTTGTCGCACTTCCTGGCAGAATTTTTAGAACCTGGATACAAACCTGCAAATCTAAGATCTCAGGATTTTAACCTTCATAGCTGTTTAACGTAAGAGTTATGGCCCATATTCTTGTTATCACTAACGATTCCTTCTTGAGTTTTAAGCACAAAAACACAGATCTAAAGATGTGCTCAGGAATTAAACCAACCATTATGTAAACGTTTGCATGGGCTGGGCAAATTTTAACCCAGCCCCAAGAATGTCTGTTTTTCATGTAAAAGATGGAAGTTACGGTGGATGACCTTAAATCGCCGGTATTTTAAAGACATAGTGTACCTTCCAGGAAAGGTTGACCTTTTCTTTGTCCTGAAATGAACTTGTTATTAATCTTCATCGCACAAGGAGTTTCATTCAAGTTCACAGGACTTCAGTGGAGAGGAACACAAATGAGCAGCATTCATGTGCAGAATTCGTGCTACAGGAGCCTCTTCTACAGCGTGTCACTTGTTTGTTGAAAGCCCGTGACTATTTTACAAAAACAGAGCCCAGTGTAGCACTGTGATAAAATGAAGGAACTCAAGAATATGTAATGGATGGTTTAAACAGGTCAGAACATACATGGAAAAACAGAAAGCACACAAAGACAGGCACGCAAGAATTAACCAAGCTTGGAGAATGGATTCTGAGCCCCTGGTCTCTAGAGGACGTTATAACTTTGTCTTCTGATCTTCTAGAAATACTTTGCTTAGTGTAGAAGTACATATAGTCACACACAAAAGCATGCGATCTTTTTCACGACTGCCTAATATTCCACGTATAAATTACTATCATTTAACCAGCTTCTATCAACAGGTTCAGTTTTTCTGTCGGATTTCTGTGCTCACAAAAGCAGGCTATCTTTTTCACAACTGCCTAATATTCCACGTATGAATTCCAATCGTTTAACTAACTTCCATCAATGCTCTTTTTAGTTTTTCTGTCTTATTTCTGTGCTCCTTCACAAAGCAATTCTTCGGGATACACACTCTTACACCAACACATCTCTACCGTGAGGGAGTGTGTTTCTCAGGGTGCATTTCTAGAAGCGGAAGTATATGGTGGAGCCAGATGCATGGTCCTTTTAAGTGTCGACCTTTGTCAGACTTCCCTCTCAAGGGGTCACACTGCCACCATCAAAACACTTACAATGTCTTATCTGTTCGTGTACTACCCATTTGAAACTTTAAAACATGAGTTTCCGTCACTGTTTGTATTTGCATTTCTTCACCCGGGAGGGAAGAAAGAGAATTTTCCACTTAGTGAATTGAGTTGCCATGTATATTATTGTCCCCTCAAACTCACGGTCCAATCGTTGCTGTTTCGTGGTCAACGATGCCCTTTAAGTATGGTCGCCCACGGCCTCTTACCTATTGCAATGGTTGGTCTGATGAGGGTGCTAGAGCTGACATAGCAAGATATCACAGACTGGGAGGCAGACATGACAAGACATCTGTTTCTCCCCGTTGTGGAAGCTGGAAGTGTGAGAGGAAGGTGTTGGCACGCTTGGTCGCTTCTGTGGGCTGAGAGGGGAGGGTCACTCCTGTGACTTGTAGCTGGTCGTCTCTCCTGTGTATCTTCACACGCCGTTCCCCTAGGGTGAGTCTCTGTATCCAAATCTCTCCTTTTATGACGACACCGACCATGCTGGACTAGCATCCTCCTACTGTCCTCACATGAATTCCATCACATCTTCACACAAGGTCACATTGGGAGGTGCTGGGGGTTAGCACCTCAACATATTTATTTGAGGGCAGGGGACACAATCCAGCCCATAGCAGGGATTCCATCCTCCATGAAAAAACAAGAAAATATAAGACCTTTCACACAGGGTGTTCACTCTTATCCCACCAATGACCACTAGCTCTTTGCGAGGCCCTTACCCAAGTTGGGTGGGTTCTCCCCTTCTGCCAGCTCCTAGGCAGGAGAGTTCAGCTACAGGGAGAAGCTCGCTCTTACACCTGACAAATTCAAGACACAGCCCAGAGGAGGAAGGTCACCAAAGTGTCCCCGACACAGCAAAGATCAGCTCACATGCCATTCTGGGGATGTCCAAAACCTGAAAAAGGTACCCAGGGCTCAGAGGTGCCTTTTACAATCGGCTCTGAGCCACTCCCTTAGCTTAAAAATGAGGACGTCTTTTAAATAACCTGCAAATGGTTCTAAGGTTCCAAGCACCACAAAGAAACGTGTGTGTCTGCCATCAAAATTAGGTGGAGAAACTGAAGAAGCGGGCCATGGATAGGAGATGGGTCAGGCTGAGGATTAGAAACCTGTTTGGAGGAGAGAGACCAGCACGGTGGGGACCTGTCCCCCAGGATCCAGCAGGTGGAACCTGACTTAAAGTCATGATGCACAGAGCAAGGAACTGAGTTTGGCACACCAAATCCTTGTCACCTGGACCACCCCAGGAATTCAGATAAGGCTTTCTGAAACCTTTCTGCCACATGCTTTGACTTTTTTATACAATTCAGTGTTCCGGCCCGGGCAACACGTTTTATGAATGGGCTTCTCAAAATTTCCTTCATTCAAAAGTTTCCCAGCCCACATCCACGGGAAATGCACGACTTCTTTTTTGCTTTGCAGCGGGACAGTTGTTGTTTTTTTTTTTTTTTTTTTTTAAATCCCTTTATTGAGATATGATTGGCCCACAAAATCTGTACATAGCTAATGTCTATAACGTAATGAGTTTGGAGATGCATAGACAGATGTAAAATCATCACCACAATTTATGCCATAAACGTACCCATCACCTTCAAAAGTTTCCTCCACCTCCATTTATTATCACAATTTTTTTATGTGTGATAAGAACATTAACATAAGATCTACCCTGTTAGCACATTTTAAAGTGTATATTACAGTATTGTTAACTACGGGCTGTATGCTATACAGAAAACCTCCAGAACCTAAATGATCATGTATAATCCAAACTGCGTACCCTTTGACACCACTTCCCCCTCCCCACCTGGTAACTATGACTATACTTTCAGTTTCCATGAGTTTCATTATTTTAGATTCCACATATAAACAAGCAAGATCATACAGTATTTGTCCTTCTGTGTCTGGCTCATTTAGCTTAGCATCACGTCCCCTGGGTCCATCCATGGTGTCACAAATGGCAGGATTTCCATCTTTCTCATATCCCATTGCATGGACACACCACATTTTCTTTACCCGTTCGTCCATCAGTAGATATTTGGGTTGTTTCCATATGGTGGCCACTGAGAAAAATGCTGTAAGGAACATGGCGGTGTAGGTATCTCTACACAATTTTGATTTCATTTCCTTTGAATGTACACCCACACGTGGGAGAGAGCAAGCCAGTTTTAAAGCCACTCAGGATTCACTGATCCCCTCAAGGGAAGACCCCTGCAGATGCTACAGGCTTCCTCCTTTCAAGAAGGAAATCCCAAAAGTCCACACACACAGAGGAAAAAGAAAGTTTGCTGTCCTTAGTCTCCAGCCCTCCTGGGTACCATGGCTTTGGTTTCTGGATTGATAGATGGGAATCATTCACCACATAAATACTTTGGGAGTCTCCCCGTGTCCCAGTCAGTTCTTATCATGTGACTGTGCCCATTCCTGTCTTGTATCTTCACAGGACGCCTATTTCTCCTGCAATGTTTGCATCTCCCTCCCCAGTGCAGTGAATGTTCCCGTAATTGTTACGGAACATAGAGTTTAGAGGTCATGGTTGTGTCTTTTTCCAGGACATCCTAAAAGGAACAGAGGCCATAGAATAGCTATGTCGGTTAGCTCATGCCTCTTGGCTCACGATGAAATCAGGCTCATCTCAAAAGAAAGCAGGGTTTGGTAGAGAAAAACAAAATAAAACTCAACACACACACACACCCACACACACACACAGACACACACACACATACACACACACAAATGAGGAAAAAGGGAAATGTGAAATCATACTGGTTGAGACAGATTCTCTACTTTATCCTGAGAAGCACAAATGAAAGACAGGTAGAGACACTGTTGAAAACAGAACAATGTTGATTTAGCATTTAGGTGTGAGAAAGGAGACGTTCTGAGGACTCCTGATGGGTGAAACGAAATCCTTTGGCAATTTTGGCAGGCTGAATCAGCCTCCCTCCTTTTTGCAATGAGTCCCAGGCTTACAAATAATAAAAGATGAAAACAACGTGACATTGGCTGTGCACGGTCAGACATGACGTATTAAAGTCAGCATTGTTATGTGCAAGGGTTTCCTCGTAGGTATGGGGATAGCACCGCCTCACTGCTTGGAAAGCTGTGTTACCAGGAAGCTAGACGCACATTATTAATGGAATTCTTCCCTCTGTTATTTTTCACACTGTGGAAATGACTCTAAATATAACCCTCAGAATTATGTAACTCCCTTTGCCAGTATACTCTTTCTTTTCTTTCTGTTTTTTTCTTTCAAACTTCTAGACAAATCTACCGTGAGCTATTTCGGCTGGAAGCTGAAGATATCTACCTCAGTGGGCCTTTCTCCTTCATTAAGTTCTAGACCATCAACGCTCTTGAGAGGTATGATTTAATCTCTGGCATCTTGGCAATGCTATTGAAGCAGTGGAGTGAGTTGTGAAACGAGTGTTTCAACGTGTAGTGCTCTAACAGTGAGATGTAAACGGTTTTTACTGCGTTTTGACAGCCCAGATTCTCCAAGAAAGTAAACAGAGAGAAGGAAACAGAGAGAGAGAGAGAGGAGAGGGCGGAGGGGCGGGAGTTCATAGTTTTGTGGGAAGGGATAGAGCAAGCTAGGCTCCGAGAATAAGACAGATTGCTGCTGAAAAGCCCCCATGCTGAAGGACTTGGCGAACTTTGGATAAACTAACATCCTTGAAATCTAGTCTTTGAAACCAACTGGTATTAAATCCAGAATTTGGGATCACTAGACTGCTTGGAAGTCAAGGGTACTATCTGCCTCCCGTCGCCATTTTGTTCCAAAAAGTTTTCCTTTCCATTTTAATGAGAGGAAAGTACTCACATGTATCTTGTTACAACAATGGAATCTCAAATTGCCATTCAAATATATTCAAAAGCACCTTGTAGTGGGGACTTTAGTTATTTATGGAACTAAAATATGCCGGTGAAACTACAACTAGAGGCCCCCCAGGGTTGTTACGTCTTTGCAGATTATCTGTTGAGTGAACATGAGTTATTAGCTCATGCTAGAATTATTTAGACACATCGGTCCCTAATCAGAAAATACTCAGCACCAGGAAAGCAAAGCCATTTATTTACAATCCACGGCTTGTCGCGTCTTTCCTCATTTTTCCACTCATTCATTCAAGATGTCAGGATTGAAATTGGTAAAGGTTTAGCCTACCTTGGTTCAGCCATCAATTGAAATGCAGTCTGCAGCCAAGAACTCAAGAGGAAGCTGAGACTCGGAAGGGCTGCAATGGAAGAATTAGGAAAAGTCACACAGAGCAAAGCTGTGTCATTAGAGACCAAGGCTAAAGTCATGCTCACCCTCATCTTACCAATTACTATGTGTAGATGTGAAGGTTGGACAGTGAAGAAAGTGCATTAGAAAAACAATTGGTTCATTTGAAATATGACCTTGGAGGGGGGCTCTGAAGACACCCAGGACCACCAGGAAGATGAACAGATGGGTCTTGGAGCAAATGAAGGCTGAAACACCATTGGAGCAAAAGCAACAACACTGAAGCTGACCTACTTGGGGCGGCCCATCGTGAGAAGGCAGGGTTCTCTGGAAAAGACAGTAATGGTGGAAAAGCAGAAGACAGCAGGAAAAGAGGAAGAAAATACGAGATGGAGGGACCCCACAAAAGGAACAACAGGCTGAGTCTCCAGGAGCTGAGCAGGGCTGTGAGGCCAGGATGTGTGGACGTCACTCACTCACAGGTGGCCAGGAGTCGGAGCTGACTCAATGGCACGTAACACACAAGGTGCTCAGCGATGTGACCCACTATTCTCTTACAAGGTAATTTTTTGAGGGGGAGGAAAGGGTACCTTGGAATCATCTCTGAAAGAGACAAGGGACTGCTATTCCCAGGTGAGACACAGTTGATTTCAAAGGACCTGCTTTCCTCACGACAACGGATTAAAGTTCCTAAAACACAGTTTATAAAGACAATGCTCTCACCTACACTGAACCTCCCAAAATCAGGTTTCAGTTTGCACCATCCAGCCTTTATCTACATTGCCAAGCTCTCAGAGTGGCTGAAATACTTGTTTCTGACTCCCATCCTGTGTCATTTCATCTCTTGGCTTTGTTCTTTTCCCTGGGCTCTTCAACCCTTAACACCCCACTGTGTCCACCCAATGGCTGCAGGATGCATTCACAAAACTTTCCCATTTCTCTCCAATCAGAGTTTGTAGACCTTCAAAACATGTCTGTGAGTCATTCTGGGGTCATATGACCTTCTCAATGAGGTAGAGGAATCAAAGAGAGATGTAGGCAAAGAGATACCTCAAGCATCCTGTGGTCTGATACAATTTATAACACTTGACCTGAGCAGGATGGAGCATCCACTGCATAGTCTGCCTGGTCGAGGAGAAAAAAATCCGACATGGAAATTTTATATCGTTATCCGGTCGGTCACTGATTAGTTACCTGTAGTGAACCCCTGTTTTGGTTCTACCTACTTCGTTTGCTCTTCTCATGGTAACTACCATGATTTCCACCTGGGGGACCAACTATTTCTTCACTTTCAGCTCAGCCGTTCTGAAAGACCTGAGTCCTGAGCACAGACATTGGTTCAGGAATCATCATGACCCAAAGTCAAAAAGACTCAATGAGAATTTGACTGGCTAGAGACCTCGATGTGACTAGTAACCAGACTATTAACAGTTTGCTGTTTCATCGGAAAATAATTTTTAAATATGTGCGTATTATTATTTAAATATCCACACATGGATATATCCATTTTATATGATGTTTATATTTATGCATGTATCGTATGAGATCGGACAATTATGTTCGCGAATTTTCCACTGTGTAAGCGAACGTAATTGTCCAACCTCATATAGCTATCACACATCTATATTATTTATGTATTTATAAGTATCTATAGAAACATATTCATTCATATGTTCTCCTGTATCATCTGACCATCGGGAACCATGAAGAGAAGAAATGTCTGTCAGTCGATAGTTACTTTCTGATGGACTCACCATCTCTGCACAGTGATGTGATATGGTTATTTGAATATCTTACTGATTTTCGCTTTATTTTTAAAAGGCTAGAAAATGGAACAATGAATGTGTTCATGCTATAATTTGAAATGTACATTTCAAAAACTTGATGAGATTAAAGACAACTGTGAAAATCATTCAGTCAGGTGAAAAAGTGACTCTCCAGCTTATTAGGTTTAAGGTTGCGATTCGAAAGAGAAAGAAAAGGGAGAAGCATGAAATGCTGGGCCAGTGTCATTGATGATTTTGTCTAAATGCAATATTTTACCATTATTATTATTTTATTTTGTTTTATGGACCTCAAGTTCTCTTTTTAGCTTGGAGATTGTTATTTGATTGTCTCATATTCAAATGTTGTATTAATTTTTAGGAACATTTTGTGTAAGAAAATAATGTCTACCTATGTTAGTTAAAAGCACATTCATATTGTGTATATTCTGCTCATCTACAAGAACGTTCTTGGGATTTTAAGAGAACACATTTTGTGATGTCCATACCTTACAAAAAAAAAAAAAAAAAAAAATCCTGGGCAAGAATGGAACCTAAAGGTTTTCTATGTGGGACGCTTGGATGTATTATTAAAAACAGCAGCATTTCCCCCCTCTTCCTATTTATTTTCTTCAAAGCAGACTGAATGGTCTGAGTTCTCTTTAATTCTTTGTCACAACATTTGGTTCCTTTTTACTTCTTGTCACATTGGGAAACTCATTTTGGGTTGGACACATTTCATCCCTGAATTGTCTTCCATTTAACGTTAAGTTCAACATGAGCTTCCCCTTGTTAAGCGTATTCCTGTTAAGTGACTTAACATTTAACATTGGCTTTTCTATAAAAGTTCCCTAAAATACCTCCCTTTTCACCAGTATTGCCACCCTCAGGCTCCTCAGGTAAAGAAAGCCCTTCTATTGCAGGAGCAAATGGGTGTCCTCCAGTCCCACAGACTTTTCAGTGATACTTCTCCATATGAAGTCGGAAAATGAAGTTCACGAACTTGTTACAACGCTGTTGCTAAACTTTTCTGATATCAGAGGGATTATTCATTATGAATTTGTACCAACTGGACAAACAGGTAACCAAGTTTACTATTTGGAAGTGCTGAAAAGGCTGCGTGAAAAAGTTAGATGACCTGAACTTTTCGCCAACAATTCATGGCTCTTGCATCATGACAATGCACCAGCTCACAGGCCACTGTCTGTGAGGGAGTTTTTAGCCAGTAAACAAATAACTGTATTGGAACACCCTCCCTACTCACCTGATCTGGCCCCCACTGACTTCTTTCTTTACCCAAAGATAAAGGAAATACTGAAAGGAAGACATTTGGATGATATTCAGGACATCAAGGGTAATACGATGACAGCTCTGATGGCCATTCCAGAAAAAGAGTTCCAATTGCTCTGAAGGGTGGACTAGGGGCTGGCGTCAGTGCATAGCTTCCCAAGGGGAGGACTTCGAAGGTGACCACAGTGATATTCAGCGACGAGGTATGGGGCACTTTTTCTAGGATGAGTTCGCAAACTTAATTGTCCAACCTCGTACATCTCAAGATTTGGAAACCATGTTTTACCTCTTTCAAGTCCAGCAGGTTTTCTGCCATGAGGCTGAGCTCCTGCACAGCTGAAGGCTTTGCTCAGAGAAGCACTGTCTTCTTGGGATACGTAGACTGGTGTCAAATTCAGTGGCTACTGAAGGATCCTGTACTACGTGATTCCTCATCCCATATGATCTACAAGGGGTTCCATAATAATCTCATAGAGATACAGGAACAGTGTACTCTGTCCTGCCATTGTCAGCCATGCGGTTTCCACTTTAGAACCAATACATCAAGGAACTATGGAAATCCTCAGTGGTGTCAGCCACTCTGAAACCATTCCTTTACCAGAAGTATGTATGTGTGTGATTCTATAGATCCTTCAAACTAGTTATCAAAAACCAGCAACACCTAACATTCCTCCTTGAAAACTCAGCTTTCAATTTTCTAACTTGAAATTTTGTAAAAGTGTTGAGTTATAAAACCGGGAACATTGCCTGGTTGTAAAATCCTTCAACTTTATCCAGGCATTCTCTTTGCAGTTTTTCTTAATAACTAACAAAAAGGGAAAACTAACCAAGGGGATAGTCTTTGCCTAAAATGGCAGACAGGAAAGTAGATAAAATTTGAACCAAATCTTTTGGTGCTTAGATAAGAAAATAAAATGTAAATCATTTAAAGATTTAGTTGAAAATTTAGCTGTAAACTGGTCTCTTTAGAGATCATCCATCTTTAATTTTTATGTTTTTTAAAATAGAACCATGTTTTAAATCAGTCACACAAACATAGATTAAAACAACTGCCTTGTGTGGTCACTGAAATTCATTTGCCTCATTTATTTTCCATTACAGACACCTCAACCCCTAGTTCTAGACACTGAGACAAAATATGGACTTTTTTAGAGGGAATTTTCTGGACATAGTTGAAAACTATGAAAAATATTATGGGCTTTGAGTGAATCCCTACGAGGCAGGTCTTAACAATTTTAAGTATGAATAGCAGTATTTTACTCTCTTTTCCTTACCCAGCAATACGAAAACGCAGAAAGCTTTCCTAGTTAGACAGAGTCTTTTCAGAGCTAAATGCACCAAATGAACCTAAGCTGAAAGAAAGATCCCCCAATAAATCTCAATATGTACATTTTTGCATACGGCAGACACTGGTGAGCTGCTCCCCGACTCTATTTTCTTTTCCTTGGGAGCACAGGAGGAACACGAGCAGTAGACACCCACACAGTTGTGTTCGTAGCCTTGATGCTCAAACCCTGGTCCATGGCCTGTGATCACTAGCATCTGGGAGCTTGTTTACAAATGCACAAGTTCAGTCTTTTCGGAGACTTGCCCAATCAGAGTCTTCATTGCAACATGTCCCGCCCCCACTGCGATTCACGCATATTAATACACAAGAAGTCCTGTTGTACAGAAAAGTCACCCAGAGCCACTTGGCCAGAAACGTCTTTGCGTAAAGAAGAAGGAAACATGTTGGGTTGATCACTGAGACGTGGAGTTTTCTGATAGAACAAGCAGTATTAATCATACTCACACTCAATGAAAGCACTGTTGTCATATGACTTACCCATTCTATACAGTAGGTCGTCGAACAACGTCCTTATGTGCAATGTCCTTTCATTATAATGTTGATGAAATGCCATAGGAACTTAAATCGTGTTTATACCAATTAGCCTACCTAGGAAATAGGTTTCATTAGACGTCGTTTTGCACAGTTCCAAGAATCTATTGACAATGTTCAGTGATGAATTACTGTAGCCGTAATCATTTTGCTATTCCACCGATGTGTGCAGAAAAACACAGATTTATGCGCACGCAAAATCCTGTCCCCTTTCCCTTGGTAGTCACACATTTCAGTTCACCTGGTACTATCTCTTGATGTTTGACTGTCATCCCTACCCACCTTTTCTAGAAGAGAGACCATTAAGTATTCTGAAAGCTCTACACCATGGCATATGTGTCTCTGAGGTTGAGAAATGATGGGGAACCGGCAGCAAATAACGGCACCATCCTTTGTCAAGGTCATCCCAGGGTTGATCCACAATCCCCAGTCAACACAAATCAGCTCACTGAGAGACGGTTTAACCTCTTTCAAATTTTTATTTTAGGGAGCAGGAAGGCGACCACATGCCCTACCTCACCAGTCTTCAAAACTCTTGGTCTGGGGACCACGTTATCCTCTTAAAAACAATTGAGGGCATTTTTAATGTGGGTTCTATTTATCAGTATTTACCAAAGTAGAAATGAAAACCTAGAAACATTGAAAGTCTTTCCTTATGACTCACAATAAGCCCTTTCCATGCCAATATAAATAACATGTTTAATACAAATAATTACATTAAAAATAGTGATTAGGGCCTTATTGTCTTGTATCTGTGCAAATCTCCTTAGTGAGCTTGAAAAAAGACAGCTGTGTTCTCATATTGGCTCTGCATCCAATCTGTTATAATATCACATGTCATGCCGTCTCTGCATAACTTTACTGGAAACTCATGAGGGAACAAGGCTGGGGTGGGAGGCAACAGGGTCTGAGCATTATTTTCAAAAGTATGTTGCCCCGAGGACCCCCTAAACGGTTCTTGCAGACATTCAGGGTTTGTTTATTTTCACTTATTTTATTCCTTACAGTACTGCTGATTTTATTTTTCGTCCTGAAAATTTACAGTGAGAATAATCAAGTGCAATTAACACTTGTCCCAAACCATTGGCAATTACTAAAAAAAAAAAAAACAAAACAAAAAAAACAAAATACAAAAAAAAAAAAAAAAAATGGCTCTGTCTGAGGTTAATAATACATATACTACCAAAGAGAGGAAGAAGCATGTAATTAGGGAATTCCAATTAAAGCCCACCCACGCGATAGTCAATTATGCTGACACTGGGGTACTGTGAAAAAAAAGTGGCATTTAGTGTATAACGCTACACAATGGAGAACGGACAGCTTGCCCTGGGAAATGCTAGGTCTCTATGGGCTCCAGACAAGGGGTTTTATAGATCAACAGTGACGCGTAATCATGAGTTCGGGGTTCAGGGTCGTGGGCTGTGGGGATGGGTCGGTTCTTACGCCAGCTTCAGCAGTCTGGTTCACTCAGTTCCCAGTGACATTCTGTCTGGGTCTACGTGACAGACCAGACGTCCTTGAACAGCGGAGGTCTGTAAGACCTCTGGGGGTTGTGATTGTGAGTCAGTGACGTTTTCTTATGAGCAGAAAGGAAAGAACAGAGCTGGACATTTCACGCTCAAGAGGCTACGTTCTTCCAGCATCCTAAGCAGAAAATACCTTCGAAAGCTGCTTTACAGGTGGGCTACAGACCCCCAGGACATGACTACATCCCATGCAGCTATGAGTCGTAAGAAGGGCTGCTTCATAGTTGTAACTAAGAGTTAAATTCTGACATATCTAGTCTGCTAGGATCTGCCTATGGCTTCTGCTCCAGGGCTGTCCATGCAGTATGTCAGCCAAGGGGATGTCGGGGGGGAACCCACCTAACTCCCTACCTCCTACACCTCCATAACAAAGCAGGTGTGTGTGGCTTAACAACCAAAACATTCAACAACTTCTTTTCCCCTCATGGATGTCACTCCTACTATGGCCAAGAGAAGGAGATGGATAACCTACAAAAATGTTAACTTGCCTTGAGCCCTATGAAATAGACAGGACCCCTCGAGGAGAGCTGAGACAAGCCACTGTCTCACCTGAATCGGCAGGGCAGGGCGTGGGGGAGAGCCACTCCTCACTCTAGCAAGTGCAGGCCAGGAAAAACTGCTTCCCCTCTCCCTTGTAGGCTCTGTAATCAGACACCCTTGTAATAATAGACGGATGAACAGGAGAAAAACAAACAAGAGGTTAATAACATGTATCCCTCCTGTGTACATGGGAGAGACCCAGGAAAACTGAGTAACTCCCCCAAATGGCCCAAGCCACCACCTTCAATACCCTCTCCAGCTAAAGACAGAGGAAAATGTTAGGTGATGGGGGAGGGGATGGGGGAGTCAGCTATGGGAGGGACAGGAAAAGCACAGTGACCAGGGGTCAGGTTGTTAATGCAGATTTAAGACTTGTCTTCTCCACTGAGAAGCATTTCTAGAGACGTACAATCATCCTTCCCTTCCTGGTACAGAGGGAGACACCCTTACAATGGAGATTTCCCATAGAAACATAAACATCCCTCCCCAAAGGGTACCATTTACTCAGGGTTTCAGAGTCTTTCCTGTGTCTACTATTTCTTAAAAAATAACCAGCTCTGACAATATGCCCAAGAGGTATATTGTGGGGTGGCCAATTCAGCTGCCGTTCAAAAGTTCACCGAGGCTGGGTTCTAGCCATGACGTAGCCATGGTGGTAGTGATAATACCAGCCTCCTACGATGGCTAGAGTAATTACACAGCAACAAGCACATGCCGTGGTACTCAGTAGAGTACTATTAGAGTTATTTTCAGTAACTCACGAGTCTAGTAAACATGGGTTTTTAAAAGCCATCCAGTAGTGTTTGGAAGGACACCCGGTGGGAGAAAAGAATGAGGTGTGACTGGAAGCAAGGATTCGTTTTTTATCCCCCGCAGTGCAATTCCTTAAACAGTGCCACCAATGAACTAACTATATGTCTGTTATTAAAGGGGTCAGTGGTTTTATCTATTGATTGTCCTGTCCGCAGCTCCTTTTGAATGAATTGCTATGGAGCGTCTTGTTGTGATGCTCTGAATACTGCTGATTGGACCAGTGGAGGTAATCTGCCCGAAGGGGCATGGAAAGCCTGGACCCTTCAGATGTGCTCTGGTGTGGAGGGAAGAAACTGGAGAGCGATGTGCTCCTTTCAGAGATCTCAACTAGATGATAACTACAAAATGAGGTCGGAAAGAGTGGCAGCTGAGTCTGCCAAGATGCAGGAGGGCGAGGAAGGAGGAAGGGAACCCAGAGGGACGGTGGCAGGGGAGACTAAGAGAAAGCTCAGACTTAGGCGTTAGCAGCTGATGTGAGGTGGAGAGAAGGAGGAAGGATGGGGGAAGACAAAGGAGCTGGAAAGCAGAGAGGAAAGGCCTGAGATGCAAGAGTAAGGGCTCGCAGTCTAAATCTCAAAGGAGGAGTAGGTGTCCGTGAAGTTACCCAGGGACCACCTGCGGTCTGGGTCTTCTTGTCCGTAAAAACCTTGAAAGTTGAACTGGGTGTTGAACACACAATGTGAGATATAGATGATGTATTACAGAACTGTACACTTGAAACCTATGTCACTTTACTAACCATTGTCACCCCAAGAAATTTTAATTTTAAAAAAAGAAAGCGAATGATCTGTATTCTTAAGGTTATTTGAGTACGTATCTGTGAACTGCTGACAAATAAAATAAAACAACATCAAATATTACAGTTTGCTTTCTCTGGATTAAATTATTCAGGCTAAAACATAGAAAGCTTTATATTTCAGATAATTAAGAGGATAAAAAACAAACCAGCATCATAGTAAGTCTCCCCAAAGACAATCATTATTAACATGTGCCTATATGCCTATATTTCATCCCAGGTTTTTCAAGTGCATTTTGATGTACTGTAACCATATTTATATCACATTTAATTTATTTATTACTACTTAATATAGTACACTGTATTTTCTAAATTTATATATGCTTTCTATGGTCTTTCCTATTTACAATAGTCCATTGAATTGATGTGATTTGACTTATTTGAACATTGACCAATAGGAGATATTTAAATGACTGACCCTTTTTCACTATTCCTGACTTTGTTTTCATTCCACAGATGAACTGAATCTACAAATGACACCACCCACAACCATTTTCCTTAAAGTCTCTGCATTATTTTTAAAGCATCTTTTGGTATTTGTTGTGGAAAAAACCCTGAGGATGATCTATTTTTGTTTTCCTTCCATTTTTAGGTCACTTCTCTTTCCTGCACGTATGTATATATATGATTCTTTCCTTTTCCATGAAATTCTTGGGGAGTTTCTCTTGGTCACCAGATGCTACTATTCTCCTGCCTTAGTCAACTTTTTTCAGTGATGTTTTCAGTAATGTTCTCTCCTTCATTGTTATTTATTTCCCAAAGTTCCAAGTATTAATAGGAGTTCAAAGTAAGCTCTGGAAGATCCTTTGGTCTCAAGAAATCTAATGAATTCTCTCATTTTTTTTTTTTTAAAAGGCATCCCTTTTCTTTGCATGTTGTGCCCACCATCTCAAATTGTCCTCCATTTTACTGTGTTGATTTCCTCACGTTTTGCGCTTTCTTTTACAGAAAACAAAGCAGATTTTCCTTTTGGTGTGGCCTTTCTGAATTCTACAAAATCTTTCTCTACTTTTGTCGGTTGTTCATCCACCTCAGCTAACTACTTTGTTGTCTGTGTATGTTTTTTCCCCCCCATATAATCCATCTAGTTCTATATTTAATAACTGGGAGCAGTAATTTTCCAGTGATTTCCCTTTATATCACTCCAATCCATTCATAAAGAATGCCCTCTCAGAATTGCCACCCTTCCCAAATATTGCGGAATTCCGTCCTAATCCCTGTGTTTTGCTCCGACCCCAACTATTGACTCATTCAACAGAGTATCACTGCAGCGTCACCTCCGGTAACCCCTTTCCCTCCCAACTCACACTTTAGACTTTTTTAACTCATGTAGTTAGAAAGTGTACCAAGTATAGCACGGCGACTGCAGTTAACGACTGTGTGTTGTATACCTGAAAACTGCTAAAAGAGCAGGTAGTAAAAGTTCGTAGGGCAAGAAACACAAACGTGAACTACGTGTGGTGATGGATGTTAACTAGACTGACTGTGATTATTTTGCAGTATACACTGATACTGAATCATTGTGTTTTGTACCTGAAACTAATATAATGTTATATGTCAATTACAGCTGAAGAAAAAAACAACAACAACCATTTGACACCTTGATCTTGGACATTGTTTCCAGAATCCCAAGAAAATAAGTATGTATTGTTTAAAGAAAAAAAGAAAAAGTGGGAGAAAAACAAAAAAAAGTACAGCAGGATCTCTTTCCTTCTCACTGGTTTGGAACACACTGCTTCCTGGGTCATTTTTCCTTTTATACCCACATCTCCAGGCCCATCTTTCTCCTTTCCCTTTCCAATAGAGCATCATCACACACACACACACACACACACACACACACACACACACGTGCACAAAACCTTTCCTGTTGTCCTGGGGACGTCCCCAGAGCTCTGGGATAGGTGGTCCTCAAATGCATCCCCGATCCCCGCAGTTTACTCCACAAAACTCCCAGTATATTTTAAGCTATGGAAAGGCAGGGGAAATATGTCATGTTCACCAGTGTCTTCATCGCACAGCACGTTATCTCAATGCAGACCAAACAATAATGAGTCCACATTTCTCTTGCATCCATTAATTATTTAAGAACATTCCCTTGGGGTGAAGAAAGAGCTTGAGTGAGGCAAGAGCTGTAAAGCCTGGTGTTGGCAGAAAGTGTGCAGAGTCAGAGCCCGGTCACTGGAAGGTTTGGTTTCAGCGTCTAATTAGTGTCACAGGATTACGCCATGTGACTTGTAAGAACAGGTGAAACACAGAAAAACTAAGTAACTTTTCCAAAGTCATATTGTTGGCAAGAGAATTCATCAGGCATCTTGCTGCCAGGAAGACGCTGGTGAGAAAGGAATAAGGAACTGAAACCACCACGGATACGAAAGCCACCTCAGGAGCAAACTGGAATGAACAACTGATACTGCTGAATGCAGTGGAGACCGGGTTTAGAGGTTGGCATGCTTCATGCTCTTTCTCAGCTGACGAGGATGAAGTGAAGCACAGTCAGTAGAGAATTTAGCCATGGAACAAACACTGTGGCAGGAAGGCATGAACAGGGCGACGGAACTATTCCTCAGTGGGGAATCCTGTGTCAGAATAACCTGGTGTGGATGTTATGTGGGAAAAGCTTCTGCTGTGTTTGAGCCATTTTATAACACATGGGGGCTTGTTTCATCGGCCAGCATTACCTTAACTGTTCCAGGGCATGTTTCTTCCTTTGCGGTATAAAACAGTTCTGTATTTTCTGGGGAAGCCCCTGCATTTTAGCCCAGTGAGATCCATCACAGAATGTGGACCTCTACAAAGGCGAGCCATGTGTGTTCTTTTAAGCCAGTAACCGCCGTAATCAGTTACAGAAGCAATGAGAATTGAGTGGAATTTAATTATCCGATGAACTGTCTCTGTCCCCCAGTGGGAAGACTGTCATGTCCCAAAAAGGGCCAAACTCTAGAATATCAGTTTCGATAAGGATGGATATGTCCATATATCCAGATGAATGGCACTGCGGATGGCCTGACCAGCTGTCCTACGGGGCATTTCTGGGGTACAAACCCTCCCTGTGATCCCTGAGGCAAACAGGGGGAAGAATTCACGTCCTTGATAGCACCTTGAATCACACCAGATTTTTGATTAATGAAGTATCTTAAAACCAAAAGTGGTATGTTGCAAGGTGCAACATCAGTTAACTTCAAGATGTCATCAAATCTTGAGCACTTTTTTTCTTAAATGGTTACAGATGTTTGTAAATTTTCCTTCATGCTTTCTTCAAGAAAGATGCAAATTTATGTATTTCTAAAGCAAAGGGAGGTTTCTCTTTTTACTGGTTATTGCTTTTCCTTTTTCATTTACTGTTTATCTATAACGCACAAATGTGTGTATGCATTTATGGCTTGTATTGTACAGAGCAGAGAAGAGGAAAATTGAGAACTTCTAATGTGTGATTAATTCCTGCACAGAAGAAAGAAAAGGAAAGAAAGGAAACCAAACAACCAATTGGAGAGACTATTGAATAAAACAGTAGGTTTTAAATGGTCTCTCGATCTGCAAGATGAAGATATCCTGGGAACTTGTTAAAAAAGCCAATTCTCAGATCCCATCCCAGACTCACTGAATAGAAGCCACAGAAGAAATAGAGGGAAACAGTGTGATTGCTTCAAAGATGACATTCAAACACTCATCCGTGGTTTGGGGGAGGGTCGTGCCAGTAAAGTGGAAAGGCGTGTGGGTCTTTGATTTTCAAGTCTTATACTCCATCTATGTCCCCAAAATGGACACCATACTGGGATCTCCTTTCTCTTTGTCCTTTAAAAAGAATATGTACATATATGTATACATGTCTATAAACATATAACGTATACATCATAGGTTATTTGTTTTCTTATTCTTTATGAGAAATAAAAAATACTTAATTTCATTATCAATCCAACGATCGCTTCACAGACTTAAATACTGTCCCCACTTTTTAAACAAAAATACCATTTTTCTTCTATCTTATGTCTGCTACTAGCTGCGTGCAATGTATTATAGAAACGACAGGGCTCACATAAGCATTCCTGTATTTTCAAAGAAAAAAAATTGGTGAGGAATATTCACATTTACAAAGGAACATTAGGATTCACTTCTGTTTTGTGGTGAAATGTAAGTCACCCGCAGATTAGGGAAGCCCGTCTGGGCTTGACACGCTTTTATTCTTCATCTGTTATCTTGTTTCTAAATGTCACTAATGTTTTTGAATTTTTATCTTATGGTTTTGGTTTTTTTTTATAAACCACATTAGCTTTCTTCCCCGTTGCTTTTCCTTGGTCAATCTGTTGCTTCTTTTTAAAAAGCTTCCTGCTGTTAATTTGTTTCGTGTCAAAATAACCTTACCACATAATTGAGATCTCAAAGTGGCTTTGGCTTTGAATTAATAAGATAATTGCTAAATTTCCATTTCACTTTGGGGTGTCAGGATGTACCTAAAGAGTGTTTCAGAATCCAACACGTTGTGTGACCAGTCCTTGTAAACCCTTGTCTTGAATATTCTGCTTGTGATAGGTAGATAAATCGGGCCCTTATTTGAAGAACACAGGTGCACGTTTTATCATCAATTGCAAATTAAGCTTCGCAGAGCACATCTACGTCGGGACAGGAAAGAAGTGAAGGACACTCAGGCTGTGTATCACAGTCACACATCCTTTATTGTGAAGTCAGTGAGAAAAATAAAACGCATTCAGAAAGATATTGACACCCCACGTTGGCAGATAAACAGGCTCTGACGATACGACGGTATTATTGATAGAATTTAGTCGCCATACTCCTCACTTCAAAAGAAATACATTGAAGAGTCCATGGTCTTTAAAGCCTTGCTGATGGAAGTTTAGACGTCCCCCCTTATCTGTGGGGGATACATTCCAAGACCCCCAATGGTAAGACAGAACCCTATCTATACCATGTTTTCCCTGTGTGTGTATATATATATATGTCTATGATGAAATTCAGTTTCTGTTTGGCATGTAGGAATGGCCAGCATCACTACTGTTGGGCTTCGGGGCCATAATTAAATAAAATAAAGGTGACCTGAACACAAACGCTGGATATCTGATAACAGAGAGGGCCCCTTGGTGACTAAGGGGTGGGAAGTGTCTATAGCATGTTGACTCGGGAAAAAGGGAGAGGTCACAGTCTGGATGGAACGGAGCAGGATGGAATGAGATGTCATCACGCTGCTTAGCATGGCATTCAGTTTAAAACGTACGCATTGTGTATTCCTGGAATTTTCCACTTTTTTATTTCCAGGCCTTTGTTGACCGTGGATAACTGAAACTACAGAAAGCACCAGAGCAGATAAGGAGGGACGACTGTAACATTCTTGGACCAGTAACATTCTCATAGCCTGGGAGCTTGTACTGAGAAGTGGCAGCTCAGGACCCAACCCGCACCTATTGTTGAATCTGCATTTGCAAAAACCTCCCAGGTGACTCACAGACGCATAAGAATTTGAGAAGCGCCAATTTAAGGAAAACTATTCCCTAAAACACTGAAGGTTTGGGGAATCCCATTCTTACGCGTCCTATTTGCTATGCTGCTAGGGTAGTTAGTCTCCTGCATATTAAACCACCACCCATCTTTGGCGTGTGGACACAGGAGCTGTGTGTGAAGCATGGCCAGGAACTTTGGTGACAAAGCTGTAACGACAACCAAACAAAGGCATTTGCCTTCCTGAACCCAGCCAGGTGACTGCCCTTGTTGGAAATGCCTTGCGCTGTGGAGAGAGCTGTGCTGTCATCTTCCTCCCTTAGCGACTTTCTGTTCAAAAGACAGGGGCCTCCTTGTTTGTTTGTAAGAGATTCGGAAAGAAGAAACTCTTCAAACACAGTCATTCCCGTGGATGCCTGGCTCTTTTCAACAAATTTATAATCCATTATTGCATTAGTTTTACTAGGTGTTTCCTTCCAAAGGAGTAGGGAGAAAATCCCATGCCTGCTTTATCGTTTCATAACTAAGGGATACGATGTCGCATGAAAAATGGATTTATTTTTCAGACACTTCAAAGCGTTTCTCCCTATGTTAATTATTAAGCTAAAGTAGTCCAGCTGATACCTCCACTGCTGATGGTTTCTCTTTCCAAATTGTGGAAGATTAAACGCACCCTGGTGAACACTTTTATTGCATGGATGGGGGTAGCCAAAGGCTCAAGTCCCAGTGCAATGAAAGGAGGGTATTTATTCACACGGTTGGGCCTGTTTATTGTGCCTCCCACCTTTTTTATTCCTGCAAATCAATCAGGGAGCTATTACAGATGCAGAATGCCTAGAGGATGTACATGTTTGTCACAAGGATTTCACTTCATGCAGTGGTGGAGCTGGCTGAGCAGGTTTCCTGCGGCCGCTGTCTTTGTGTCTGATGCTGGAGCTGCAAGTGCAAAGGGCGGGTGGTCAGGGAGGCAAGAGGGACGTTAGTGCACAGGATGGGAAGCAGGCTGGAGTCCACAGTGTGAGCTGGAGCCCCATGAGGACGGGCTGAAACTTGCATCCATTGGTGTAGCCTCTACCCTTGGAGAGAGGACATCATGGGGGACCCAGGGCCCTTCCTCATGGACCTAAAGGACACACACACCTAACTGGCATGTTGGAGAAATGGATGGAGTTCCGTGTGCCGGCACGGCTGCTGCTTCATGCAGACAAAGTGAGTCAGCAGCTCAGAGACGTGGTCACCTACAAAATGGCGGCTGCTTCCCTTTCACTCTCCCAAGCCTCCCCCTGCAAAGATCTCCTCTGTGGAGATTCCTACAGAGAGGGATTTCTGAGAAATGTAAATCAGCAACGCCAAGGTGACACATTACAAAAGCACACCTGCCCTCTTGCCTCCGCCTCCCCGGGTTCCTGCAGCATTTAATGCCCAAGATCTCACCACCTGAGATTGCTGAATCAGAATTTAATACAACTCAAACTGCCTGGCCCCCAGTCCACTGACCTTTCAGAAGACAAACAACGAGAAATGCTCAAGTAAGTATGCCATTACAGCACCATGTTTTCCCCACTCGTGGATCCAGTTCTGATTAGCTCAGAGTGTACTAAAACGTACGTCTCCTCCCAACCCACAAGCCGTCTACATCTGGATGATTTTATCACTGTTGAGTTAGCATTAGAAAGAAGGGATGGCGGTGGCTACGTGAAGGTTTACATGCAACATGGTTTAAGACACAAAGTGATCGTGTAAACAAAACGCTGCCCCCCACTCTTCCCACCTGGGGATTGTACCATCATGGCTGGAAAACCTGTCACTCTGTCCTACCCTCCTGGGAAACAATGACATATATCCAATTTCCGAAGGGGGTCTTAGGAAACATGCTCCTCTGAAACCATAAACCTTTGAGTTTCTGAGCACTAACCGATTTCATCCACCCAATCATGTAACATCTCCTTTTTAAGTGCCTGTTTATCCCTTTCCTCAAAAAAAAAAAAAAAAAGAAGCCTTTTCTTTTGTTAGTAGCTGGAGGGTGATAATTACTGTGTATGTAGTTAGTGGCAAGTATCTTCAGAATTTTGAATTAAAAATAAGATTTATGGTTTAATTTCAATCTTTTCAGGATGACCCATTTAACAAAAAAATACTGATGTGATATAATGCTATAAAAGATTTAAGCATAATTTATTGATAAAGCCATTACAACTGGGATGAGAGAGCTATCTGTCTGCATAATGGTTTCTGAAATCACAGATAGTACTTTCCCATTACTCCACTGCAACATTTATAATTCCTTTTTGGAGTTACTTTTTTTTTTTTTCCTTTAAGCACCACATATGGTGCTTGTTACGTGCCAGCCACTGTTTCAGGGGTCTTACAAATAGTAGTTCATTCAGTCCTCACAACGACCATACAAGGCAATATTATGCATAAGAAAATGGAGGCATGGAAAGTTTGGGTGACTTCCCCAATGAAGCACAAAGCAAACCCATAAATCCTGAGTCCTCTGTGTACCCCACTAACCACTGCTTCCAGACTCCTTCTCCATTACAGGAAAACTAACGAGAACTCAAGATGAAGACACTGACAAATGCATCTTTGCATCTGGGAAGCAGCCAGGTGACAAAATCATTGGTGTAAAAAAAAAAAAAAAGAAAAAAGAAAAGAAAATGGTCTCAAATATCGGGTCAATATTTCTCATCACCTACCCAGATCAAACATTACAAAGATTGATTCATACCAAGGAATTACAGAACTTTCGAAGCAGAAAGTTCAGACTTCTACTTGTGGCTAAGAAGGAACAATAGGTAATAGCCTTCCCAATAGAAAAACAAAAAAGTAAGATGATGCTTTTCCAGATATTGGATACATATTGTGGATGCCATTGATTCTAGAAAGATGGGTAAGGAATGGCCTGAGGAGTATGATTGTACCGCTGCTGCATTGAGAGAGATTCTCGGTAATGATGCGCGGAGGGAAAGCCCGCAGCACCAACCCAGCAGACATCCTGGTTTGAGATGATGCACCTGGGATTTCAGAGAGAACGAGGCAGGTAGAGTTTGCAGGACAGAGCTTGCAGGAGAAGAGCTGCAGAGGGAATCCCAAACCTTGTGGTGTGTCCCCCAGTGCTCTCAGCAGGTCACTAGCCAACTCATGCCCGTGGCTAATGCAGTGTAGGCACATTCCCCAGGGATGGTGGTAGAACCATCCAGCGGATAAGGCAGAGCGCTGCTCAGTCCTCACAGAGGGCTGGAGGCAGGGCCTGTTCCCCAGCCACAAGGGGGACATCTCACATATCAGAAGGTCGCGGAGTATGCTGCCTCAGGGCACCCACAATGATGAGGAAATCGTTCTGGTCTTGCCTACTAAAACTCATCTACAAGAAGAGATCCATCTCCTATGACTTTTACAGGGATAAAAATGACCTATTCCCAAGGTGGTAATATTCACAATGTTCTACACGCAAACATTAGAGAATTTGAAACACAGCAATAGAAGTATCCAAAATGAAACACACGGAGAAAAAAAGTAATAAAAAAATGAAAGGAGCATAAATGAATGGTAGTATATAACATGACGTGTCCTAATATGTGACTGACTGGAATACCTAAAGAAGAGGATAGAAAGAAAAAAAAATAAAGAATTAATAGTGGCCCCAAATTTTCTAAACTTAAAAAAAGTGATAAGCCTAGAGATCTCAGAATCGCCACAATTTCCCAAAACAAGAAATGTGAGAACAATTTTACCAAGGCACGTCATAAGCAAATTGCTCAACACCATGATAAATACAAAATCTTAAACATGGGGCGCGGGGGGGTGGTAATTTTTGTTTTGTATAGAGACACAGAGATAAGAATAACTAAATTTGTAACAATGGAGGCAAGACGGTGACAAAGCATTTAAGGTATTAAGAAAAAAATCTGTCACCTAGAGTTTTATACTCAGCAAAAATATCTTTGAATCAAACAAAGTTTCGAGCAAAGACATTTTCAGACATAGAAAACCTGAAAGAAATATGACCACCAGACGTGTATTACATAAGGGTCCAAAGAACTCCTTCATGCAGAAGATAATACTATTACATGGACATCTACATTCACACAAAAGGGTGAGCAGAGAAATGGTAGCTCCTTGATAAACTGGTAAGATCTTTTTCTCACTACTTACATATGTTTAAAAGAAAACTGACAGTTTAAACAAACATAGTAAGTGTGTATTTTGGAGTTCATAATACTGTATATGCAAAATTCAAACGCATGACAACAATAGTACATGTTGAGATGGGGAAAGTGGACGTATACTATTGTACAAAACTGGACAAAGACAGCACAAGAACAGAAAAGTAGACCAATATCCCTAATAAACAGTCAAAATTTCTGA
This sequence comes from Rhinolophus sinicus, assembly GCF_036562045.2. NCBI lineage: Eukaryota > Metazoa > Chordata > Mammalia > Chiroptera > Rhinolophidae > Rhinolophus > Rhinolophus sinicus. Next base: position 4,480,888 of record NC_133768.1, on the reverse strand, counting down.
AAGCATGCTTAGTAGACTGTATACAAAGAATACAACACCATAATGGGGGCGGGGATGGTGGCGAGGGGGTGGGGGTCATTCCAAGAATGTAAAGTTGTTTTAACATTCAGAATCAATGACATGTTAACATAAAGGATTTAAAAAAAAAATGACCATCTCAATATCTGAAGAAAAAATTTGTTGAAATTCAGCATAATTCCTGATTTCAAAAACATGCTCAGGAAAATAAAAGAAAGGCACTGCCCCATCGGATAAAAGGCACCTACATAAACCCTATAGCTAATACCCCCCTTACTGGTGAGTTCTTCCCCCTAAAATAATAAATGAGACAAATATGTTCACTTTCACAACATCTATTCACCGTTGTAATGGAGATTCTAGCTAGTGAAACAAGGGATTTTTTTTAAAGTCTTCAAATTGGAAAGGGCAAATTAAAACTGTATTTGCAGATGACATGACCATCCATCTGGAAAATCCAGTGGAAAATACAAAACAACGTCTGGGACTAGTAACTGCATTCAGCAAGGTTGCAAGACAAAAAAGATCACTCTACACAAATACATTGTATTTCCACATACTAGCAATGAACATTCAAAACATGAAATTGAGAACCAATTTCAATGACAATAATATCAAATTTATGAACTATTTGGGGATAATGCTGACAAGAGATGTGCAAGACCTGTACACCGAAAATCACACACACAGATACACACAAATTGCTAAGAGAATTTGAAGACCTAAATGGAGAGGTATACTTTGTCCTTGGGTTGGAAGACGTTGTATTGCCAAGATGCCCCCAAATCAATCTACTGATTCAACACAATACCAGTCAAAATCTCAGCAGGCTGATTTTTTTGTCAAAATTGATAAATGTACTCTAAAATTCACATGTAAATTTAAAGGACCTAGAGACAGAGAACAAATTGATGGTTGCCAGATGGGAAGAAGGTTGGGGGGCTGGGTGAAAAAGGCGAAGGGATTAAGAAATACAAATTGGCAGTTACAAAATAGTCATGGGGATGTAAAGCACAGCATAAAGAATATAGTCAATAATATGGTAATAGCCATGTATGGTGCCAGGTGGGGACTAGACTAATTGGGGACATCACTTTGTAATTTATGTCAATGTCTAACCACTATGCTGTACCGCTGAAACTAATATAAAATTACATGGACTGTCAACTGTAACTGAAAAATTAACAAAAATAAAGAACGTAGAATAGCCAGAGAGAGAGAGAGAGAGAGAGAGAGAGAGAGAGAGAGAGAGAGAGAGAGAAGAAAACCTTTGAAAAAGAAGAATTTGGTGGTGCCCCCCTACGCACACTCATTTGAGGGTCAGTTGACATTTGAGGGTCCTCGGGAGCCGGTATTGGGACACGTGACACTCGACCATCTTTCAGCTTCCATGCAGAGTAAATGATCAACGCTGTTTCTAGCTAAGCTTACGTCATTCCTCCTCAACAAAGAATACGACGCAGCCACGTCTCACTGACCACAAACCCAACGGGCCATCTTGGATGGTGACCATCCCACATTTCACTTTACAGGTGAGAACGCCAGGCAGTGGCAATTGGAGTGACGGAGGGCTGATTCAGAACAAGAAACACGTCACTTCATTCCAATCCAGAGTCCTCTACGTGACAGGCCAGAGGATAGAATAAATGAGTTGGAAAAGGTGTGAGATTAAGTACACCTAGAAGTAACGAGCCACATTGTCTACAATTATGCTTGTACCATAGGGTACTTTTATTGATCTGTATTTAAATCTGTTGACAAGATATTTATGACCTAAGAGCATCTTTAACAAACTAAGAATTTTAATCATATTTTACCTGAAAAAAATACATAATAAAAAATGGGCTCTTTTATATATTCTTATTGCTTTGTTATACCATCTATGTGATTTTCTAATTTTATAAGACATAAGCTTAAGAAGATTAACTTGTTTTTGTAAATGTATTTGTCTTCATTAGGTGACATGTCACTAATATATTTTAAAACAATGTGTCCAGGCCACATATACTTAATATCACTTTAAAAAAGAAATGAAGATACATTTATAAAATGAAGATATGTTATGGCATTTCTACATGCACTGACAATTCGTTAACAATTTATATCCATTTTGATATTTTCAGAGTAAAATTAATTTTTAATTACTTTCTATAGTCAAGAAAATTGAGACGACTAGGAACAACGATAGAATATGCATTCTGATTTTTTTAGGATCTGATTTTTTTTTAAAATCCTAAAATATTTGCCTCTTCCTTGCAGATCTCTGCAAGTAATAAAAATAGAAAATGGGGATTTGATCAGTGACATTCCATTCATCAGGATTTTACTGTGTGCATTCCTAATCGTTGTCAACAGAAAATTCATCAGAGAGTTTTTCAGGATGCATTGATCGGGACAGTTAAAAATAATTAAAATGTTTTAATTGCAAGGTAATTTTGAAAATGATTTATTAACAAGTCAATCATACTTATGGTAACAAACTGATGAGAGCTTTTAAGAGACTGTATTTTACAGTGAGAAACATTATCTGCATTTAAACATCTTAATGAAAACCTGGACGAAACACATGGGCTACTTGGAGATACGAGATTTGGCTAAAAATAGAGTTCTTTATTACAGTTCTGGTCAGGTTATTACTTAATCCAACAATACATATAAATTGGCAACAGGAGGGAGTGGGTGACTCAGCTTGCCCCTCTTCCTGAGATTCACTGAACATTAAATTACCTTTGTTTGAGAGTGAAATATAATATCAGCACGCCTTATAACTCTCCATCGGGTTTTCATTTGTATACAAAAGACAACACTAAAGCATTTCGGTTTGAAACCCTAGTGCTCATTATGTTCAATTAGAGAGGAGATAATTTAACAGCCCGTGTCATCAGTAATGAAAAATCAAGGAGGCCCTGTCCATTTTTGCAATGCAAATACAGTGAACCCCCCCAACCCCCCTTATTCACAGGGGCTACATCCCAAGACTGCCTAGCAGATGCCTGAAACTGCGGACAGTAGTGAACTGTCTATATACCACAATTTTTCTATACATACATACCTATGATAAAGTTTCCCTTAGAAATTTGGCATAGTGAGAGATTAACGACACTCACTAAGAATAAAACAGAAGAAGTGCCACACTATACTGTCATGAAAGGCATGTGGGGAAAGTCATTATTCAGGGAAAGAGTGATTCGAACCCAAGCGCTGTGATACTGTGACAGCTGATCTGATCACTGAGATGGTTACCAGACGGGGAGAAAAGGAGAAGTCACATGCCCGGTGGGACAGAGTGGCACGGCGTGAGATTTCCTCACGCTGCTCAGAATGGCACGCAATTCAAAACTTGTAAATTGTTTCCTTCTGGAATTTCCCATCTGGTCTTTTCCCGCCATGGTTGACTGCAGATCACAGGGACCGCAGACAGCGAAACCGTGGGTCAGGGGGACCTACTCTGTGAATATGGACCTGTGTGTCCCCATGGGTGCACAAAGGCACATTCAAGAAAACATCAGTGGAAACAGCAGTAAACGACATAAAGTCTCTCATCCCTTCCCTGTGAAGGGGAACTCAGGTGTCTTAGAGAAATGGTTCACCACAGGAAGCCAGGAACAGGGGAGCTCTCAGAAGATGCTGGACCCCCATCTTGTGCCAGAAGTCAGGGAAGAGCTCAAAATAACCTCGGGCTTATCTCCAAGGCAGACGGACAGTGGATTCTACCATCCCATACTGAGACACCGTTTGGGTACTAAAATAAGTACAGTACGGAACGACACATCTTTATCAGCCCATGCATCCACACCTATAATAAATAGACAAGGAAAGAAACGGGGAAGAAGGGCGAGATCTTGTTTCCAGTAGCCTGTGGCATGCAAGTGTGGACGGACTGCTGGCCTTGGAAAGTCACTGGGTTGCTGTCATCACGGCAGAGATTCCTTTGAGCAGGAATCATCCATGAACAGCACGGCTGTGGCTGCGGTGAGGCGGTTCGATGAGCACAGGGATATTTGCACGGCCGAAACCATTGGCCCTCACGTCAATTATTGCGGCAGAGGTGGCTACTGAGACTGCAGCGTGAACAGAGAAATCGAACAACACTTGAGCAGATCATCAACATTATTGCCACCGGGCACACCCAGATGGAGACCCCGTGGATTTGGAGGTACCTGGAGCAGCACACGACACTTAGGACACATTCCACCGAGGAACAAGATTGAAACGTGGGGGGAATGCCAGAAAAACGCACAATGAGGAACGTTCCGTACAAAAAGGTCCTGTATTCATGAAAATGGCAGTTACTAACGACAAAGAAAGTTGAGGAAGTCTTCAGATTAAAGGGCTGAAGACACATGACAGGTAGGGCAATCCGGGATCCTACATGGGGTCCTGCCCTGGAGGGGAAAGTGCTACAACACATTGTTTGAGTGAATACAAAAAGTGGGAATTCAGATGGTACAATAGATAATAGTCATTGTTAGATATACTGAAGTTGAAAACTCTTCTATGGTTATGGAAGGGGGAGTCTGTTTTCTAGGAAATACAGACTGAAATACAACGGGGTAATGGGCTATGATACGTCCAAATAGTTGATGAAAGTTGTCTGTCTATTATCTATCTATCTATCTATCTATCTATCTATCTATCTATCTATCTATCATCTATCTATCTAATCTATCATCTAGCTAGATATGATATGTTTGTCAATTGACAGATATGAATAAAGCAAAAATGAAACAAATGGGGCAAAATACTTACACTAGATAATACTGGATAAAAGGTATCCTGCTTGTAGTATCATCGCAACATTTCTGTAAGCTTGAAATCACTTTCATACAAAATTTTACTTAAAAAAACAATCTTTAAGCTACAAAAAAAAAGGGAAGCTTTTTTTTTTAAAACATAGCTTCCTCAGGAATAGCTTGTTTTTAGCACAGAGCACATGCTTAGTGAGTGATTCTTAAATAAGTCCGTGTTTTAAAACAGATCACATTTATATAGAATTTAAACATTTATATTCAATTTGTGTAAACTTAATTGGAAGTATGCATGTCCTAACATAAACTCACCCTCAACAAGACGTTACCATTTAATTATTTTTTAAAGTTCCTCTTTGTAAAGGAAGCTCTATTTGCATGTTGTCAGACACACGAATCAAAGGCACGCCATCCTTGGGCTACCCACGTTGACCTCTCAGTGTCTGCACAGGAGTCCAGGTCCAGCAGTGACAGGTGACTGTGGCTGCATGTGACTTTGCTGAGTTCTGTATCAGCCTCGTATGTGGGGTGCAAAAATCAGCGTCAGTCACAGGGACACACATCACTCCAGGTACAGAAATGCTGCCTCACACGTGACGGTCACCATTATGGGGTAGTGTCCTATTTTACGTTCTTACTTGACAATTGTCAGAGGCTTTGCATGTCACTGCAGCTAACCTTCCACTGGGTTCTCTCTTTCCCTTTTACCATCATCACTAGTAAAATACGATAAAGTGACACCATGATTTAACATCACCCAGCTGGCCAGTAACTTCTAAATGCGTGGTAGACCCAGAGATACACGGTGAAAAGAATTGGAGGGTCGGTGGGGACTACTGAGACTTTCTAAACAGAGGGAGGTAAGTGGAAAATCCCAGAACCAAACAATTCATAAGTTTTAAAATCACACACTATTTTGAGTAGCTTGACTCTTCCCTTTGTCTAGTGTTTCCACATTGTACACGGTTCCCACCTGCTAGTCACGCAGCAGAGGTCTTGGTGATCAGATATACTGCTGTGGTATTGCAGTGTACAAGTGACTTGTGTTCACCTTTATTTTCCTTCACGATGGCACATTCACATAACTTTGATTACAGTACATTGTTACAATTGTTCTATTTTAGTGTTAGTTATTGTTAATATCTCACTGTGCCAAATTTATGAGTTACACTGTATCGTAGGTGTGTACATATAGGAAAAACACACAGGAAGTATAGGGTTTGGTACTATCCACCGTTTCGCGTATCCACGAGGGGTGTTACACTGTATTCCCCAGGAATAAAGGGGGACCACTCTATCAATCACTTATCATCATAAGTCTATTCGAAGATGCACAGTGGATGAAATAATTGTCTCACTGTCTCATTTCTTAACCTCTCTCTTATCAAATACAATTTCGGAAATACCTGGCATCTCCTTTTTGCAACTTCTGCAGCTGTGACGTTCCTTCTGTGATAAATATTAGGGGAAGAGCGAGGTTGCCTGTGGCCTATTTTTATACTTTTTAGCTAAAAGCATGGGGGACACTTTGAGGTTAACCTATTTGGCTATTCTCCCGACATGGTCTGTGTTGGGAGACATGCCATCCTTCGAAAGCAGAGACATTGAAAGGCCAACTAACAGAACTGCAAACAGCTGGACACCAGAAAGTACATCCTCACTCTTAGACATTGTCAAGAAACCAGAGACGTGCGATGCTACGTGCGCTTCCCACGGACCATTGTAGGTCAGTTACCACCTTTGGGTTCTGTAGAAACACGGCTGTCTCAGTGCTTCAAGGGACGAGGCGAAGCTGGGGAGGGCTGCTCCTTTTGCTCTCCTGTGTGGAGTGAGCATTTTCGTCAGCTGGTTTGCATTTCCTGTGTTCTTTCCACAGTAGCTTTGTTCGGTTTCATTTTTTTTCTCCCTGGTGGACAGGGCTTTGAGTTCAATACCATCTGCCGTTGCTGTAGTAAAGTGGAGTCTTTTCAATGGATGATTGTGATGCTGGTGGTTGGGCAATCTTTACTTTCCCTTGTTTCCTTCCTTCCCTGCATGGCCACGTCTCTGAGGGGACATTATTCTGATTCTTTCTCCCCTTGTCCCCCTCACGTTGAAGCCTTACCTCTTCCCGAGCCACCAAGACTCATCTCAGTATTTTGGTGCTCACACTTTGTGTAATGTATGTTTACAGAAAATCTTTATAATTTATATGTTGTTCATAGAAGAATGAAATTTTCATCACTTAAATTTCAATGTTCCCAATCAATGTTATATGATAAAGAAGTCTATGGGAGTAGAATTAATATGCTCAAATACCAAATTCTTTTATAACAAAATTGTAATTTTTCCCCCCTTAAGAGTCAACGATAAAATCTCTCATTTAAATGAAAGTGGAACCCAGTGGATTATAATGCTTGGATAAATAAAATTCATTTTTGATTCAAAAAAATATCAGCAACTTCACTGGCATGAGATTATTAGGGTGCAATAGTGTGGCTTCGCTAGGAATGGAAAGAAATACATAAAGGAATAAAATCAGAATGATTTATTATCACCCACTCTTTGAGAAAGGTGAGGAAGGCACGTAGAAAAAAACAAGTGAAACAGAAGTGACTTCAGAGAAAGAGCAACTAACTCCACAGCTATGACAGTGAAATAAAGTACGCAGCGTAATATGACAAGTGCAGCATTAGTATTTTTCGAGTGAAACATTCCAGTGATGTTTGGGTACCAATATTTTGACAACTGCCAAAGCAGTTCCCTATAAAGCTAGAATAAGCTGTTGTCATGATACACTGCTGAAATTTTATGCTTCCCTCCCCCACCCCACAAATTACAAATACGTTTTGGTGTTTTCTGAGCAGACAGCCAAAACGTTCATCAACCCTGAAGTTCACTGTATGTTACGTTAAAGAACAAAGTCACAGAGAATTGATCTGAAGGTAACAACTTGAAGCAGTGTGGCTTGTTGTCTTAAAGTCTCATCCGATAAGTGACACACAGATCAATGGTCCTGCCTTATCAAGACCACTTCATAAACCTCACTTACTGATTCGCCCGGCCCCCATCTGCCTCGCCCACTCAAACCGGATCTCCATGTATCTGAATTCCAAAATGCTTTCCTAGTTCCCGCATGAAAAGTCTTCTGTAGTAAAATCAGTAACCGCTGGAGCCTCGACATCCATAATAAATATTGTACCCAGCACAGCCAATCGGTAGCACCTCGATCAATAACAAGTACTGGCATAGTATTCAAGAAAACAACACAAGTTCCTCTCCTTGCATCTCTCTCTTTATATAGACCTCTTCGAGGACCAAATATGACTGAATGGATGAGCTCTAAACCACTTTGTTAGACGGTATTTTGTATGGATGCCTGCTTTGCCCCAGGAGGCCAAACTCAGAGACGCACGGTTGCATTTGTTAACTCCCCCAGGAGACAATCTAGGGCTTTTAGGAAGATAAATATGGCAGATGCAGACATTGCAGAAACGACCATTCACTCTAAGCCGCAACTACACTTACTCTGCAGGAGGGAGTTCATCTGAAAGATCCCTACGACTTCTCCGTGTTTCTAGCAGTCATGCTTCACAGAGGCTGGGAAAATTATTCTCCCAAACTATTGGCTCTCCAAGCATATCCACCACCTCCTCAACAAAATAATTTCCATGGGGCACAGAAAGTATTTTGTTTGCTTAAGTCAATCAAAGCTCATTATGTTTTAAGATGATTTTAATAATCTGTAAGCCCCCCGCCCCCAGGGTTAATTGTCCATACCCAGCTATGTTATAGACGTGGGGATAAACAAATGATTTGGGGGAAAGTGGAGTGTCCATGTAAACCAATGATTTAAATAATGGCAAGCCTACTGTTCCTGAGAGAAGAAAGAAGCTGTTTTTCTCCAAGTAGTAATTTGTCTTAACTAGCCTGCAGATGAAGGTGAAATAGGTATTTAATTCAGTGATTCGCTTTGCTCAGAGCAAGAATAAGGGTCAATAAATCCCTGTGTGAGTCAATAAAATAAAATAAAAGATGTCATGAGTATGCGAGGGTAATGCCAGAAAACTACCCTGGTCCTTCCGTTCCTACTTCTATATTTCTTACAGGAAAAAAAATAAAAATTCTGGTTTCCATACATACCAACTTACTTTATAAGTCCACACCCTCCCCATTGTAATTTGCCCTCTAACTTACGCACCTTTTGCAACCCTCCGTCCACTCCGTGCCCCATTTGTTTCCTCCGGAGTCCACTTTTTAAGCCTCGTGTTAAATGTTACCTCTTGGTTGAAACCTTATTGACCCGTGCCAGGGATGGCTACGCGCTTCTTAGTTTCGGTTCACACATTTTGTCCTTGTGCTATTGTGGACACTGCATTGATATTTATTGTACTTTTCCATGTCTGTCATTCCAGGTGTGTGTGAGTGTGAGTGTGAATGTGTGTGTGTGTGTGTGTGTGTGTGCAGGTGTGCATTAGAAATACATATTTAGGCAGTAGGACTGGATACAAAAGAAAACAAGAAAATGCTGAATACCAGATTTAGAATGACCACTTCCCGGGACACAGAAATGCAAGGAGATGAGATGGGGGAACAAGATAGCAATATAAAGGTTATTTTTATTTTTATTAAATTTTTTTTTATTAAGTATACTTGGTATACAACCTGATATTGGTTATATTAGTTTCAGGTGTACAATACAGTGATTCTACATTTATGTACCTTACAATGTGATCACTCTGCTTCCCCTAATAATAGTCTGTCACCGTGTATTTTTAAGGTCTCGTTTTCATGAGGGTGTGTATTAGATGCTCATAAACACACGGACCATTCGTGGACTAATGATGAAAGTATGTCATGAGTCAAGGCTCATGTTTAATGTGTTTTTTTGGAACTGGGGTCCAAACAAAAGAAGTGCTACATTTGCCCTCATCTTTATATGTTATCAACTCTCCCAGTGACCAAGACTCTTCAAAGCTGTGTAACAATATTCTGTGATATCTGTGACAGTCTCTCAATGTCTCAGGTGGTAATTGTTGGGATGCAAGTTTCTAGCATATTCAGAATGCTTCAGATGCTCCCTTACTAGCATTTTAGACCTGTGGACCAGGTCTGTTTGGATTGCACCGAAATGTGCCTGACTCAGTGCTGTGCTGTTGCAGTTTAGCCTAGTGAAGTATGTGACCTCTAGAACTGAATTCCTGAGCCTTGAGTCCCCCCGTCTGCTTCTTAGTATCTGTGGGAATGGGAGTTACCATAGCATTACTTCTGGTGAATAATCGTATGATTTACTTCATAGCGATGTTGGAAGGATTAAATATGTTAGTACAGGGGTTCTGGAGAAGAACCTGACACACAGTGGATGATGAAGAAATATTAGCACTTGGTAATACGATTATTAAATAAATTCTTTTGTCTGTTGTCATTTAACAAGCATTCTGAGGGAAGACAGTTGGCTACTTTTACTCAGGGGTTCAGGACTGTCAAGGCTACCTTTGGTGCCATTCTCTTGGTCTTTCTTTCCATGGTGGTCCCAAATGACAGCTATCCCTCAAGCTAGCCTGTCTCCATTACAAGCAGAAAGATGGAAATAGTGGCGAATAAAAGGGATACACTGGGCAAACCCACCGCATGTCAAGGCACCTATGTGGAAGCCAAAACGATGATTTCCACTTGAATTCCATTGACTAGACCCATGTCAGATGATATCACCCAGCTTCACGGGAGGACCGTGATGTCCTCTTCTAGGGGGATACATTGTCACTCAGTTTTAAAGAAAGGACAATGAACAATGGGCAGGTAATGTTCTCTTCTCCCAGACTTCCGCTGCTGTCAACAACCATCCTTGTTGGGTCCTGTCTAGCTTCACGATTAATCTCACTGAAGGAAAATAGAAGACCAGTGAGCTTTTTTCTGCTCATCAGCAATGAAAGGCATGTCTTCGATAGCAAGCAATAGGTCATGTTACTCTAATGGCAACTCTAAAGTTATAAATGTTTTCTGTTGTACCTGGCATTTTTTTAAGGGCTAACTTATTCTGAAGCTGAGTTTTCTTGACACTCAACTTCCAGTGTGTGACTCTCTTTTGTATTTCCCCCTGAGGGCTTGTCAGACAATCTGCAGGTTTTCTTTGAACATTCTGGAGTCAGAAACCTCCCCGATCCTCAGATTCGTTTCTATTTTACCTATAAATTGTCACTTTTTGAGAATATCTGTTCTGCTTGAATAATTTTTCCATGGAGAATCTCAAGCCATGGAAACGTATATGTCAATAAGTAGTTTGCCTAAAATGAAGTGGGCACATTCAAAGTCTCCCTTTATGAGTATCAGGGATCCCTCCAAGAGTGTTTGAACGGTGCACACCTCCAAAATCTTATTGTTTCAATCAATTGTTCCATCACCGCCAGAAATACGTTGAGTAGTGGATTTCCCTCTCTAGGGAATTTACTTTGCATTTCCTTTACCCAAACAGATTGCATTATCCTTAAAACCCAATGAAACTAGGCTATGCATTGCCTCTTACTACCTTCAGCAAGTTTTGTGAGAGCTACGGATTCAAAACTCCATCAGCACTTAAACACCAACCTTACACATCACCTGATAGTAGTCTCAAATCTAAAACGTATGCCAAACAATAGAAAACAATATGATTTCAAGGTTCTTTGGATGTTAAAGAACCACAAGCCACAATTTACGAGTATGTCAAGCTCTGAAATCAACGACCTCAAGAATGCTCAACTGCTTTTTCACCAATTTCTCCCTGAGAAGGATAATACGGTAACTGAAGACTGATGTACTTCTGATTCAGTATAAAATTGAAAAAGAAAACATTATTAGGCAGCTATTGGGTAAGTATTGATTGTTCTGGAAAGTTTAGGGAAGCAAGAAGTCATGACTGACATTGATGAAAAGTATGGCGCATGTAAAACACACACGCGCGCGCGCACACATACACACACACACAGAGTCGTCAATGTAGTTTAGAACAGAAGTGGATAGTTTTATGACAAATAAAACATTCATTTCTTCCATGTCAGGTAGGACTCATCTCTGGAAGGAGCGACAACGCTTGGAGAACATAAGTACATACAAAAGGATCATGACAAACTCAGAGATGATGCATTCAGAACGGAAACCCAACATTAGTGACGTCTGATCTAAATTCCTACATTGTGCAGAGTGATTGGTTCACGTAAGCAAGAGTCTTTGCACAACTGCAAAGGTGGAGCACCAGAGATCCTGTGTAGTGGCGTGTATCACTGCTGCATGGGGTAGGTTCTCATCCAAGGTCCACATCTCCACTCAAGGCTCTGGAGGTCCATTTGTTCCAATCATTGCACCAGGACCATGGCTTTCCCTGGCCTGTTGGGAACAGCTACATAAAGAGCTCATCTCTGACATGGCCAACCTTGGAGTCCCGAGTAACTACGGCTGGGTCAAGGTAGGGAGGTGAGGAATGCAATGAGCTTGTAGGATGGCACGTGGTCTCAGAAGGTACAGCCTCCCTACACATAGAGTTATTCCCAGGAGAAATCGTTTACTGGGGATAAAACGATAGAGGGTGGTATAAAGAGTTGAGTGAGTATCGCATAGGATGATGAAAATGGGTGAAAACAGCTTTTTAGAATAAGATAACGGAAGAAGTTGATATACTAATGGGGGACAGAATAAGGGATGTTGGTGTCAATATCTTACGTGCAAAGGATGAAGGAAGCTGATATAGTTTATTGGGGATGGGATGAAGGTGGTTGTTACAGTGTATTACGGATGGCGTGATGGATGTGGTGTGAATATTTATTCCTTAGAGATCTAACCTGCTGTTTGCTAACTCTTGTTGTTAGAGGCTTGTTGCCCTGCGTGTTTTGGATTTGAGTTTGTGTATTTACATTTACGTACGCTTTCTCTATGAGAATACTTCTGCTCATTTTGAAGGTGCATTGTTCCAAGGAAGAACCTCCTTCTATATGCCAAGCATTTTGTGTGCTACCAACACCAGAGAATTTAAAGGGAATCATTCATTGTCTTGGGTCTTCTTAAATCACGCAGCTAATATAAAGTCGAATCCCCGAAACTTTGCAACAATGGTTCTGTGCAAATTCTTAGGGGAGACATTTTCCAACCTGGATTTCAGATCAAAAGGCTACATTTTTTCATTATTTCCTTGTATTAGCAGGTGGATATATACAGAGGGTGCCAAAAAAATGTAGATACATTTTAAGAAGGAAAAAACTATGAAAATGGTAATACAATGAAGAACATCAGCATTCATTTGATTAATGCCATCTTTTGAGCGAACATCATACTACACATTGCTATGTAATTCAATTCAACTCCGAAAGGTAATACATAGGTAACAGCTCTTAAAATGTATACAAGTGGACACTTTGGTCAACGTTGCTCAAGCAGTAGGTCACCATCACCAGAAGTGTCTGGACGCTGATGGGAACCACCTTGAGCACCTCTTGTCATTGCAGACGTCACACGAGACTTGTATTCATCTTTTTTATTGCTATATATGATTACTATTTTAATAGTTCTTTCCTTTCTTAAAATGTGTATATAATTTTTGGCTTTCTCTCTAGATAGATAGATAGATAGATAGATAGATAGATAGATAGATAGATAGACAGACATAGATTTTTATCTTTTTTCTTTCTGTGTGTGTGTGTGTGTGTGTGTGTGTGTGTGTGTGTGTGTGTTGTCCTTACCACGTTTTGGTATCAGTGTGATGTTGGCTTCATAAAATGAATTAGAATGTACTGCCTCTTCTTCAATTTTTGGCAAGAGTTTGAGTACAACAGGTATTAAATCATTTTTGAATGCTCAGTGGAATTCACTAGTGAAGCCATCTTGTCCTGGACTTTTGCTTTTGGAAAGGTTTTGGATGACTGATTCCATTTCCTTACTGTTGATCAGTCTATTTAAATTTTCCAGTTCTTCGTGATTCAATCTAGGAAGGTTACATATTTCTAAGAACTTGTCCATTTCCTGTAGGTTATTGAATTTGGTGGCATATAGTTCTGCATAGTATTCTTGGATGATCCTTTTTATTTCTGTGGTACCCGTCATAACTTCTCCCCTTTCATTTCTGATTTTGTTTGTGTCTTTTCTCTTTTTTCCTCAGTGAGTCTAGCCAAGTTCAAAGAGGATTTTATGAATTTGACCTCAAAGGCAAGGGAAGTAAAAGCAAAACTAAATGAATGGGACTATACCAAACTAAAAAGCTTCTGCACAGCAAAAGAAACCATCAACAAAACAAAGAGGCCACCAACTGAATGGGAGAAGATATTTGTAAACAGTGCCTCCGATCAGGGGCTAATATCCAAAATATATAAAGAAATCATACAACTCACAACAACAACAAAACAATCCAATTAAACAATGGGCAGAGGACCTGACTAGACATCTCCAAAAGGATATACAGATAGCCAATAGATATATGAAAAAATACTCAACATCACTAATCATCAGAGAAATGCAAATCAAAACCACAATGAGATATCACCTCAGTCCAGTCAGAATGGCTATCATCAACAAGACAAATAGTAACAAGTGTTGGAGAGGCTGTGGAGAAAAAGGAACCCTCATACACTGTTGGTGGGAATGCAGACTGGTGCAGCCGTTATGGAAGGCAGTGTGGAGGTTCCTCAAAAATTACAAATAGAATTACCATATGACCCAGCAATCCCTCTCCTGGGTATCTACCCAAAATATCTGAAAACATTTATCCATAAAGACGTGTGCTCCAATGTTCATTGCAGCTTTGTTTACGGTGGACAAGACATGGAAACAACCAAAATGTCCTTCAATAGATGAATGAATAAAGAAGTTGTGGTATATGTACACAATGGAATACTATTCGGCGGTAAGAAAAGATGATATAGGAACATTTGTGACACCATGGATGGATCTTGAGAGTGTAATGCTGAGCGAAATAAGTCAGACAGAAAAAGCAGAGAACCATATGCTTTCACTGATATGTGGTATATAAACCAAAAACACAAAAGAACAAGACATACAAATGACAAACAAAAACTCATAGACACAGACAATAGTTTAGTGGTTGCCAGAGGGTAAGGGGGGCGGGGGGTGGGGGGTGGTAGATGAGGGTAAAGGGGGATGAAATATATGGTGATGGAAGGAGAACTGACTCTGGGTGGTGAACACACAATGGGATTTATAGATGATGTAATACAGAATTGTACACCTGAAACCTATGCAATTTTATAACCAATGTCACCCCAACAAATTTAATAAAAATTACACAAAAACCCTGCCCATCTTCCTTTCCATTCATCCTGCCTTTGCTTTTCCTGCTCACCTTGTTGACTACATGATGCCAGCAGCCTCTCAAGTAACTTCAGTGACTGGAGACTCTCCCATATTTCTGTCTATTGGCAATGACTCGTATGAGTTGAATTTTATTTAAGTGTGTTATTTACATCTCAGTTCATAGTAAGGCTCTGAGCCTTACTATGCTCTTCCATGGTTCGATTATAGATCTAACTTGCAGGATTTCTAGCGTTTCTTCTAGTTTTGTACTTTTCTATTTGTACAGACTCATGTTGACTATTCCCCAACGAGCAAACTCTACTTCCATGAGTCTGATTTAAGCAAGGTCTCTCAAAACACATCCTCTAACTCTCAGTGCCTTCGCTCATTTTAGCCTTTTCTCCTGTGGAATGACTTCTCTTCCTCCTTATTTTGGGGTAAATCTTAATCATTCTGCAAGTCCCACCTTGTTCATGAGGCTTTTTCACTAATCAAGGTAGTTCTGACCCTAATAAAACCCCAAAGTATGTATGGTAATTGCTTTGAAGTAACAAGTAAATACACTCAGATTTTTATTGTTCACTGTTTTAGGGGCTTTTGTGCTGCTTCCTTGATTAGTTTTAACTGCAACAAAGATTTTAGAAAACGACCCACAATGGCTGGCACAATGTTCAGCAGACTTTCTAGAACAGCCACATTAGGAACGCTTTGAGGATGGTCTATTTTAAGTAACCATAATCGAATGTTCATTTAATCATCTTTTTTTCCAAGAATGGAGAGCACGGCATCATTCTTTCAATTATCGTACTTAGGACACTGCCTGCTAGGACTGGAGAAAACTGAGTTTATGGCAGACCCAGCACCTGACACGCAGAATGGAGGGGGAAAGCACTCTCCATGCTCCAAGGTCTCTCTATCTGTACTTTCCTCTAAGACCGTGAGCTCATCCCGTAGCTGCACAATGTTTTGTTGTGTTTTTTTTTTGGAGGGGGGAAGGGGAACAGGACTTTATTGGGGAACAGTGTGTACTTCCAGGACTTTTTTCCAAGTCAAGTTGTTGTCCTTTCAGTCTCAGTTGTGGAGGGCGCAGCTCAGCTCCAGGTCCAGTTGCCGTTGCTAGTTGCAGGGGACACAGCTCACCATCCCTTGTGGAAGTTGAACTGGCAACCTTGTGGTTGAGAGGACGCATTCCAACCAACTGAGCCATCCGGGAGGCAGCTCAGCTCGAGGTGCCGTGTTCAATCTTAGTTGCAGGGGGCGCTGCCCACCATCCCTTGCGGGCCTCGAGGAATTGAACTGGCAACCTTGTGGTTGAGAGCCCACTGGCCCATGTGGGAATCTAACCTGCAGCCTTCGGAGTTAGGAGCACGGAGCTCTAACTGCCTGAGCCATCGGGCCCGCCCTGCACCATGTTTTATTTATCTTGGTTTCTCAGCATCATCTGTAGCTTTAGTCAGAGGTTGACGAATATCCCATGGAGCGTATGACTGAGGTGTCTCCAGCTAGGACTCGTGACACACAACCAGAATCCATCCTGATGTCACTCTTTCTGCCCCTTTGAACACCTTCAGTGAGGGCAGTATCTCCTCTTCACTGGTTTTGGTGACACAATCCCCTTTTGAGTCAGTAGTTTAAATATTCAGTTACAGACAAAAATCAACCAAACAAGAAAACTACCAAGAAACTTGACTTGAATTCAAAACGTCTCTTTTCCCCCTGGAACTTGCTGAAGACTAAAGGATATGGCCAACTGAACTACAGGGGGGTGATGGTATTTCTGTTTTGTGTCCTTTCTCCTCTTCTGATTCTTGATGCATTTCTTTGTTTTGTGCTGGGTCTACAGGGAGGGAGGAGGAATAAGGTGGTCGGATGTTTTCACTTGTCAGGTACCGTTATATAGATTTTTTTGCTCTCCGGAATTAGCTGATTTCAAGGCTCACAGTTTTTCTTGTGGACGTTCAAGGTCTGACAATTAAGTTCATGAATTTGTTGCAACGATGTTGCTAAACTTTTTTGATATCAGAGGGATTACTGATTATGCATTTGTACCAACTGGACAAACAGGTAACTAAGTTTACTACTTGGAAGTGCTGAAAAGGCTGCGTGAAAAAGTTAGACGACCTGAACTTTTCTCCAACAATTCATGGCTCTTGCATCACGACAATGCACCAGCTCACATGGCACTGTCTGTGAGGGAGTTTTTAGCCAGTAAACAGATAACTGTATTGGAACACCCTCCCTACTGGCCTGATCTGGGCCCCAATGACTTCCTTCTTTACCTGAAGATAAAGGAAATATTGAAAGGAAGACATTTTGATGACATTCAGGACATCAAGGGTAATATGACGACAGCTCTGATGGCCATTCCAGAAAAAGAGTTCCAGAATTGCTTTGAAGGGTGGACTAGGTGCTGGCGTCGGTGCACAGGTTTCCAAGGGGAGTACTTTGAAGGTGACCGTAGTGATATCCAGCAATGTGGTATGTAGCACTTTCTCTACGATGAGTTCGCAAACTTGTTAAACCTTGTATTTGTGGGTTCTTGGCTAGCTCCCTTTTCTCCTGACAAAGGCAGTGTGTGTCTCTCGTTCAGATGGAAACTCTGCCATCTCCTCAGCTTCTGCTCCTGGAAAAAGGGGCAGGGAGGGAGGCTGAGTAGAGGCTGCCATCTTAGGCACCGACTGCTTTAAAATGGTCTCAAGCCAACATGGATGTGGGGGGCTCATAAAAAAAACCCCAGGGGAATGCTCATGGCTTTGCCTGAGGTTGGAAGGAAGTGAGAAGAACTCCTAGACACTGCCTGCATTGAAGCATCACCAGCAGAGAGACAGGCACACCCAAACTTAGGGAACACACCTCCAGCATCAAGAAAGATACTACAGAGGAGATTGAAGGGGGTGCTGTGAAAATAATAGCATCAATGATCGATGTCACTTCTTATACCTGTTACAGCACATATAAAACATAAAAACACGTATCGATAAAAATCAGAATTGTAGGAGAATAAATAATATTGTCTATACATGAATTAAAAGAGGCGCCACATCTGACTTCCCATTCAAAACTGAAGTCCATTGATTCGTTAGGGGAAGCAAAGATTGCTGGAACATGACGCTGGATTTTTTTGTTTGCTTCGATGGGTTTTAATAAAGTGATGTGAAAAGATGGAGTGGTCAACATTTACCACACTGTCCTCACACTTAACGGAACTGCAGCTGTAAGGACATTTTTGTGCTGTGTCCTCAACACAATCCGATGCTATAACATTGAAGCTAAACTTGACCGACGTTTGGTACTAGCCAAGGAAATGTCCAAATAAGCAGAGTACACACGTTCCTGGCGTTTTAGAAATCTAGAAGATGGGTGAATTACCTCTTCAATTTATCCTCATTAAGTTAATTGTTCAGACCGCGTTGGATGAGAGTTTGGGTCGTAACTACAGTGGAATTTTTTTCCTTTCTGATAAGAATTACTATTTCCCTTTGTCTGATATGGAAAGACTGTGAATCCACATACTGTAAAGATCACGAAATAAGAATAGTCCACATCCTGTATTGCAAGTTATGGATTCTAACAGAGATAAATTTGAAGAGTATGAGGAACAAATAAGCCAACTGCTACGGAGAACCAGAAAATGAAGAGAAGGTAAGCAATCTATATTCCTTCAGGAAGGTAGATATACATAACTACTATCGTTCCCTCGTTCTCCTCCTTAAAAAAGCCAAGAAAACAATGCATGATCTGACTTGTAGTACAAGAAGTTATTAAATGTATGCCATTTCTCAGAATGTCTTTGGTCTTACCGTTGCAGACTTTTACAGCAGACACCATCATCCTTCACAGCAAGACAGCCTCAGCAGCACCGGCATGCAGAAATATCACCGATTCTGTGGGGTTGCATGCATCGGGGCCCCTAGGAGAGCACAGAGGGAGAAAACGGTTAGTTAGGAGGAATCGTTGATGGGCGAGCTTGCAATCCCAGTGGGATGTGCGGTAAGCAGACATGGTAACCAAAGGCTCCATGAAGTCAGGGGGCATGGCCATTGTTTGCAGTGGGTGCGACTCTGCAGAGTCGCTTTCATTGGAGCAAACGTTGGATGCAAAAGACATCGCTAAATAACGATCCTTGAAATCGACACTTAGTAAACATGAACGAACAGGAAACAGTCTCATGTCCTGAGTGAAATACAAAAATGATTAATTTATCTAATGTTATAGGTATAATAAGGATTTCTGTAGGTTTGGGAAGCATTTCAGTGGTGTCCAGAACAGAACAAAGTTCAGGAAAGGGGAGTAAAACAGGCCCATCTTTTTCATGGTAGATCTAAAAATTAAATTTCTCACCAGAAGGCAATTTTCTTGAAACCGCTCAACATGGACTTACATACATGTCTGGAACACTTGTTCTAAACGTTAAGAGATGCAAATTCCTAACCATATAATAATATTTTATATATTTTTCATATATCATTTTTATGTGAAGTATTTAAAATATGCCCATTGTTCTCACACAGGTATATCAACAACTAACGATCACGGTAATGACAGCTAACTTTATACAGTGTCTATTAGGTGTGAGGCACAAACACTTTACACTCAAAACAATGACTCACTTAATTCTCAAATGCTCTGTTAGTAAGTAGTTTTCATTGCTATTCTGCATAAGCAGAAACTGAGGCACCGTTTCTCTACCTGAGACCATATATCTGATAAAGGATAAAATATAAATCCAGTTTTCTTACCCATTAGGCCATAACATACCTATACACAAATTACTAGTAATAACAATGCTCATTTCCTAACTGAATACAAAGAATAAATAAATGGAAAGCGACATGCAATAATATATATGTATTTTCACCACACGACACAGTGAAGTGGTCCAAAGCTTCAGGGGGTGAATTGCTTGTGCCAGTGAGTGGCTTGAATACTCAGCACCAGTGTTGGAATTTTTCTGACATTTTTAACAACTCTTGGTAAATTTCCAAACAAATGAATCACAAATTTCCCTCTAATTGCTTGGCAGCTCTGTTCCTGGAAAATTCGGGGTCTATTAAAACTGTGCGTAAACAAAACAAAACTCCTTGAGTTTAGATATAAAATGGAGTTTGGGTCTAGATTCAGATAATTATTGAGAGTTTTGACGTATAAATGGGTACCTCAGGGAACTTTTCAAAGTTGTGTGGGAAATGGTATAACTCTTTTTTAGTTGCTTGTTTGTTTTATTCTGTTTTGTTTCCATCTTGTGTACACTACTGATGATTTTATCCTTCCTGGCTCCTGCCCACTAAATGACAGTCATGACACTAACTTATTATAATAACAGTAACGTAATAACAATGAAATCCCATAATCATCATGGAAGGGTTAGTATTCTGAGGAATCTATAGATAGATAGGATTCGGGGTATCCTTAAACTCTGAAATTCTGGGCAAAATGTTGAGAACAGGTGCGTTCTCCTGGAGAAAGCTGCTAGTAACATTCAACAAATCCTCAAATCAGGATTATCATCCATTCCCCCCAAATGTAAGCACTGTTGATCTTGGGTATTCCATGACCTTCTAGATAATTCGAGATCTTTTTTTTTTCCTGATCTTTTTTTGTTTTTTTTCATTTTGTAACCACTCTTTTTGGCTTTTATGGGACTCTTCTTTCACAGCCAAAACTTACATGGTTTCTCCTGCAGCCTCAGCATTTTTTCAATGTAGCATTCATCAGAGATTATTGTTATTTTTTTAAATTTTTAGTTAACTATGCTGTTGCTCATAGTGGCACTAAAACAAGCCAAGACAGGTTGAGTAGAGAGCCAATCAGAAGTTCCAGAACCTGCTGTGATAATGTCTGGTGGTATATGTGATGAAGGCTGGTCTTAAGAGTTGTGGCTTAAATGTGTGGTTACATGTGACATACGAGCAGCATAATTTCATTCTCCAACCATTTTCAGGTACAAAGTAAGGAACACCACCCTTCCCGGGCAGTATGTAGGGTGCTCACTGACAATGCAAATTGTGTTGGGGCAGAAGAAGCTGGTACCGCTGATTCTTTCTGGTCTCGGATGGTGGTGGCCAGTTGTACCGGCCATTTGATGAAGCAGTCAGTTGAGTCATAGCTGGTGCCACTACCCAAATATATATGATGGCGTCAGGGCAAGGGTCAGTGTAGCAATAGGACATTATTGGTTAGGTGTATGGTAAATGTGTACTGAAGAAAACAACGCTTAGTCCTGCCTCAGTGCATATAAATAGTTGTTTGACTGTCTTATCGTAGTAGAGTTATTTTAATGTTGTAGTATAAATCTACAATTATTTATGTTTGCATTAGAGGAAACATGGGATTTGCGACCAACCCTTTTAGCAAGATTGAGCTGAGAGAGAGAGAGAGAGAGAGAGAGAGAGAGAGAGAGAGAGAGAGAGAGAGAGAGAGAGAGAATGATTAATCAAATACTAAGAGTTCAGCTTCCATTTCTTGAGAAAGCTGAAGAGGAAATGCAACCTGCCTTGATAAGTCTGTCAACCTTTGTAGTTCAGCACAAATGCTGTTGCGATATTCACAAGTCATGGTGAAAAGCAGAAGACGCAAATCTGGAGAAGTAACATGCTTTATTTCAAAAATCAGTAGCAAACCCATGACCACAGACAATAATTTAACACATGGAGTCGCAGGAAATGATCTTGCACGCCATTTTGGGAAGCACGACCTTTCAGTTAGAGCAGGGGTGTCCAAACTTTTTTCAACGCTTTTTACCAAGGGCCATAAGCGGTAAAATACACAAACAGCCGGGCCACTCATTCAAGGTGAAGTATGTAGTGCCTCACCTGGTTTATTTAAGTAAACTAAATATATTTTTGGAATTTGCTACGGGCCAATAAAAAATGGATTGCGGACCAGTTGGCCCTACGGGCCAATAAAAAATGGATTGCGGACCACAGTTTGGACACCCCTGATTTAGAGCAATGCCTATTTGAAATTATTCTTTTTAAGTCCACATTTTCTTGTGTAGGTATTAGCAATGAAGGCTGTTGGGATGTTAGCTCTTTCAGTAGAAAAACGTCAACTTCCAAACCAATGAATGACATCTGTTTTACATTTGCATCATCAAATGACTGGAATAGAATATCTATAACTTATAAAATGGCTCATTTTTCTCCTACCAATTCATGGAATAAAAGTAGACCTTTTGAAAGACTTACTTTGAGTGTTTCTTTCCACATGGAAGATGAAATTATTTGTTTTGTAGTCTTGATATGAATACAGACTTGAATGAAGCACACCTCTTGGGCAAAATTATGTTCTTAGTAAGTTGAGAAACCAGTGGGGCCGGCATGTACTTGGGACTAAATGGGGTCCAGAAATCATTTATAATCACAATAGCTGTTTGATCAAAATGTCTTCAAATCAAAGCAATTGCTGCCCACAGTTACAATGTACGTATTAGAGGAACAATTATCAGAGTGCTTTTCAAAACTTTGGGGTTCCCGAGAGCCTACAAGGATGCTCAACACAGGAGATGGAGACAATTTTGGAAACATAATGCTGGGTGCCTTTTTCTCACAGTTGACATTTGTACTTAAGGTGCAAAATCACGGTGACACAAACTACTGGTGCCTCAGAACAAGAGAAAGTGGTGGCATTAACGTAGACCACTAGTCATTGTGTCATTCAGTGTCACACATTCTCAGGGACACAGGTGGGAAAAGGCAGCTTCACTCAAGAATGACTTTCACGACACAACGAAACCTTGTATGACGTCTCAACCGCTCAGTAGAAGTCTTGCTGACAAGCTGCGTGATGAAATGCAGAATGCGCGTGAAGCATTTCTGCAGACAGAGGTACAGTGGCTATTTGTACAAAAGCCCATGTGCAGTTGCTTGAGTGGGAAACTGACGTAGCTGCTGTTTTCCTGGAAAGACAAATGCACTTGAAAGAATGGCGGCGGCAATTCAAAAAATGAACAAAGTGAGCCTTTCACTTCAAAGAAAACTCTAACTTTCATCTGCTACGGAGAGCTTCCTGTACCTAATATCTTTTCAGGTGGGATTGATGATGTCATCAGCAAATGTGGTTTTGGTGAATCAAGCGGCTATAAACATCCGCGTGGACGTACATTTTCAACCTCCCTGGACGAACATCAAAGATAAGGATTACCAGGTCGCATGGAAAGCATGTGTTTAATTCTGTAAGGAACTGACAAACTGGCTTCCAAAGTGGCCATACGCTTGTGCGTTCTCACCAGCAGGCATGAGAGTTCCTTTTGCCCCACATCCTTGCCAGCCTCTGGTGGTGGACATTGTCCGTTCTAGTAGGTGTGGAACGACCATTTCATCTTCAGAGTTCACAAACAGCACGCCATGTATCCTGTCCAGGTTGTGTAGCTGCATTTGGTGGGAGAGCCAGGGTACGATGTATTGTTAGTAATAGACTGAGTTGTACGTCCTCAAAATTCATGTGTTGAAGCCCTGACACCCAGGACCTCAGAATGAGACTGTACTTGCAGATGGGTCTGTAAAGCTGGAATTAAGGTAACATGAGGTCACTAGGGTGGGCCCTGGTCCAATAGGGCTGCGTCCTTATAAGAAGAGGAGATGAGGACACAGACACACAGAGGGACGGCCATGTGAGGACACGGGGAGCAGACGGCCGTCCACATGCCCAGGAGAGAGGCCTCAGGGAGACCTGCCCTGGGACACCTGGACCTCAGCCTCCAGCATCCAGGGCTGTGATAAAATAAAGTTCTGCTTATTTGGTTTTGTCTTTTTTTTTTAATTATTATTATGTGTACCAGACACTGTAGTAGTTAGACATTTATCCCCTTCCCCTAATCTACTACCCCTCTGACATCGCATACAGCCGATACATTTCCACTGTCTTTATTCCTTGTGCTGTAGTCCACTTCTTGTGAATACATATATAATTGTAGTTGACATTCATTATTATTCAGCTTCAGGTGTACAGTGCAGTGATCAGGCATCTATAGCATCCCTGAAGTGAATAAAGTTCTGCTTTTAAGCTACCAAATCAGTGGTACTTTGTTTGTTATGGCAACTCAAGCAGACTAATATACCATCTTATCCAGAACCAGAATGCAAGAAACATTGTTTTTCATGATGAGTGTGGCTGTATATGGAGAAATACATTTTAACGGAACTAACGTATAACTCCAGCAACTCCAGAACTAACATTTTACATGGTTAGTCAGCCACTTATATAGACTGCTCAACCCGTTTTCCTTGACAGTCCCCTTGCATGAGGCTTTTCTGTAATGGCATTAATCACTGATTAAAACTGTAAAGTGTTGCTTTAATGTTTAATAATATTAACAAAGTATTTAATCCCTTCTTGAAAATTAAATCCATATTTCTTTTTTTTATGACTCTCTGACAGCTACCGAGGCAGCTCCCCAGTTGCTGGGCTAATGGGGTTCCTGAGTGAGCACAGCTGTGAAACTATAATGAACAAATCCCAGCCAATGTCCTCTGACAACTGGTAACGCACAGAATGTTGAGAGAAAAGTCGCAGGAACGGCCGAAAACGTGGTCCGTGCTGATGGCGGGTTGTTGAAATGGTGTCCCCTTCTTTGATGATGGACGAAGGCAGAAAGGAATGAAATTTCAGAGTTGTAATCTTTCGCATGATTCTCATGTAGGAAAACTGTGAACAGGGAGATCAAAGTTGCCACAGAGAGCATTTCCCACGTGAAATCACCATTCGGGTCCATCTCCAGCGTATCTCAAGGAAACCGGGTCATGAATGCATCGAGCCGTGGTTTCGTCAACTTGTTTGAAAAGAAGAATTCTATGTACCCTGCCTATTTTCTAGTGTCGGACTATAATAAAGAAGTAGGCATGAAAGTGTAAGCTCATTATAAAACATCCAGTTATAAAGTTGAATGACTGCCGCGTGGTAATTATTATTGAATGGTGCCTTTTTGAGAATGGAAACTGAGTTAGTTTAAATTCTGCCTTACCCTTTACGTATGGGATTCAATATTATTGTTGTACATTTTTCATTCATTGTCATGGTGTTAGAATTAGTGATCCTTACAACTTAATATGCAGGCAGACTTCCAAACTCATCCAAACGCATGCATTTAGGATACCCATAAACTGACAGGTATTTACTAAAATAATGACTTCTAATTATGAATATGAAATGGATTAAAAGACATGAGGTACTTACCCAGCAATTGACCAGATTAGCAACAAAATATAGGACTTTGTGGATATTATTCCCATGATTTATTGCAAGGATACACAAATCTGTGCTTTTAGAATTTTAAACTATATACTTTGCACTTGATTTATAAAACCTGCTAATAAATCCAGTTCAAGTTCTCATTGAGAAATCATTATTCTAAACGACAGCTCTAGCTAAGTAGGACAATTTATAAGGCAGAGAAATGTGTGTACGAAACGAACCACAGATTTTGAAGTCATACCAATAAATCTTGTTTTAAAAAAGAAAACCTCTTATTTACAAAGCCTTACCTTACACTTGGCATATAAGTGAAAGATTTAGAAACTGTGACCTTAAATCTGTACAATTACGGCCAGTGTACTAAGCCATTACCTAATCGGAATTTAACACATTAAAGTTTCTGAGTCGCCCCTCTTAAAAGTCACAGCATGACGAGGAATATTATCTTAAATGAATGCTTGAAGAGATTTCTTCTTGCGGGAGTTAATAGGTGTGATGGATGCTTTGTTGGTACCCTGCCCAAGACCTCTCCCTGGGCCCAATCCACGTGTCTTTCAGTTGTCAAATTGGGTGCTACTGACAGTTTACAGCCATCTCCTCTCCAGAGCATTGCCCTTGAATCACAAGCAGCTGCCATGCCTGGAAAGCCACCCCCCGGACTATGGTATGAGACCAAGCTTAGATTTCCCCAGAGGCTGGTTCTTTCCCATGTCTGCCCTTTCCTTATAGCCCACTCCCACATTTTCCTTGATGCTTTTTTTCCCTGTCAGTGAATCAGTTGCACCCAAATCCTTGTGTCAGGTGTTGCTTCTAAGTAACCCAACCAAAGGCTCTCCCTGTTTCTAACAATTTCTCACACACATATAGCCATTCTACTTCCTTTGGGTTGCCAACTTCCCATTTAAGACAAGCAGAGTCTCCTTTAAAATCACAACAAATTCATTTCTTTTAGCGTGACACTGCTTCGTCAGTCTCAAGGTCTGAACGCATCCACCGTAGGGTCTCGTGTTTCCATTTGGTATTCACACCTACAAAAATCAGAGGTGACTTTGTATGTGCAATGGTTATCTTAGAAAGGACATTGTTTCATTTGTTTTCAGTAACTGATGTTTCATTTGTTTTCAGTAACTGAAGTGATGGCTTGGTAACTTGAGCTGGATGTATCGGTGTCTAAAAAATGGCAGAGACGCCTCCACCTAAAGAAGAGGCTGCAGTGGGTTACCGTCTTTCTGAATTCCAGACCCCTGTTCCCCAACGCAACTTGGAACCATCGTTGAGAAATGCATTAAGAGTACAGGGCGTTCTGAAATGAGCACAACAGCCCTTTGAGAGCTCGCGAAACGTTTTCCATTACTTGCAGATGACGACGAACGTAGTAATGGATGATGATGGCAATAATGACACTTAGAATATTCCACATGTAAGGAACGTTCCAGACAGGAGCTACTTAAGCAAGAGTCCAAGGCTATTTAGTGACTCTCTTTGGGGATTAACTTAGATGCACCCAAACTTTTCCTTTGCAGCACTGTGTCCCTAACAAGACAAGCACAATCTACGGAGCATCCTTCATCTCCTTTTCATGGCCCGGCGGTGCACATGCAACACGGCAGATTTCTGTGGATATTCATATCCTCTTAAGGTACCATCATGCACTTGGGGAAAAGTGGAAACCAATGGCAACTTCCAAGAGGGCATGCTCATTGGGAAATGACCTCCAGACTGCCTGGAATCCAATCCGTGCACCGACTGGCCACGTCTTGCTTGTCTGGAGGCCTTAGGCAATCTGCTTCTCCGAGCATCAGGACCCTGTAAAATAATAAGACCTTCTAGCTCATGGCTGTTGTGAAGATTACGTTGTGAAGTTAATAAAATGTAGTGTATTTAGAAAGCTACCTTACATAAGACACTCCAAACAATGGTGTGTTCAATATTATTAGTTAATATATTAACGAGAATTGTAATTAGCATATTAATTAATAATCTATTCATTGATCTATGCTACTATGAAACATCCTTTTATATCATATACATAATTGTGTGCATATATAGAGAAGTATCTATGGAGCAGAGCTGGCCAGAAAGGCTGAGTACATCTTCTCTCTACTGAGGCTTCCAGAAGGTTCCAAAAGGGGTTGCATTGGTTCAAACTCCCTCCCATAGTGCAAGGGGATCCCTTTTTGCTTCGTGTCTACTCATTACTTGATCCTGTCAGACTCAATGTTTTGCCCATTTAAGAGAGTTTCCTAGATGTTTGAACTCCAATTTTCCCGTCCATGATTAAAAGGCAACTCCTCATGTGGTTTTGGACATTCAGCGTTTTGTTTTTTGTTCTAAGTGCTATCTGTTTTCTTGCCTATTTTGTGTGGGTTTTCCCCCTTTTTATTGATTAGTGTGAATTTGTGCGTGTACTCTTATACAGTCTTAAATTCTCCATTTACATATATAAATGGATATGTGTGAATGTATTATAATATAATCCATTCTTATATTCTTGGTGTTAACTATAAACATTTGGGGTCAAATGTGTTCCAAAGAGTCTTCACACATTGTTGGCTTTTTGTGGATGGTATCTTTCATTTTTAGAAATATTCATCATCTGTGCATTCAGATTAATTTACATTATTTAAAAATAATTGCTCTTTTTTGTGTCTTTCATCCGAGCTGCGTTGTGCTTTAAAAACTACCTAACCCAGTGGTTTTCAAGTTATGTTCTGATGATACCCCTCAACCCGACCCAGGGTCCTACTAAGCTCACCAGGAGTGCAGAGGGGAGGCCGTGAATGACAGTCATGCTTTCTGGTTGTTCTATGGATGCTCAATTTCCATTTTTTCAAAAAATTGTAATTTAATGGACTGAAGTTTCAGCTACAATTTCATCTGAAGATTTCTGATCCACCCAAGGGACTGATTTCACGTTATGCAGAAAAGCCACATACCTCATGGGAGGTTACTGAACTGCTGAACGAGCTGTAATTGAAATCAGGTGACATGGTTGATTGCCCATCAGTCCCTTTCACACTTAAGTGGGAGTCCTCCCTGCCTCATGTAGGCAAAGCAAACCCGTTAGTCCTGCAGGTAAAGAACCACGGGATGCATTACCTTCGTAGATAATACTTTCCTGGTATTTCGAGTGTGACACTCATTACTGTTCCTTTAAAATCGATAATCAGCTAAAAAGCTATGAAACTAGAAGAGGTAAAAAATACGTGGGAAAGAATGTTTCTTCACGATGTTGGAAAGCGGTAGCTGTTTCCTATTTGTCTTAAACAGCATGCCGAAGAAAGCTTTTCCTATTATATAATGACAAAAACAGGACAACCATTTAAGAAGATAGCCGATATTAAAAGCATGTTACATTGTTGGTCTGGATTGAGCATATTTGGCTATTATCGAAAACAATTGCCCATAAACACTAAGAAGTCACTATTATCACGTTGTACAGATGTCAGGGTGTGTTTCCAATGGACTTTTAAATCATTTTTATTCGTTATTATCCTGTGCCCTACTTTTTTTTAATTGGAAGACATTCTCTCTCAGTACTAAGTTTCTAATTAAATCCCCAGACTAAACTATGAAACCTGCCCCCATCTTTTTATAGGAAGTGGACACCATTTGAAAGAGGGAATACATGCATTTTAATTATGTTGTTCACCTTTGTACAAGTAGGAGCACATCATTGGCTCTTAGAAAAATAAATTCTACCCAAGCTTGTTGTAAAGGTTCCGAAACTGGGGTTATTTTATTCTATAATTGTATGTCTTATGAAACAAGCTTTAAAAATACTCCCTCTGCTAACCCTGAGGACATTATCCTAGAGTGTACGTAATAAGACATTCACAAAAGGACACATTTGGATGACTGCACGTATGAGGCACCTACAGGACTTAAATTCAGAGACAGAAAGTAGATGGCGGTTGCCCAGGGGCTGGGGGAGGTGGGTCGGGAGTTAGTGTTTCATGGAGACAGAGTTTTAGTTTCTCAGGATGAGTGGTTCCGTAGACCGATGGTGGTGATGGCTTACAACTCTGCGAATGGACTTCACACCACTGAACTGTGCACTTAAAAATGGTACACATGGCAGATTTTATGTGATGTGTATTTTACAACAATGAATAAAAAACTGTGACCCCCCCCCCTTTAATTTAAAACTAATCCACGCATGTTCATAGTACAAAGATAGTGTATGCAAGGGAGAGTGGAGGTATTTCAAGAAGCACAGACCACCGAGTATGAATCAAGCAGTTCGTGAGCTAATTTCTAAAACTAAGGGTTAGACAAAGGGCGTTATAGAGCTGTTTATAGCTGGCTGACATCTTAGAACTCTCCCAGGTCAATTTCAAACTCCTGTGTGAGGGGATATAGAGGAAAACAGAGGTTAATAACCACGAGGTGATCACTGGGCAGTGAGGAAGCTAGAAAGCTGGACTTCCGAACTCGGGGTTAGAACTCCCCTCTCCAACGTTATCTAGAAACTAGTCATGCATCTTCCGCCATGATTTTTACTGATTTCCTGTCTTCTGGTACATTGTCGAGAAGACACTGGACATCACATCCCTTGTTTTCTCCAGAACGTCAATTATGACGTTAAGCAGGGCAAGTGTTCCCCTGACCTACTTTTTTTATCTTTGACACTTAATTAGACCATACCCACTGTCTCACCCATAAAGATTATTTCTGCAAGATGAGTTGGCATTTGCATTGTTTGGGCTTCCAAAAAAAATGGATAAGACATGTCTACAATGGAAACTGCATTTGTTTGGAAGATGTTGAAACAGGCTACCCAGCAGAGGACCACAGATGCAACAAGATAGTCCAAAGCGTGTACTGGAAACCCAGTCACACGTCTTTTATCCTAGAAAATCCTTCTGAGAATTAAGTGGTGTTGTGCGTCACCTATTGTTTTTCTCTAAATCCTGTCTTGTTGAGAGCAATGTCAATAAAACAGTGCATACAGCTGTTTGGCCATCCTTCATGGGCCAGCTGTTCCCACACATCATGGCCCTTTTGTGAACATCTCAGACAAAAGATGGTTCTGTCCTCATTGGATTAAATCAAGCTCCCGGCATTCCCACAACTCCCAATGGGACTAGCACTTCAGATGAGAGTTGGGAGGCAGAAACTCGGTGAAATCAAACAGGTGATGGCCGTGAAATTATTTCATCGGCTTTGACATGTAAGTAACAGTGATTGTGATGGCCGATGGTATTATTAATATGCAAACCACTACTATGAAGATGATTTGGACCAGTTTTGATCCTTTAGGACAGAAGATACTTCTATCAGGTGTCTGTGTTATTTTCGTGTTTTTTGTTGTTGTTGGTTTTGTTTTGTTTTTTTACTGGCTAGTGAATGAAGAACGGGCTGGACATTTCCAAATGGTTACATTTGAAAGAGTTATAGACACATCCACGTAATCTCTTCAACTTGCTTCTTGGTCCATAAAGCCCCAAGTTCTAAATATTTACTATCTCGTCCTTTAAGAAGTGGGCAGAAGGCCACCTTACAACTTTGAGTTTATAAATAATACACTTAATTCAAAATGGGCCTCACAGGATTTTCTAAAGACCCTTGAGGATTGGGGTGGATACTGCTCCCAGATCAAAGACGGTTTTAAAACGAGTCTGAGCATTTACAGTACGGCCGATGGCACTGAGTGATTTTAAAAGAAATCCCTAGGTGTGTGAATGTGCATTTCTATCGCCTAGAGTCTATGAAAAGCATTCTGTCACTTAAAGAATCTCACTTTTGTTCTGTTCTGGGGATAATTTCCCTCTTACATAATTACAAGTAAAGCAGTTTAGTTACACAGGAGTTAGTTTTCTGACTAAGAAGCAATTATAAGTCACTCTCCCACTGCTAGGTAACACAGCTCTCATTAAGGGACCCACCTAAGCACTTTTGAAAAAGGGTGGTGGGGACAATTTGTAATTAGACTCAGGAGCACTGGAGGTTCCCGAGAACTTAAAAGCAGGGCCATGCTTGGTAGAGAAACTTCCCTACACCTCAGGGCAGCCAATTTTCAACTACTCACTTGTGTCTGCTGACACACGCCTTGCCCTCTACACTTTCACCCCAGAACAAGCACATGTGCAGACACCAAAGGATCTAAGCGAGGGACCTGTTTCTACACGTTCGGCAATTTGCATGGGCAGCTTCTGTATAACACATCTGGCCAGTTGGGCATGAAACCTGCGTGGACATGGCCATTCTTTGTGCTTCTCATTTTTATGGAACTGTTCTTTTATTAACTGAGTAGCGTGTGGATCTGAGTGGCTAATTGTTACTATAGCGACGGTGTGTCCAGGGGACGCTGTGTCTCAGCTCTGCGTTGTAAACACACACACACACACACGATTTTAAGCTTCACGGGGACCCTATGATATGCTGAGTGTGGTATCCTAGCGAGGATAAGGCACCAGCAAGAGAAAATTCTGGTTTTGTCTCTTACCATCTGTGTTCCTCTAGCTTTCCCATCTGTAAAGGAGAGAACTAGGAACACGTGGCCATGGTAGTAAAAATATCACCAGGTTTAAGGTTGGATGAGTGTCATGAGAATGAAATACAATGATATCCAGGAAAGCTTTGAAGGTGGGGTAACAGGAAGTGAACAGGGGTCTGAAGACATACACAGAGGGTGTGCTGGGGTGGGGGGGGTGGTCTCAGCTTCCCTTGGAAGGTACAGTTGAAACCCAGCCTGGCAGGGACCAGAGACTGTGACGGTAAATTTGCTGTGTCACCCTGACGGGACCCAGGACGCCCACACAGCTGACTACTTCTCATTTCTGGGTGCGTCTGCGTTTGCGGATGAGACCAGCAATTGAACTGGGAGACGGAGTAAAGCAGAGGGCCCTGCCCAATGTGGGGAGGGGGCCTCACCCAATCTGTTGAGGGTCTGAGTAGAACATAAAGGTGGAGGGTAAATGGGATCAAATATATGGTGATGGAAGGAGAACTGACTCCGGGAGGTGAACACACAATGGGATTTATAGATGATTTGTTACAGAATTGTTCACTTGAAACCTATGTAACTTTACTAACCATTGTCACCCCAATGAACTTAAATTTACAAAAATAATACTTGGGAAAAATAAAAAAGGTGTAGGGAGGTTGAATTTCTACCACCGTCAGGGCTCCCGGTTCCGTGGCCTTCGGATGGGACTGGATTCTATACCATTAGCTTCTCCTGCTTGCGTCTTCCAACTCTACTCACTACAGGAGGCTTAACACAGACACATGTTTCTCTGCCTTGCATTTGAAGATGATGCCTGCCGTTCCATTTCCCATTACTCCTTTGACTAAGGAGTCCTTGACGTCTGCATACAGGAAGTTTGGTTTAGCATTTCAGCCGTTCTGAATGGGTTCCCAGTGTAATATCCATGGTAACGTCCGCTGCACACCCGACTTGTCACCCACTCACTGTCCTTTCCCCAAAGGTGCCCCAGGCTTATCACCTCCATCTCTGTCCTTGCACATGTCACCCCTGCATCTCCTACTCTACTTTTTCTCACTCCAGTGAGGAAAGTCAAGCCTCTGCCTTCACACAGAGGAAGGGCTCCCATCCTCGAATGACAGCTGCCCCCTTGTCCCCACCCCCCCAGCAGGAGAGGTCTGCCGTCAGTCTGCAGAAAGGCTGTTATAAAGAATAACTCAGGGATTTTTATCTGCAACACGCAATACAGGACTGGAACGTTTACACCCATCGTCCTTGAGTCTCTGTGTGTGTGCATCTCATCCCCGTATCCTCACGTGAATTCCTGTGGGTTTCACTTTCTCAATGCCCCTCCCCCATTTCTGCAGCACCTTCCGAAACAAGAGTTCCACAGCTATGTTTGTCGACTGGAGTAATGGCCTGAAATCACTCCCTGGTTGTAAATCACTCTGACCCCATCGTCTTCTGGAAGGTCATTCGGGAATCATAACCAGTCAGCGGAACCCATGGATTTCACCCCTGGTGGAAATATTTCTCTAAATGGCATCTTTTGTGAGTTGGTGTGGCTAGCTCCCTAAGGCAGGGCCACCCAATCTCAGGGCACGAGGGGCAGAGAGTGCGCTGCAAATGATGATTTGGTTTCAGCGGCATGCTTTTCAATAAAGCCTGTGCTCTCAGGTCTTGGTACTTGTCCTCCAAGGTCTGGGGGATCTCTACCCTGGATGGGATCGTGATTTCCATTTTAGGGCAGGGAGAATTGAAGCAAGAGCTATGGGACTACCTGAGTGGGTGGTCGGTCAGCACTTTCAATGTGTGCCTGGTGGTCAGAGCAACACAAGTGGGTCCTTCTGTCTCTTTCTACACTGCTTTTGGACCTGTGTCTGCATCCTTCGGAGTGTCGCCCTACACCTGCGTCCTTGTTGACATCTATGACCTTGTCCATTAGGCTTGAACCTTCGAAGTGGATCAATGCTGCGCTTGTCACATAGCCCCCTCACCGCGCTCAACAACTGACCTACACGAGGTGCCCCACTCAGGATAGCAGTGATGGAAATGTTATGACTTTGCTTTTTAACATGTTGACCTTTTCGCTCTGAGTCTCACCGTCTTGCAGTGGGCGACTCGGAGGAATACGGACTTCATTCTGCTTCCTGTTCCCACGTGAAAAATAATCCAATCACATCATCTGCTCTGCGGTGCTGGGTCAGCTGTCCCCATTTGTTCTGGGAACGATGACGTCAACAGCCTTCCTTTTTGTCTTCTCTGCCTCTTTCTTTCCAGGATGCCACCAGGATTCACAGATTACATTTGCTCATCTCGCTTCAGAATGTTTTATTCAACGATTTTCCCATGTTCTTCCTGTGACTGGTATTGCTCTCTTTTTAATAACATTAATTATTTTGGAAAGAGATCACACACATGTATTAGGCGCTACACATGGCGGTGTGTATCATGATTTTACTTACACCCGCAGTCCTAATTCCGGTAGCCTCTGCTTACTCATTAAACAGTATGCAACGTGGGCAACGTTACACTCTATATTTATCTACCTGTTGTATCTTTAACCATTCCAGTTTTTAATGATGGGTGATTGGCCTTTTTAGATAATGGTGGAAGTGAGAAAGGAGGACGTAATGGTTTGTAATAGAACGATTACAGTATTTGCTTTCTAGCCCCCACTCCCTACCCCACACATATTCTGGGTATAGCAGTTACTCCTTAAGATTTCCTGTACATTCCATCTTCCAAAGAAATGCCCACTGAAAAAGGGTGCCTGAGCAGACACATTAAAAAAATACATATTTTATTGGGGAAGGGGAACAGGACTTTATTGGGGAACAGTGTGCACTTCCAGGACTTTTCTCCAAGTCAAGTTGTTGTCCTTTCAATCTTAGTTGTGGAGGGTTCCATTCAGCTTCAAGTTGTTGTCCTTTCAATCTTAGTTGTGGAGGGCGCAGCTCAGCTCCAGGTCCAGTTGCCGTTTTCTAGTTTCAGGGGGCATAGCCCATCATCCCTTGCGGTAGTCCGAACCGGCAACCCTGTGGTTGAGAGGACGCATTCCAACCAACTGAGCCTTCCGGGAGCTCAGCGGCAGCTCAGCTCAAGGTGCCGTGTTCAATTTTAGTTGCAGGGGGCGCTGCCCACCATCCCTTGCGGGAGTCGAGGAATTGACTTGGCAACCTTGTGGTTGAGAGCCCGCGCTCCAACCAACAACTGAGCCATCCGGGAGGCAGCTCAGCTCAAGGTGCTGTGTTCAATCTTAGTTGCAGGGGGCAGAGCCCACCATCCCTTGCGGGTGTCGAGGGATTGAACTGGCAACCTTGTGGTTGAGAGCCCACTGGCCCATGTGGGAATCCAACCAGCAGCCTTTGGAGTTAGGAGCATGGAGCTCTAACCGCCTGAGCCACCGGGCTGGCCCTAAACTGCAATTACTTTTGCACCAACCTTATTAGGTTTTGTCCAGGGCCATTTGCACTGTTCAAATACAAGCAGAGTTTCAAGTGTGGCGACTCCAGCTTCGCTGGGTGGCGCTACTATTGATCTCAAGGCCCAATCCCATCGGCCAATGGTTTCCTCTGCTCACGTGTGGCTGCCGTTCCCATGGAAACCGTGTGGCTGTCCGCACGTCACAATGGGGTGCCGTGCCCGCTCTGGGGTCCTTGTCCTGTTGGCAGGAGAGGAATTGTCTGGTGACAGTGTCCAGTTTTCAGCTCTCTCCGTGAAGTCCAATTGCTCGTACGCGCAAACGGGAACTTGTTCACCCAAGGCTGATATTCCAGGTGTCCCATGGAATGTGAGAGGCCTTCCAAGGAATTAGGGGGGAGGGGACACCTCTGGGGGAGGGAGCCCCAAGACGAAATGAGAGGTGTGAATGCTGTCCATCTCACTGCAGCCCGTTAAGGGCTCAGGGATTCAAGGGGTGACAGAAGCAAGGTCAGTCAGCGGTGACTGAGGGGCCAGACGTGTGCATCCAGCTTTGGGGTTGGGGAAGTGGGGAGGGTCCCCGACTCAGCCTTTACCAAAATCTAAGAAGCATCCCTGGCACCCAGAGGACGGAGGGCGTCACCCCCAATCATCTTCTTCGGAGGGGAGGTCTGCGGACCTCACAGCTCATTATCTCGGAAAGAGACAGGAATTGCTCATCCGAAATGGTAAACCAAAACCCTTTAAACCACATTCATTGATTCTATTGGGCTGGTGCACAAGTAATTGCTATTTAAAAGGTTAAAAAAATAATTGCAAAAACCGCAATTACTTGTGCACCAGCCTAACACTACGCAAACGACCGCAGGTTCAGAAACGTTTTCCTGCCGGCCGAGCACAGAGCAAACACTCGGCGCCTAATCCTTGCTCCCAGTGTCGGTGCGGCTTACGGGGAGCTCGGTAAACCCGGTGTGTCCTCCATCCATGAGCTGACACAGTGGGACATCCTTGGGGGCTGGTGGCCGGGACTTCACACACCGCGTGTGGCGGTCATTCGCTGCCTGGCGTGGGAAGGATGCTGAATACCTTCGTTTATGCGGGAGGGGGGCGCGAAGCTGCGCAGGCCTCCCTATTGAATGAAGCAGGATGATGTCTCCTACCTCCTTGCTTTTCCTGGGAAGGAATGCCCCCTCTCCCCCCAGCCCCCGAATCCTTGGAAGGGCCTGTTTTTGCAGAGTGCCCTCACATGAATCACTGTACCTCACCCAGCTCAATCCTGGCTTTCCTTCAGCCCAGGATGGCCTGGTGGGGGGAGGGGAGCTGCTCTGTCTTAGGCACCTCGGTGTCAGCAAGAGAGGCTGGGTCTCTGGGGGTCCTGCGTGGCTACAGCATTCCCGAGCTGCCGTGTCATGGGGCTGACACTGTGTCACGGTGAAAACTTTCCACCCAAAACAGTCCACCTTTGAAAGGCATCTTTTACCCCGAAATCTTACAGGATGACGAAAGCAGTCACGTCAGAGACTTACCACTGTTCTGCAAAATGGCGTTTAGAAGGGACATGAGTGGCTATCTGCATACACACCTGTCCTTGGCAATTTTACTTCCTTAAACAAGGATGGAGAGGGCCGGTAGCTTTTCTTGCAGCACCGAGGTCTCCTAATAGAAAAATGTAATGCCTGGATGTTTTCCAGGTTCTCTCTGTTCACGAAGCAGAGAGGGCAGAACCACTAGCACTGAAAGCTCAGAGGCAGCATTATTAGGAAAATAGCTGATTCTTTCCCTCTTTCATGCAAACGGCAGGTGTCTCGCAGTGCCCAGCTGCTAAGGGGGAACCAGTGACAACTGGGCCCCACGGGATTTTCACATCATTTGGAAAGTTTTCATTGTCCTGATTGAGAATGTTGCTACTGGCTTCTAGTGAGAAGAGACCAGGGACGCTGCTAAACATCCTACAGTGCCTAGGACAGAAGTATGTCACCCCAAATGTCAGCTGTGCTGACGCTGTGGGGCAGACAGAGAAGGGGACAGCCGTCTCAGCCTTTAGCACTCACTTCTGCAGATGACGTGGTCACATCCAAACTCAGTTTTCCTTCTATGTTAAGAGTATTACGCTGGGCAGTGCAAAGCAGTTATTATCTAAATGTCCCTTGTCTTTGGCAGTCAGACATGCAGCAGGTAGATTTCAGTAGCTAAAACGGGGCTAAACAGGTAAGGTAGGGAAGTTGCTTTTTCCACCCGGATCCTGTCTGGACTGTTTCCTGCCACCACGTCAGCTGGAGCACGTGACGTTTTTCCAGTCACATTTTACCTCATTTGTACATGGTTTTTCTCCTTACAGTGGCAACGCCATGAAGAGAGGGCTGCTAAGACTAATGCATGGTTCTCTTTTGTTTTGTTATTTTTTGTTCCATTTGGCCAAACTCCTTCTGTCTTCCTGTCACGTACTTTGGTTCCGGGGCCACAAATATTCCGTGGGTTTCCTTGGTGGTTTTTTTTTTTTTCTTTTCTGTAATGTCTTTCTGAGTCTCTGTTGGTTTCACTGATACACTTAAGACTAAGTATTGTAACTTCACTGATTGTGGAGACACTTCCCTCTTCCGAAAGCACTCTTCCACGTTTCGAATATATTTATAAATTTCTCATCTCTGTCCGTATAAGGAACTCCACCTTGGCCTTTTTCCCTACGTACTGTTGACCCTTGGACAATGCAGGGGTCAGGGGTACTGACCCCTGATGTGGTTAAAAACCCACATGTAACTCTGACTCGCTCAAATATTAACTACTAATACCCTACTGTTGACCAGAAGCCATACCGATCACATAAACAGTCGATGAAAACATATTTTATACATTATATGTATTAGATACTGTATCCTTATAATGAAGGAAGCTACAGAAAAATGTTATTATGAAACGTGTAAGGGAGAGAAAATGCATTTACAGTATTTACTGAAAAAAATCCCCCTATGAGGGAGCCTGTGCAATTGAAATCTGCACTGTTCAAGGTCAACAGTACGCTCCTGATTAGTGCGAGGTAGTACAGCTGCATTGAAGCTGACAGGCGGTTTAAAAATTACGTATTAAATACCATCTCCCCATCATCACCCCTGCTGCGTACTATACAAGCAGAATCTACTTTAATTGCTCAGGAAATTGCATCATATCCTTGCTCTTCCTACATGTCAAGAATGAATGTGTTGACATGTCACTCAAGCCATGTGAAGTCCTGGTAACACATTTGTGTTCACATTTACTGCTTCCAGCCTCTCAATAAACATTGTCTGTTGAACTGAGACTGTTTTCTGTTCTCACAAATACACCTCTCTGCTGATATTCTCTCCTAGAACATGACCCCCTAATTTCCTTTCTGTCCACGTAGTGGCTATTCAACTTTGAGGTCCAAGCCAAGACCCACTAACTCCACGAAAATCATCTTTAACTGGGCCAGCCCCTATGGCTTCCTTCTCTTCTGAGCACTGACTAGAATCATATCACTCCTGTGGTCCTTGGTTATCACAGAATTTCAGAGTGGGAGAGGGTCTTACAACTAGTCTCCTTCCGTTCTTTCATTTTATGGATGAAACAAACTGAATCAAGAGAACGCTACTGTGTTGCCAAGTGTAAGGTTCCAGTATTAGTAGCTTTTTTCCCCCAAGTTTATTTTTCTGCTCTACTAGGTGTCAGGGACAGTGTCATATCCGTCTGCCTTTGACAAGCATATGATACGTGTGCTCACCAGTCAGATGCAGCAAATTTTTTTTATGTATGTGTTATTCTTTATGCATAATTCTACAGTATGGGATTTACCTTACACACCTCATATCTGGCAATTGTTTTGAGGAATTTAGAAATAAGCAGCAAATTTAGCCATCAAATGTCAAGGTCAAGGTGAAGACGCAAAAGCATCCTCTTTCAAACTATTGCTTCATTGCCTTGGCAGGCAGATTCATTTCTCCTGTTATGGAAACTGTCTGTATCTGCATCTCTTCTTAGTTACTTCACACAGGTAGACATGTGGTGGCCACTGTCACCCTTCACCCTGAGATATACTTGCCTAAAAGCACGCATCCACTTTACAAAACCACCCTTCCCCCAAATAGTTGCTTTGTCCCTAAACTCAGCTATGTGCAACTTCTTCCATTTTCTGACACATATTCCTGCATTTCATAAATGCATTCAGTGATCCTTATTTCTACAGAGTTGACCCTATCTTGCCAAAGAGTCATTCTTTTAAATAATGAAGTTTGATTCATTATTTTGCTTTTTTCTTGAGGAGAATATAGGGTTCTGAACTCACGTATGGTTATTATGGTGTCATAAACCTAGTATCTCAGTTCCTGGGTCTTATGCCATTCTGATATTTAGTGTGGCTACAGTCACATCTGAGAACTGGCTTGCGGATGTACACGTCATTCCATCCAGAAATTAAAATATATTCTTTCTCATCTGTAGGGGTCATGGTTTCAGACTCTGCTCAGCTCCGCCTCCCGCCATCTCGATCCCTACCTCACACACTACAGACATACTTTTACTCGAGGAGCAGAGAAAGGAGGTACAGGAATTTTCTTGTTTTCTTTCATCACAAATAGCTCAATGGTGCTCCTCCCAACTAGTCTCAAGGAGAGAACCAGACTTTCAGCAGCCACCCCCATGAAAGAGCTATACTTCCCTTGTGAGCATCTCTCATTCTAGAAATCTACCTGGAGGCTATGCAACGAAACATGCCCTTCAGCAGAAGGGAAACCACTTGGAGCATTCATATTTAGCAAAACCTCAGTGCTGAAGGAGTGGCCCACAAAGACACAAGAACACCCAACAGCTAAGTTTTGCTTTCACCAGTCCTCCAAGCCTGTCGCATGGTATGCCCACGTGTGTGATGCATAACCTCCCCGTAAACAGTTTCACCCCAAAATATGCTGCCCCTTACGTGGTTAAAATGAAAAATGCTCATTTAAAAAAAATCACAGCAAATAGAATTAATATGAAATCTATCAGGGATCCATGCATCCCTCCTGTGCCACCCTTCATAGAAGATGACATCTGTCTCTACCTTTTATGCTTTTGTCCACCCACACTCACTTCCTCTAACACATACTCATCCATCATGTATTATAAATGCGTTATTGAAAAATTAAAAAAATTAAAAATCAATGCTTTCTATCATTTTAGTGTGTGTGTGTGTGTGTGTGTGTGTGCGTGCGCGCAAGCGTTTACATCCAATAAAATGTAATTTTATTTCCAGGTAAAGTATCAGAGAGACCATGTGAAATGATAAAGAAAAAAGATCTGGCATGATTGCAACCAATCTTGTTAACGTAAGCCCGCAATTTAAAATGCTATTATTAATAATAATTAAAAACGTACTTTTATAACTAAACTTCATCCATTATTTTAGCATGGACTGTATTTTTTCTCATTACATGTAAACTCAAGTTTGATTATCTATTAGTAGAGAACCTGTTAACTCTTGTTCAAGATAACAGAAACAGAATTGTTTGTCTAGTTATTGCACATGTGGACTAAACTCAGGAAGCTCAGTAACTACTGAAAACCACCCAGACATGCAATGGTCTGCAATCCCAAAGATTTCCAAGAGACACA
The DNA here is from genome assembly GCF_036562045.2 of Rhinolophus sinicus. Classification (NCBI taxonomy): domain Eukaryota; kingdom Metazoa; phylum Chordata; class Mammalia; order Chiroptera; family Rhinolophidae; genus Rhinolophus; species Rhinolophus sinicus. The sequence continues at coordinate 4,440,226 of NC_133768.1, read as the reverse complement.
TGGCTTGTAGTAGTCAAGGGATCATTGCATTCATATGCTTCTCAACGTTTTCTGTCTGACTTATTTTGCTTAGCACAGTCATCTAATTGTGCTCTTATCTGTTCTTTGTCCTGAAAAAAACACACCCAAACCAGCTGCAGTAGTAACCTCGGTTACCAGACAGGTCATGCAACTACAAGACTCTGGGGACAAGGCCAGCACACATTATTTCAAGAAAACACTCATCTGGACTCTAGAAAATGTTCATAACCACCATCACTGTGGAGTTAGAAATGCCCAAATGGATTTTGAACTATGATGCAAGGAGCACACAATGTGATAAACAGATGATGTAGTATAGAAATTTACACTTGAAACCTATGTAATTTTACTAACTACTGTCACTCCAATAAATTTAATAATTTAAAGAAACTGTGATGCAGAACACAGTAAATTCTAGATTAGTAGGTTGCTACCCAAACATATCATGTTTCCCTGAAAATAAGACCTAGCGGGACCATCAGCTCTAATGCATCTTTTGGAGCAAAAATTAATATAAGACCCAGTATTATATATTATACTATATTATATTATATTATATTATATTATATTATATTATATTATATTATATTATATTACATTATGTTATATATTATACTGGGTCTTATAGTAAAATAAGACTCAGTCTTATATTAATTTTTGCTCTAAAAGACACATTAGAGCTGATGGTCCGGCTAGGTCTTATTTTTGGGGAAATATGGTATCTACCCTGAGATAAAATAAACTAACCACCATAGTTAGTGAAAGCTAATGGGGAGCAGAAGTGCATAAAAAAGTGTACATATAATATTTTTAAATGACATTCATTGTCTTACAAGATTTCCTCTGCATACATTTTCATATTAAATCAGTTTAAGGTATTTTATAAGAGCAACATAGCAAATGATTAATAAATTTGTACTGACTGAAAAATTATTAAGCAGATATAATAAAAGTAGATTATTCTGGAAAACATGATCATTTTTCTCAAAAGTTCACAAAGTGATCATACAAATTCGGGTAATGGGATTTACCTATGATGCCTAGATTTGCTATTATCATTAATTTGACATGTACTTAGTGTTAAGAAAAATAACCTAGGAAAGTCACACATGTTCTTTCTAGAAATAAGTAATTGTTAAAACAGTAAGAACCCCGCCACATCCGGATATGAAATGGGGTAAATTGAAAGGTTAAAATCTAGTTTTCTACCACCAACAAATAATGAATGGGTCAAAATAAAAAGACGGGGACTTCTTACGTCATAGAAAATGTTGAGTCATAAAAAAGTAAAATCACGGAAGTTGAAGTGATTACAGATTTGGGGCTACATCTTTCATGTAGATTCTTTCCTTGAAGAGCCAATGAAATGGAATTATCATTGTATAATATCAGCCAATTAATTAAAGATCATGAATCTCAATAACTAAAAAGTTCAGAAAGATTGATTACTATTCCTGTCTATTTGTAATTACTCTGAGCACTTGTTAAAATTATTTAAAGTAGCTAAGCTTCTTGTAATTCCCTTGGGAAATCTAAAGATGGATTAGTTTTTCAATTACAAATATAAACATCAGTGTCGGGGAAAAAAATATTGTACTTTTACGCTTTTCTTCTTTATTTAGGATTGATTATTAGTCTATTTCTATTTTGAGAACACTAACACTTTTTTTCTTTTAACGGGCCCAAAGGAATTCAATCATACATGTTGTAAGATTATCTGTCCACAGAAATACAACATGTCTTTAACCTACCACTTCAAAGAGCCTTACTTAGCATTTTGCCAAATTGAGTCTTAGAAAGGTAGATACTAAAAGCCATTACCAGCACTGCGCTAAACCTCAAAATAGGTGAAATATGGTACGACGGAGCTGAATGTGTTCAGTCTGACCTTACCGTCTAATGGACGACACATACCCGCCAACACCAGCATGCACATAACATGGATTACTGACAACTATCAAGGTTGAAAGAGGGGTTCCATACAGCATGACATCCAGGGTTACAGAAAGACGCTCTCTGTGACACCAGGAAATTTCAAGCCCGCAAAAACCTCCTTGCTACATAGAACATGGGTAAGATGGACAGTTCTGTAAGGTTGGCTGCTAATATAGACAAAGGAAGGAGACGGAATAGAGAAATATGTACCAGTGTGACGCACTGGACTCCTGTGGATTCCAGCTGATGGACATGGGTGCCTCCGACACTGGGGACTGAAGGCGCAGCCCTGAGCCACTCAAGTGGGCTACATGCAGGAAGGCTCCTCATAGGTCTGTTGTTTGTATGTCTGTGATGCATAAATCCACAGTGATCGGACGGAATTTTAGCCCCTGTTCCCATAGTTATCTCCATCAGAAAAGACTGTGTTTGTTTGTGTTGTTCCTTTGTTGCTTTTTGTTCTATATCCCACATACCAGTGAAATCATATGGTTCTCAACTTTTTCTGTCTGACTTATTTCACTTAGCACAATAATCTCAAGAGCCATCCATGTTGCAAATAGCACTACGTCATAAACACAGACAATAGTTTAGTGGTTACCAGAGGGTAAGGGGGGTGGGTGGTGGGAGATGCAGGTAAAGGGGATCAAATATATGGTGATGGAAGGAGAACTGACTCTGGGTGGTGAGCACACAATGTGATACATAGATGACGTATTACAGAATTATACACCTGAAATCTATGTAACTGTACCAACCATTGTCACACCAATAAACTACAATTAAAAAACAACAACAGAAAAGACTGTGTTCCAGTCCTTAAACATCAGAACCAGGCATCCATGCCCAACTTGTTGGCACGTGTCCTATCTTAGCCCATGACCAAAGCATGACAATTTCATCAACATTCTCTTTCTGTTGAGGCAGGTTAGAATTTTCCATGGAGTCTTTGCCAATATTTGTGACATTATATTGGCTACTGTGACACTCTTTTTGTTATTGAGTAGGCTTGAAGAGTCAACTCTTAGAAGACCTGTGGCATCCACAGAACTTAGACCAACCAGAGCCACAGCCATTCAACACAAACACAGATCTGCTCTTATCCTGAAAGGGAATTTTCAAAATCTTCAGTGACTTTCCTTCACTCATTTTTTGTCATTTGCGCAACATCAGCACTTTTCATTTGCTGTACAAGCCCCTTCAGTCCCTAAGGATGGGTGATTCCTATCGTAAAAAAATGTGAAACAGTCATCATTTTCACATGCTTTTGATTTCACGATCGACTTTTAGTTCCATGATGACAATAAGCTTCTTCCAACTCACATTTTCAATAGTCTGGATATTTTGCTCTACTTCTCAGACATATAACAAATTTAGCTTTGTTCTGAGACACCTCGGTGTAACCCTGAGCCAGGAGACTTGGATTTCAATGCCGCTGGGGTCTGAAGGCAGACACTGATCTGAAAACAAGCTGGGTGTCCAAAAAAAAAAGAAAAGAAAAAAAATCAATGGATCCAGCACAGAGATGAGCAGCCCCTGAATTTTGGCAGAAAAAGAATAGGAATACTGAGCTATGAGTGATGACCCTTCTAGTAAGCTGTCTGCATGAGATTAGTGATTACATAGAAACCAGATTACGTCTTGTTGAAAAATCTTACAAATCCCCGTGGCTATTTGATTTTGAATCACACAGCATCAGACAGTGTTTGCCAGGGGAAAACACAGGTCCTGTATTGCTCTGTCTTCCATTTTTAAAGGAAACAGAAAATCAAATTCTAAAATCAAAACCTAACTCATTTTTATTGCTCAACGGATCCCATTTGAAAAGATGGCAGTGACATCAGAGGGGAAAAAAATGGGTGAGGGGTACAGGAAAGCTGTCTCTCCTCCTTCTTGCAACTGTGTGATTATTTCAGAGCAAAAATGTGAAATCAGACAAAAATACAACACAATTCAAGACCGAGCTGGGCATTCTACTACCTATGTCTGAGTTCTGAAATGGTAGCTATGGCTGCAATATGATTGTTCTCTTGTTTGTGGCTACTATTGACATGCATTTACTCTAGAAAATGACGTGACCTCTGAAAGGTCTGCACTTCAAGGTGGGCAAAGAGAAGCAGATCTGTAAAGTACACGTACACTTCCTTGAATGACACGCTGTGTGAGCATCGGAAGTTCCCCACTGGTTTCAAGGAGGCATATTCTTTGACAGGCTGTAGTAGTCTCTTTAAGGACCATGGACTATGGAAATGAATTCAGGTCTAAAACTAACGGTAAAACAAAGCAGATTTTAAAAATCTAACATATTTCACTTGTAGACTTTGAGGGTCGTAAAGCAGAATTTGGGAATCAACCATGCCAAATACAAACTTTGTTTTCTGTGGTGTTTAGGTGTTTTTCACCAAGACACATTTGATAAATTTCATTGGACTCTCTGAACTTCTGCATATGACTACTTTTTGACTTACGTCTTTGAAATTCGAAGTTTATTCATAAATATGTGAGGGGGTCAGGGGTGTCCACACTTTTGATAGTTTGGACTCTGGTGGTACATCTCATTATTTGTAGGAGGCGAATAGCAATTTTATTAGTTCACTTGGCTCTAAGGAAGCTCTGGACACTTGGTTCCTATCAGCCAGCCTCAAAATGTGGTTCGTATACAGTAAAAAGCACAGGGATGGGCTATCAGACAAAACATTTGGGAGCCCGCTGTACCTCCCCATTCCTGGATTAAGGTAAATGCGATGAAGATGAATACCTAACACTATTTACTATACCAGGCTCTTTATTTCCCACTTTTATCGGCTCATTTAATTCCCTCTTCAATCCTGAAAGGCAAAAACTGTGTCCTGTATTTTTTCCTCATTCTGTGGTTGAAGAAACTTAAGATTTAGATGATTAACCTGACTTGCTTAGAGTATTCTGCATAGGGAGCTGGAACTGACCCCAAAGTCATACTCTTAACTGTTCCAATAAGTTGCCTGAAATTGCTTTGCTTATTTACCTTCTTCGTAAAAAAAAAAAAAAAAAAAAAAAAAAATTTCTGCTTTCTCTCACAGAGTTTTGTGGATCAAGAAATATTTACTAACAGATGGTAAACTTCAAACCGCTATAACAATATGAGGTGTTTCAACTGTTATTTTCAACTTACAGGCATTATTTTTTCATTTATATTAGAAGATGTGTCTTACACAAAAGCCAGGATAGGACCTCTATTCAGAATCCTCTTCCTGGTTGATAATTCCACCCAGAAAAACAAAACGGGATGCTAGGAAATTTTGATATGCAAACAGAGGGTATTTGGGGTTAAGTGATGTTTCTATTACTTAGAGCGCCGTGATGCAGGGTGATGCAGCCAAAAGGATATTTATTAGAACCGAAGTTTCTCAAAATTATCCGAGGTAAAAGGATCTATGGCCAAATAAGTTTCAAAAACATTGCATGTAATCATTGTTTCCTGTGGTATCATGGAGTCGTAACACAAGGCTGTACAAAGAACTACCATGAAAAACGTAAGTGTTTAACTGTGTTGGACTCCATCCCCCCAACTATGTGTGGGAACAGGGATTACTTTTTATGTAGTATTAGCTAATTGGGTAGCTAAACAACAGAAATTTATTTCCCCACACTTCTGAAGGCTGGAAGTCCAAGCTAAAGGTTAGATTTCCTGAAGCCTCACTTCTGAGCATGTAGACGGCCGTCTGCTCCCCGTGTCCTCACATGGCTGTCCCTCTGTGTGTGTCTGTGTCCTCATCTCCTCTTCTTATAAGGACATAGTCTTATTGGATCAGGGCCCACCCTAGTGACCTCATGTTACCTTAGTCCCCTCTTTAAAAGCCCTACTTCCAAACGAAGTACGTGGGCTTAGAACTTCAACACATGAATTTGCGAGGGACAAAATTCAGCCCATTCATAACAAACAAGTGCTAACACTCTACAGGACTGGCAATCCTGAGAACACCCTGTAAATGCTGCTTGAAGGCAGGCCAGACCTCCCACACTTGCTCTGAAAATGATCTGCAAGGATTTGAACTAAGTACAGTGGCTTCCTTCACCCCATGAAGCCATTGGTTCCTCTGGGAAGTAACGGACAAGAACATGAATGGGCGCTGGCAGCTTTCTTTCATCCAGTGGATGCACTTGCCCTTAAAAATGTATTCCCTAAAAAACTGGCCTTTCAAACTATTGTTGAATGTCACTGAAAATTAGAGGATGCCATGAGAATGGTCACAGCAATGCTGACACCTTGCTTGTTAAGTCACGGTCACAAAAGTCTCCAGCATACCCTCTGCCCATTTAGTCAGCTCTTGTGATTATAACTCAAATTGATAGTTAATTCCTGAGTTCCAGGGAACGATCAGAGGGAGAGAGATGCTTGGAGGCGAGCTCTGAATCATGTCCCACTATTACAGCAATTATCGGATCAACGATAAATCCAGCTGGATAAGCTCTGAAAGAGAAAATCCTTTTAACTTCTCTTTGCCCGTAATGAGTCCACAGGTCTTCTGTCCTCAAAGTCGTATTTACCTGACAGAATAATGCTCAGAACTGGCCAAGCTTGAAATTATTGAATGGAAACATCTCATTCTGAAAATCCACAAAACTGACTCTCCACAAAAGCCTTCCAGATGAAATAACAGCTCGCCATTCAGAAACCACGGGTGAAAATAAATATTAGTCATAGGACTTAAGCAGGCTATCCACTGGCAGGTGAGTGTGGTGTGTGTACAGGTGGGTGACGGAATAAGGTGGAGAGAGAGTAGAGCCCTTTCTGTAACGTGTAGGAAAATTTTGACAGAAAGACTCCTTGTTTTCTATGTGTAAGGTCTATGCAAGCAAGTTAAGGGATGTTAACTTGTTTCTGTGTTCATAAGAACCAAAACAGAAAATCTGAAATGGTTCTGGGAGGCTCAGCCCAGGACAGACAATGATCGTTTGTGTCTGCTCACCTTGGACCACTGCCAGCAGGAGATAGGAGTGGGCTGCCTCTTTCAAGTGCTGTGTTAAGAACCCTGCAATTATATAAATGTCTCACCACTATGCTGTACACCTGAAACTAATATAAAGTAATACTGAATGTCAACTGTAACTGAAGGAAAAAAAACCAACAAACCCTGCTGAACACCTGAATTGCCTGCCTTCTTAACTGCCCTAACGCTTTACCCTTTCCAGGAGAACCTGGATTTAAAAACTGTTTTCCATTTGTTTCTCAAAGAACAGGCTCACTGTGTTCAAGGTTAAGTGGAAACTCAAGAGTGCTTTGATGTTTCTAATGCTTTTTACTGACATGTTGATATAGGAAACTGAAATGTACTATCTTCCTAATTCCTCTATAACTTTAAACCACTGCTCAACTCGCAGAGGTTTCCAATATCAGGACAGCAAATTTGTTTTGTACAAAATGATCACCTATCATGGAAAATGCCTGGAATTTAGTATTCCATTTTCTGGAGAACATAATTAAGATTACAGACTATTACTGAAATTGTTGACTGCAAAGATTCTCAAATCACTCATAAGCCTCTACTATTTTACCATTCATTTGAATCCACTGAATATGCATATCGTTTGCTCAGCATAGTTGAGTTGCTATGTAGGATTTATTATGTGGAAAAATATAGTTAAAGAAAATAGGTCCTTGTTCATGGAAGTGATATAAAGCAGCGCAGAAGACAGGAAAAATACACAGTCTTAAGTGTTATAAAAGTGGGGACAGACCAACTGTCTCAAGTACCCACTGTTTGAAGCAAAGGAAATATGCTTTGTGTTAAATACCTTGCAGTGCTGAGTATTAGAGATAGTAGTAACATTATTAGAATCTATATCATAAAAAATGTCTTCTCAATCTTCAAGGCTCCAATGTACTCTTCGTGACTGTGTCATGACCTCAAGAGTTAGGATAATTTAAATTCCTCCTCCCCTAATCAGTAGCCCTTCCATTCACCTTCAAATCTCTCTCTCTCTGACACACCCTTTGCTAATTTTGTTTTCATTCATTCATGCGTCCATCCAGTTGTCCATCCAACCTGCTCCCAACGGTCTATCTGTATACCTAACATTTATTGAGCACCACCTTTGGGCTATGCATTTCACTAAGGACTGGCTGGATGAAAATAAACTTATTCCAATGTACTGATGTTTTAGGCACTGGAAACTAAGTGGTAGAAAGCAAAACCTACGAAAAACAAGTGATCGACACCAAAACATGTTTTTGCTTCCATGCAATTGGCATATTCAATGGCATAACCACGGTGACATTTTCTTCCTCTCTCGGTTCGCAGTCACTCTGGATTTCCCCTGTCCAGCTCGTCACTTGTCTATCCTCTCCCATCCCTTCCCCACACCGCTTCTTCTCACGTTTCTCAACTGTTGATCACCTACCTTTCGCCACCCAGCGACCAGAGCACACATTCCAACTGTGTGTATTAAACAAAACCACATGTCCAAACTGGCATTGATACCTGCAGGCACTATATAATACCATAGATCCCTAAAACTGTTCATCTTGTATAACTGAAACATTACACCATTCAAACGACTACCCAGCTCCCCTCGCTCTACTCCCCGGAAACTACCATCTGCTCTCTGCGTCTATGCATTTGACTACTTCATATACCTCATATAATTACAGCCGTGTAGTATTTCTCCTGCTGGGCTGGTTTACGTCACTTAGAATAATGTCCTCCAGGGTCACCCATGTTGTCACCAATGGCAGGCTTTCCTAACACTGAATAACACTCTGTTATAAAATAGTATGGGAAGTTCCTCAAAAAATTAAAAATAGAACTACCATAAGGCCCACCAATTCCACTTTTGGGTATTTATCCAAACACAAAAGCACTAATTCAAAAAGATATACGCGTCTCTATGTTCACTGCAGCATTATTTACAATAGCCAAGATATGGCAGCAACCTAAGTGCCCATCGATAGAGGAATGGATAAAGAAGAGGTGGTACATACAGACAATGGAGTATTATTTGGCCATAAAAAGAATGACATCTTACCATTTGCGACAACATGTATAGACGTTGAGGGTATTATGCTGAGTGAGATAAGTCAGACAGAGAAAGACAACTATTGTGTGATTTCACTTATATGTGGAATCTAAAACGAAACAAAACAAATGAACAAACAAAACAGAAACAGATTCACAGTCAGAGAACAAGCTGATGGTTGCCAGAGGGAAGGGGGGTTTGAGAGATGGATGAAAAAGGTAAAGGGGAATAAGAGGCACAAACTTCTCATTATAAGATAAATAAGCCACAGGAATATAATGTACAGCACAGGGAATATAGTCAATAATATCATAATAACTTTGCACAATGACAGATGCTGACTAGAGTTATCACACGATCACATCATAAGGTATATAAATGTCCAGTCACTATGTTGTATACCTGACATAATATAAAATTGTCTGCGATTATACTTCAATAAAAAATTTTTAGAGTTGTCTTAGAAATTTTTGTTGAAATTTTAAAAATTTAACAAGGGTTCATTAAGTTATCTGCCTTCATTCGTAGCTCTCAACTTTTAAAATCTTTGGTTAGCCCTTTTAAAAACCACTTGAATATTTAAGATTCCACTTTGTAGCGTCATTCTATGTCCATTGAAAGAAAGTTGATGCATTCGTGTTCCGCCTCAAAGAGGGGAAAATTGATATTTGAATGGAAGAGACTCAACTCCCTGCAATGGATTTATTTGATGTCTCGGTCCCTTCCATAGCATCCTGTTGATCACGTAATGGTCCCTAAGATTAAGGATATACACTTTATAATTTACGAACTACTGCGTTGTACCCGGATTTTTAAAAACCTATTGAGTTGAGCAGTTTGATGGTAAATGCATTTTTTTCCATTCCTTCTTTTTTTTTTTTCTTCTCCTCAGCATCTTTGGGGTAGGCTTTCCAGTTGAGATATGTAACACCGTTCTCTCAGAGCACATTTAGGACTGCATTCCTCACTTGGCCGGGAGACCCATGAGGAGAAGCACACCACTTCTGTAGTGACCCACACGTATGTTTTGAACACAGCCATTATTGAATAAACAACTTTTTCATGAATACATGGATGAGTTTCTGAGACTGTCTTCAATAGCAGGTTTTCTACGGGAGCAGAACACCCCTTCCCGTGGTTGAATTTAGACCATTTTCTTGACATCACTTGGCTTGAGAGTGAATGATGGCATTTATAGACCTCTAGAAGGTCAACGAGGCAGGGTGATGGTAAAATGGGGGCAGTTCTTGCACCACAGAGAGACCTTCCAACAAAGTTTCTAAAGTGAAAGCCTACGGCACTGTTCCTACATGATAAAGGCTGTATGCTTCTGGTGTGTGCTCTGTACAAAATAAAATACGCACCTGGGAGTAGGCAAAATGTGAGCAAATGCGACGTAGCCAGAAGGCAATAGCTGTTCTACAGTACAGAAGATAATGAGTCACTGGACTAAGCAGAACGCTGGTCAGGCATCTGCAAGCTGTGTGAACCCAGATAAGCTGTGTAACCTTTCTGATGCTCACTTTTGTCTTCAGTAAAATGACAGGAACCGTGCCGCGTGGTGCTGGGAAGAGGAAACGAGAAAGCACACAAAGGGACGTGCTGTGGTGGATCCGTACCTAAAATCGTAGTGTGGTTTGAATGGATACCTCACCAGACACAAATCTCTGCTGGGACAAACGGAAATGTTTGTCTTTTTGTTGTTGTTTCACATTTGAGTAAATGAAAGCCATACTCAATTTTGGTTATCTCAATAACCACAGGTATTGACTTCTATGTTTCATGCAATCACATCATTTCAGAATCTCTTCGGCTAGTTCTGGTAACAAACAGACATTTAAAACCACTTCCGTGTTCTCCGTTTCTCACTGTCTGACACCCTCATCCATCATAACAGAGCACAACATGGTCTCCGTGGAGATCCAAGTGTCATTTCATGTTTCCATGCAGTTAAGCACCTCCCATGCCTCTGAATGCACAGTGTCTCCTGTGGAATAAAGCAGGTCTATTTGGATCTTTCCCACCACAATTCCAAATGTGCCTTTTCATAGCTTCTCCATGGGAAAGGAGCATCTTTTGGGTACCTGGACATAAATAAAATCAGTGAAGCACTGGCTGACACGTGAGTTAGACCACAGTTCCTCAGCTCCTTGCTTGTCAAGTTCAGCAGAGAGAATACAGTCAACAATGTGGCAATAACTATGGATGGTGCCAAGTAGGGACTAGACTTACCGGGGGAGTCAATTCGTAAGTTATATAAATATCTAACCACTATGCTGTACACCTGAAACTTACATAAAATAATATTGAATGTCAACTGTCACTGAAAAAAATAAATAATTAAAAAAAATTTTACTGCAAATTCAACTACTTTCTAACAATTCTAAATTGAGATTTTAATAATTGCAAGTGGAAACGCCTTGAGGGTTTCTACCAGATGAGGGCTAGGCTTTTCCTTCAGGTAATAAAACTAGACTTGAATTTCGATCCCACCTCTGTCTGCCATTAAGTATACCTGTGACATACAGCAGGTCAGTGAAATTCTCTCAATTTACATTTCTCCTCTTTAAGATACAGGAATTGGACTAAAGCTGTATATGAGCTGTTCCTACTGAGAACTCTTTTTAAGCCTATATTTTGGACATTGTTAATTCAGGAAGTGTTTGCTAAATAAACCTGAAGAGGTAAAACTTAGCTCACTTCACAGTACAGATCGCATTGAATGCATAGAGTTACATTGTTTTTTGATAATTAGTTTTAAAACACCTCGGTATAAACTGAATGATGTTTGCCTGCACGAAAATTAACTTCACTTGACACCTAGTATGGAAAGGTAGCATGTCGACTCCCTAATTAGAAATCGGGAAGTCTCCCAAAAGGTTATATGCCAAGCATTCATTTTGAAATCTACAACAGAGGTTGCTTATTTATCACAAGGTTTATTAGAAATAAGTTCTCTCTGGTGAAACGGATGGAGACAAAGCGTGTGGTTGTAAAATGTGGGAGGCAGAACAAGGCCCCACCCCAAAGGTGCGCACCTACTAACTGCTGAGGCTCTGACTGCTATTTTGCAAAGGACAACTCAGGTTGCAAATGGCATGTAAGTTGCTAATCATTTGACCTTCAAATGGGGAGGTGGTCCTGGATGGTCCAGGGGGGCTCAGTGGAATCATAAGCGTCTTCACAAGTGGACGATAGAGGCAGAGGAGGTTCGAGTGGGGAGATAAGAGGACACCAGTGGTTATCACGGGCTTTGAAGGTGAAGGAAGTTTCCACAAATCAAAGACTGTAGGCAGCCTCTAGAAGATGGGAAGGGCAAGAAAACAGGTTTTTTCACAGAGATTCCAGAAGGAAGGAAGTGCTGTCTACACCTTGTTATCAACCCATTGAGATCCATGCCCGACTCTAGCCTACAGGGCTGTAAAATAATGAATTTTTGGTATGTGAAACCACCACATGTGTAGCAGTGTGTTTCAGCAGATGCAAAGAACTAATACACAGGGTAACCTTGCCTGCGAATGCGAGACTGGTCAGCTCAGCACTCAAAACATTTAGGACCTTCCTTGGTCTATAATCCCATTAGTTTTGTGTCACTCTGTGAATATACACACACACACTTCAAAGGGAGACTTTTGTCCATACCAACCAAAAGCTTCTGTGATTCTGTCTTCAGAATATCATGCTATGTAGACTTGTATCTTCTGTGAAAAGGGATTATGTCTGAAGACAGACAGCAGAGACTTTCTTGCGGTCGGCACAAATGTGTGTGGGACGTCTATTAACCCATGTCTGTTATTTTCTAAACACACAAAAAATCAAGAATCTTCTCAATCAGGGTCCAGTTCAGACCTGCTCATAGTCCTCCAAACATGGTAAATGTTATCGATACAATAAGGACTTTTATTTACTTTCCTAAAAAAAATAGTTCTGTGGGCTAATAAATATTTGTACTATTGGTCGTGTTGACCTTCACTGCCCCTGAACTGCTTGGCAGCCACATTGTTGGGCTGATATTAGGTAAAAAAAATTCCTTATATTGATCAAAAGTACCTGGGAGTTGTTAAATAAGTTGCTAAATTAGCCTTGGTCAGGTGAGGTGGAAAAAAAGGCGATTTATTTCACCATAATTAATTTAATAATGACAAATGAGCATGTTTTGTTCATTATCGTCAGGACTGGGGAAAAATTTTGCAAGCACTTAATTTATAAATGAGCAATCGAGAAATTCACAATTTTCACTAATTTAGACCGGCTTTCTCCATCAGTTAGTCCTACGTCGTTAATACAATGTTGTTACGAATGTGCTACAAGACTAATCAGTCTCGGGTTCATCATAATCATCACGGAACTCGCACAGACGTTCTACTATTATTGGGAATCAAACCCTCTTCTCTGTTGAATGACAGTGACAACTTCTTTATTACTTGGAATGAACTTCACTGAGCTAGAAGGACAGCATCATCCCATCATTTATTTATAAAACCATCTTCTAACACCTTGATTAGAGGCGCTGTATGTTGCTTGCCTTGGTGTCTTTCAACATCGCACTGGTCCAGTGCATTGGTTAGCCATGAATTGAACGAACCAAAAGCACATGTGGTCCTCGCAGAGTAGGAAGAGGATGGAAACACAGACAAAAATAATTTAGGCACGTCATTTGTGAAGGGAAGGTGGCAGAGACAGAGAGAGGAGTTTGGGGACATACGCTAAGGATTGAGAGTGATTCATAAAGACACGTTCTAGCTCTGATTTCATGCCATTCAATGTAATGACAAAAGAGGATACAAGCTGTGCACATTACAGAGCATACAAAGTACTGGTACAGGTGTCCCGGACACAGAACACATCTTACTTTTACATTCCCTCTGTGACAGGCTGAAGAATGTCCCCCCAGCCAAAATGCCCATGTTCTATTTCCCAGAATCTGCAAAGGTGTGACTTTACAGCAAAGGGGACTTTGCAGCTGTGATTACGTTAACAAACTTGAGATGGAGAGATGATCCTGGAAATTTGCAGGTGGTTTCCTATAAGGGGAGGGGAACGGGGGTCAGAGTCAGAGGAGAGGTGATGGAAGAAGAGGTCAGAGTGATTCGGGGCTCTGAGCTAAGCCAAGCAAGCACATAAAACACACCCAATAGCCATAGATGTATGTACACTATTTGTAGGCAGAAGCATCCACTATACATAGAATATTCGTTATGGGTAGGCTGGAGGGGTGGGGAGAACAGAATGTAAAGTAGATCTTGAGAAATAAGGGAGAATTGGTTGTAGAAAAATTGTCAGGCTAGGGGGACAGATTAAAAGCAAACAGGTAGAAAATGTTGTTTAAAGAAATGCGGAAAGAGAACTTAGTATTTTATGATAGACCTACAAATGTCAGGATAAGCAGGCCTGCAAGGTCTGACAGTTACATTCGCGAACCCATCCTAGAAAAAGGGCTACATGCCTCATTGCTGAATATCACTACGGTCACCTTCGAAGGACTCCCCTTGGGAAGCTATGCACTGAAGCCAGCGCCTAGTCCACCCTTCAAAGCCATTTTGGAACTCTTTTTCTGGAATGGCCATCAGAGCTGTCGTCGTATTACCCTTGATGTCCTGAATGTCATCAAAATGTGTTCCTTTCAACATTTCCTTTATCTTCGGGTAAAGAAAGAAGTCATTGGGAGCCAGATCAGGTGAGTAGGGAGGGTGCTCCAATATAGTTATTTGTTTACTGGCTAAAAACTCCCTCACAGACAGTGTCGTGTGAGGTGGTGCATTGCTGTGATGCAAGAGCCATGAATTGTTGGCGAAAAGTTCAGGTCGTCTCACTTTTTCATGCAGCCTTTTCAGCACTTCCAAATAGTAAACTTGGTTACCTGTTTGCCCAGTTGGTACAAATTCATAATGAATAATTCCTCTGATATAAAAAAAGCTTAGCAACATCATTGAAACAAGTTCACGAATTTAGTTGTCAGACCTTGTATCTCCATTCAATATAAGCATAACCCATATGAAGCACTGAACGTAAAGCAATACCAGATATCATTGACTGAACTCACTATAAACAGGACCTGTCAGTAAGGCTAATTCTAAGAGGTGTGGAAACCTAGCAAGCCTCCATACTTTACATGCTCAGTCCACTAAAGTTATAATTGTGAGGCCCTACATTGGATGTCTTTAAAAAGAAAAAATCTCACCCAGCATAGAATCAGGCTGCTAGGTTTGCAGTCTGATAGTATATACCCAAAAGCACTGCTTCACATGAGATTTACAGCGTTTTTCATGCCAAGAAGTCGATGGCACTTGCAGGCATGCAAATGAAGAGAATGAAAAGATTGTGGAAATACTGACAGCCTTGTCAGTCTACCAAAATTAGAGCTACACAGAGGCAACAGAGAGATAATTTATGCACTAGAGTACACCCGACTGAGGTTTCACGGAACAGATCAGGGCATCCAGGGAAAACGAACAGAATTGAAACACTTCCAGTTTTTATCCTTGAGGGGAAAAAAAAAATCAGCCTCAAGATAAGCATTACTGTTTGCTGTGGGAAAGGAAAACAAACATGGTTCTATTACTTCGACTGTATTTTCAGGTGACTTATATAAAAAAAATATTTAAGATGTCAGTGAGTTAGATTATCCCTTCATTTTGTTTAAAATGTTGGTGAAAATGGCGGTTTGGATAAATAAATTGTACTTGGGGACATTAAAATGAACACACAATAATAACAAAGACGCAGCATGGTTGAGTTGAGGTAACTGCGGTGATAATTCCACTTTTAAGAAGTAATCATTTTGAGTTGGGGGACAATGGAGGCTGACAGTTGACTGCATTGGGACTGTACTGTAGAATGATTCTTTTTTTTAATGGTAGAAATGTTTTCTTCCCCTCCCACACATGTAACGTTCTTTGTATTCTGCACTGACGATCAAGGACTGAACATTTTACTTATACGTCCCTCCCACAGGGTCCTTTTAAATAAACTTGGTCTCTGGTTAGTATATTTATTTGAATCCTCTGAGCTTATTTTCCCATCCATGAAGGCGTTTACTCAGCCAATGGATTTTTTTTCACACCCGGGACAAGTGATTAGGCCTATAAACTTTTTGAGCAACTTGTTAGCCTTTTCTTAAGAAATCATAAGAGGCTTTTTTCCCCCATTCATTTTCATATGATATGAAATGATGGGAATTAAAAATTAGAAACAATTTTAGATCTAGGACCTCTTAAAATTAGATCTCTAAGACCAAGACCCAAAGAGATGTTTTAAAATGATATCACTAGTGAGTCAGGTTAGGTTTTCTGGAAGAAGGGCCTGCGAGGATTCTTGAGCATGAGAATTTTGGAGGGAGCTCCCAGGAGAAGGGCAGAGCAGCAGGATAGGGTTGGGGTGGGAGGCCAGGTGGACGTGGTCACAGATGGATCTGTACCTCACCTGACCCCACAGGCAGGTCTGGAGAATCACCTGCCCCTGAGACAGTACCCTTCTCTTAGTCTACCTGGGCTTCTAGAACAGCATACTGGGGAGTTCATGAAAAACAGAAATTTACTTCCAATAATTCTGGAGCCTCCACGGTCAAGACACCTGCAGATTCAGGATCTAGTGATGAACCCACTTCCTGGTTCATAAGTGACATCTACTCACTGTGTCCTCACCTGGGGGAGGGGAGGGAGCTCTCTGGGGTCCCTTTCATAAGGGCACTAATCCTATTCATGAGGGCTCCATCCTCGTGACCTAATCACTTCTCAAAGGCCCCACCTCCTAATACCATCCATTGAGGGTATGGTGTCAGCATATGAATTATGGGGCGACACCAACATCCAGTTTATAGCAGCACTTTGGGGCAGGTGGTTCTACAAGGGAGAGCCTCTGTGTTCCACGCTCAGCCTGTCCTTGGCTGCGGGCACCAGGTGACACTTAGTATCCTGTCTATCATTATATCGCTCAAACAGGTAGGCTGTTCAAACCTCCACATTGAGATGACTGTGAAGGATTTTAATGGCAAAGAAAAATGGTTACAATGCATGCGACGTAAACCAGACAGTATGTAGAAATCGGTCAACAGTCCAATCTCAGCCATGCACAGAAAGGTGTTGAAACAAGACGCGAGAGAAATTACCGAGTTATTAGTGACTGTCTCCAGAAGATGCATGATTGGCATGTTCTAGAATTTTCTATACACGTCCAATGCTTTCACAGTGGATCTCGCGTACGGTATAAGAACACACACTCAGGATGTGTTCAACGCTTTGCTCAGCAACCCAACTAAGGTATGACTTATGCATCCTGTAGGAAGGGGGTCTTCACATTATGACCCATGGGCCAAATCCCAGAAACAGTTTTTGTTAGAAATAGTTTTGCCGAAACAGAGACACGCCCAGTCTTTTCATATCATCTATGGCTCCTTTCGCACTGAAGTAGAGTTGAGTCGTCTCCACAAGACCATGTGGCCTCGCCCCCTCCTGCTTTGGCACGATATTCTTGATTTCCAGAATGGGGGAATGAGTCTCACCTCATAGAATTTCTCAATGGTGCAAACGAGAAAATGGAAGTCAAGAGCTATCCCGGCTGTCCCTTCTGTCGCTTACATCCACATCTGCCTTTATTTTCTACCAGAAGCACAACTAGCCCTACAGGCCTCTTACTCCAAAGAAGAGAAGCAGAGCCAGAGACCGACAGTGAATTGCTTAAGTCCCCATAACTATGTCAACACCTGTGGAACCAGACACACATCTGATTCCCCATGAAGTGGCTTTTCAGTCGACTCATGACTCCCATGCGCTCACTGGATTATCTATTTATTCGATAGTCTGTGTTTCCAGAGTGGAACTAGGGGGCATGAAATGTGCTTCTATGGCTTTATTAAATTTTAGTATCATTGTATCTATCATCTAGGATGGATTTGCTCCTGCAGTTTTTCCAATCATGTGTGAGCATTGTGGTTTTTAAGGTACATCGTACCAACGGACTGTGCCAACAATCTTTGAAAGGACGCATTCCTTCCGTATCCAGTTACCCTTCTGGATACCTTTAGGTGGGCATATTTGTGTGGGATTTTTTTTTTTTGCTAGAGGTAGGGATGTAAAGCGTACCAGGATTCATTACTTACATTCCTCAAGATGTACAGGACCATGATTTGGGATCCTATTATGTAATTCCGTTCTGGGGAATGATGGCAATCTGTAACAGACATTTTATTTCAGCTGTTCCTACCAGCATCACGGTAGACCTACAGATGTAGGCTAGGAAAAAAAAAATCAATGTAGCTGAATGAAGTATACTTTCTAGGTCTTTATTTTTCACAGAAAAATTTCATCTGGGGAATCCTTAAGAAGGAAATGCAGGTAGTTCTACAACTATATAAAAAGCTTCCTCTCAGTGTTGCCTCCATTTGCATTCCTCTGAACAGCTGTTATCTTCTCAAATAATGGAGCGTCTCAGGAATGGTAAATTACAACAGCTCGGCTGCCCCAGAAATGGGACAGACCAGAGTTATGATCCATTCTCACATGGGGGGCAGGTGATCTTTAGAAATAGGGTGCCCATTTATAAACACACAACGCATGCCTGCTATACCCAAGGCACCCTTTAAGAAACGTGTAAATAAAACGGTCCCTGTATTCAATGAGCTCAACATTTTTGTCGAAGAAATAAATGTCTTAGGCAAATACCTATAGTACAGGGAATAGACGATACCTTCGAGGTCTTCAACAAACATAAGTGGCTACTGTCTATTTGTCAGGTCCATCAGTAAAAAGAACAGCAGAGCACCCCTTCCCTCGTCTCTGCTTGATGTTATGAATCGTCTGCCTTAAAAGAGTTGAAAAAGTAGAAGACTAACCAATGAAGAACTGAGGCATTTCTCTCCCTGGTGAGGGGGAGAGGCTGGGCCTTGCATCAGCCACGCAGATGCTAGTATTACAGTGATGGCTGCTTCCCCCTCCAGCCTCTGAAGGTACAGGTGGGGAGAAAACTGAAGACCTCGAGCCACACCACTGAGCTGGATGAATGCGTGACAGTAGACTGTTGTCCACCCATTCATAATACATTGAAAGAGGCTATTTTAGGCTTCACCCGTCCCCTGGGTGAGTGATGGACCCGGAATGGCAAGTTAATGGTGAAAACGGTACCTACTTGCCACAGCGGCAGGCAGAAAAAACGGCCCACCCAGGAGAGAAACCTTTGGGGCGGTACCGTGAACGGTCCGGGACTGTGGGTAGTCCCTCCTTCACATTTCCATCCACTCCTAGAAATAGTTTTACTTGCACACCTGAATTTAATTGTGTCGACGCGTTTTAGAGGGAATGGTGTAGGACGGAGCCCTACTACCGGGGCTGAAGAACGCCAGTAAGTTCTGCACCCGGGCTGGAGTTAAAACAGATGAAGATGGTCAAGCTGAGCCAAAGGCCATATCTTGTCTAGGATGGACCACTAGAGCCTGAATCCCCAGAGGACCCCGTCTTAGTTCAACCTGGATTGGAAGAAAGACTCTTCCCTAAACATCAGGTCATCTTCCCCAAAAGCAACCCTAGGACGTTGTGTTTGACAGAACCTCGTGCTCTAAGAATTAAGGACCATCACTGTACTCATTCTTGGACTCCAGTTATCTCAGGTTGAAACAAAAATATCTCAACAATAAATAGAAAAGGACCTTATTTTCATGCACTGAATGGTCAAACGGGAAGACAAACACATCAACAAATGCTTTACAGAAGGTTGGAGAGAGGTAGACTGTATTCTGACTCCAGGAGATGGGAAAGTCTGTTGGGATGGGAAGACATGGGATCTGGTCTCCAAGAAGAGGGATGAGCTTAGCAGTTAGATTGGGGGAAGATTTCCAGGAGAAGGTCATGCGAAAGGTCAAAGACACTGGATGTTTTGTAGCCTATTCTCGAAACCCTAAGTATTGTTTCTTTGAAACGTAGACCATGTGAGACAAAGTCAAGGAATCTGAGGCTGACGGGGCAACCAGATGGCAGAGGATTGTGACAGCTCTGTGAGGGCGTGCAGACTCTGAAGAGTCAGAAGCCATGCTGGTTAATCAATCTGCCCCTCAGTGAGGTCAAAGAAAAACAAAAAGGGGGAATATTTACAACTTAGTTCTTCAAAGTGACCTCTCACTGAAACCCACATTAAGATGATGGAATAGTTTGGCAATTGCCCATAATTGTATTTAGTAAGAGCAGAGAATCACAACCCGGCTTCTAAACATTTTTGGTGACATGGACCCTTTTGATGAATTTAATGAATGAATGACTGCATGCCCTTCAACGGAAACAGCCATATACACACAAAGTGACATAACAAGGGGACTCCAATTCCATGATGTCTATGGACGCAGGTTAAGTCTAAATTTGTTTTTTAAGGCGAGGAAAGTAATTCCCGTGGGGACAGTTCCTCTGGGATATGCCTTGCTCACCAGAGAGAAATGGGAGAATTTTGAAGTGGAAGCCAGGGAAGGTATGAGTTTCTTAATGGTAGGTCTCTGCAGTTGCAAGTTTCCCAGAAATGATTGCAGCCTGTGCCTAGTGAGGCCACTATATGCCAGCGTGTGTCCTCTATGACACCAACGAGACAAATCCTGTGTTGTTTTCACATGTGCCAACTCACTTAAACCACAACCTACCAGCCTGAGGTCGTTTCCAGCACACTCAGAATACAGATGAAGATACTGACCTTGACCACACTGCCTGAAGGTCACAGAGCTGGGACATGGTGACTCCGGGATTGAAACCTTCCTATCCAACAAACAAGGTCTTTTTCATGGTACAGCGATAATTCATGTTCTTTTCTTCCAAACTTTTAAGACTGACAAAACTGCTTACATGTGTCTGCTTAAAGAAGCCCAACACTCAGCATTGCTCAGACAAATGGCCCTCGTAAGCTACAGCTCTGAGGACCCCACAGATCAAAGGTTCCTTTTAAATGAAGGAAGCCTGGGGAGATGTTTGCAACATAACGGTGAGATGTAGGCACAACATATTCAGACAGAGTTATTCAACCAAGAGCTCCAGCCGCCTGACCTAGGCTATCAGAGAATGACGTTCTTCAAGTGACTAGCCAACAAGAAGAGTGTCTCTGTACTTGCGTTACAAATTGTGCACCCAAACTGAAAACACTCATCCATTTTTGATGCCTGTGCTGAATGAGTCTCAGCGGGATCTGTCAGCCCCTCAAACTCTTGGCTTTGCAGTCACAGTCCTTTCTATATGAGGGAAGTAAAACCCACGTTTCGAGGACGGTGGTGGTCTCTATCAGTCTACGCGTTGGAACATAACACGCTAAACTAGACAGCGAGCCAGCTTATCGCCTGTTGTCTTTGAGCAGAGTAAGCATTTCAACCAAACTCAATTCAACCAGTAATTATTGCACAGCTCCTATGTGCCAAGCTGTGTGTTAAAAACTGCAGAATCCACAAAGATGGTCGGACATAGAAATATGGATCCAGGTTCTAAGTCTAATTTCAAGTGCGTATCTGTTTTTCAGATGCTTATGGGTGAGGGTGGGCAACGATTCTAAGATGCTGACGGGGAGAAAACCAGGAAATGCACCCAAATGACCATTCTAACAGGGAGGTGCTGAATTAGTCAGGAGCCAACCAGGAACAATGCATTGCAGAGGAAACAGAAGGGAAGAGATTCGTAATATAAGTGATCTTGATGGGTGGTGAGGGATCTCAGAAAGCAGACACCACCCCAAGGCTGGAGGGTGAGAGGCAGAGCGTAAAGTCAGCAGTCCTAGGAGGAGGCTGCCACCAGGAGGGACAGGATTTTGAGCCACGGAGGTGATGAGATACTCTGCATTCCCTTGCCCGTCAGCCAGTCTCTTGGTGTGACCCAGCAGGAAGCCTATGACCTGGTTCCTAGACCAAGTCAGAGAGACGGGACAAAATGAGAAAAAGGATTCTAGACTGTGCCGAGCTTTGTGCCCTTCCTGACATCGATTTAGAAATATTTCAATATGGAAAAGGAAATGAAAAGCACCTATAGACGTGTTTTATTTGACTCCCTCTCCAGGACCCAGAAAAGCCAGCATCTCAACACTCCTGCCCTGAGGACAATTTTCAATCCGAGATGAATTCGCCACCTAAAATGTTTACTCTTTCCTTTCCCTGCACATGCCTCTGGTCTTAGTTCACGGTCAAATGTCATTCATTCCACTACAGGAAAAAACAAAAACACGAGCTGAAGATGAACCAGATAAATAAGCACTCTGGTTGTGTTTTTATCTGCCTCTCTTTCAACGTGTCCAGTTGCTTAAGCTCAGGCTGAATCTATGCTGTGGCATTTTGGTCTCTGTAATTTGTCTAGCAGGAGGAGATCTATTTTTTTTCAAGTAACGATCGTAATATTTTGGCTTGGTTGCATGCTGTCTGTTTTCCTTATCTGAACAACTCAGAGGGTTCCACATTATTCTATCAAGTGGAAAGCATCTTAGGAAGAAAAACCTGTCTGCGTTCTTGTTCAGGGGTTGGCAAACTTTTCTGGAAAGGGCCAGATAGTAAATATTTGCTGCTTGGCAGCACATAGAGTCGGCCTTAGACTTACTCAGCTGTGCTCTTACGGTGCGAAAGCAGTCGTCATAGGTGATACACAGAGGAATGAGTGTGGCTCTGCTCCAGTAAAATTTCATTTACAAAAACAGGCTAAGGGCCACAGTTTGAAGACCTCCACTCAACCTGCCATTGATTAAATGCATGTCCACATCCTGGCATATCTGCAAATATCCATGACTGAGTCTAACTCTTAAAAAAAGTATCTGTAAAGAAAGGAAAGGCTGTTCATGATGGTTTTCAAGAAAATCTCTAGTGTTTGAAGAAGACATCTTTCTTTCATGGGCTTCCCTGCCTGCTTTTTAGGTTAACACTCGAATGGGACATTCTTTAATTGAGCTGGTTGCAGAACAATGTTTATTCTTTATTTTAAACATACGCATTTCATAACGTTACTGGTCAGTAATAGTAGCGGGTATTACTGTGCTCATATTATACACTGGAGAAGTGTATATAGTCACTGGAGAAGTGACTAATTAAAAAAAAAACCCATTGGTATTAGGGAGGATTGGAATTTGGACTCAGATCTCTAGACATGTCAGCATACTGTAAGAATGCTAGCAAGGCTACCTCTTTTTCTTTTGTAAAGCAATTTTGTAAGGAAAAACAATTTAAGAGTTCCCTCGTTGCATTCAGAACAACAACAAAATAACAGATGGGAACAGAAGTAATTCTGTTTACAAGTGTCCTGAAAATGGACAGCAGGGTACTCGCAACCAGGATGGACACGTAAGCATTTCATCATTTAAAGCCCACTTTGGGGAAAATGAAGTGGATACCTGAACTCGGGCAGTGCTGATTTTATACCCCATCTATGCTAACTCAATTGCCTGACGTTTCTGTTCAAGAATTAGGTGTTTAGAAAGGCGGGCAGGTTGAGCTGTGTTCCACCACTTAGCAAGATCCAATAGTCAATTCAATGGGCTAAAATTAACTGCCTCTTCTAGCTGGTGAAAAAAACAAGCCTCCCAGACCATTTCTGCAATAGCAAAGTGAATTAATTCATTTGCACACCCTGGAGAATCTGACAGTCACTCTCCCATCCCAGGGTTTCTTTCCCACAGGATCCAGAGTCTGTGGCCTCACTTGACTGGTTTTCACTTAAAGGAACAATGTGGCTCAAGGGCAAATGCGTGTGTGTGGGAGGAGGGGGTGGTTTATTTAGGAATAAGACTTAAACCTGTATTGTCTCCAACATCCTCAGAACTACTGAGCAATTTGAGGCCTGGGTAGAAGAACAGAAGGGATACATGTCTTGACTTGCAATGATTTAAGAATTTCTTAAAGGAAATCATCCAAAGAGAGCGTGGCTGCTCTACTGTGTTTTGACATAAGAACTGGGGTCTTAGGAGTGAGAAAGGAGATGGCCGGTTGACATTTCTTTTAATGCCATTTGAAAACTGATGAGGCATCCATTACGGGGTTGATGCTTCATGACGTTTACAAATCAAGTCCTGCAAGGACATGTGGGTGAGGACCTCGTTCGACCTTCAGCATTGTGCAAATGGAAAGGTGGGCGCAATGAATCTTCTAAGGAGGAATGGGGACGGTGTTTGACACACAAGAGTCTCTTTACACATCGTATTGACTTGTATCCACAGCCATCTCCTAAAGTTGGGGCAGTGATCTGCTTTTTAGCGCTGAGACAATGGAGAGGGACGAGGCCACATCTCCACATGGCTGAGTTATGATTCAGAATCTGGCTTGCTGGGCTCCAGAACCTGTCCACTTTGGATGACATCACGGGGCTTCAAGGTGGACAGGAAAATGCATGGGTGTGTTTGTGTGAGTGTACACATGCAGTGTACACATACAGGGCACAGACACACACACACACATGGATACCAAGCGCAAGAGACCCACTGTCAGCCAGGGGCTGTGGCACCCTTCCTACCTCAGCTGGCTCTCAGGCGTCAGCACAAGAAGGGACCAGCACAGAAATCAGTCTCCCTAAGTTATGAGAAGTGGGACATTATGGTTTGGTGTTGCTACTGCCTGGGACAGGAACACGTAAAGAACCCTGACGCTTTGAGAAACGGACCAGTTGGTTGGAGCCGAGCTCTGTGTTGTGATGCAATCACAGGTAAGTCTGGAAGGGGAGAGGTACCTGAATCTTAAGCGTAAAGGAGCCTGGGTGTTAGATAAATATAGTATTGGGAGAAATGATCAAAATCACACCCTTTAACATTACCTCCTTAAGCTCTTTAAAAGGTATCTTTGAGCTCACAGAAAATTTTACTTTTGTGCAAAACTACCCCTTAGTGATTGGCGTGGACGGAGAAAAATCCGTTCTGTAAAGTCTAATTCTTATAATCCGCAGATGAAAAAGTCTCAGGTGCCTTTGCATCTGAAGAAAAAAATCTAAGCTAGACCCACATGGAGCGTAAATGAAGAAAATTCATGTCTCAATATACACATATCGAAACATTTCCAATGTGGAAACTCATTGCAGGAATCAAAGGGCTTATCCAAAGTAAGAGATTTTATTGCCGAGAGCAAACACAAAGAAACCACAAGGGCTTTTTTTCCTCAGGAAAAGATTCCATCCTAGAAGGTAACTCCATCATCTGTCATTGTTGATATAGCATGAAGACCCATGGCTTAGAGATCAAAAGCTAATTCCAATCTTGTCACTTAAGAAATAGTGTTCTTCATGAAAATATGAAGATGCTGAGACCTCCTTTGGCTATTTCATTCTCGAACAAAGGTGACCTTCAACGAGGAATGCAAAACCCCGGTACCTGAGCGCCACTGGAAAATCAAATAATAAAGAAAAATGAATCACAGACGATATTGCCTGAAGAAGAGAGATGATTTAACAAGGGCTGCAGAGCCCATGGTGGCCAAACAGTCTACATTTTTACTGGGAGGAAATCATAAAAGGAGACTTAAAATGATGACACGCACAAGGCTATGACACGAGAAATGAACTTCAGAGCGAATGTATTTTCTCTTCCCCGATCTCTTTAATAATTCAACCAACGCTACCAGCAGTCTAGAGGTTGTTTTAATGTGTGACTTAAATGAACACTCAACAATTTCTCTGAGTCAAAAATTGGTTGTGAAAATAAATGTGTGATGGTAAGTATTTAGGAGGGATTTATCATACCACACACATTTTTGTAACTTTAGGCTTGCAGGAACTTCTGCATTTTTAGTATGTATTTATGGGCAAGTCTACACACAATGCAATGTGAAACTTAAAAAAAAACACACACACAAAAAAACAGAGCGCTACAGAAGTTATACTTGCAATTATTGGAATTTGACATATTTGCTCGCGTAACAAAGCTACAATATTGACTGTTAGCCAAAACAAACAAATGCACTTTGTTTACCTGCGCAATACGTAACTTTTCTGATATCTTTGTTATACGAATATTGTGACTGAATCCCCAGATTTTGTGAGTCCAACATTCAAGGGCTGTGACGGATGTATGGACACATTATTACATGCATTCGTGGATCACCACTGACTTGAGGATATTAGGGTCTGAACTTTAGCGCTAGATCACCAAAATCAAACATGTCCCTTTTCTCTTTTTCACCTCCACTCCTTTCAACGTGACACGTGTACTCTCCATGAGTGCTACAGATTCTAAAATGTTCCAGAATACATACTCAGGGATGTGAAAGAGACGGGCACGAATGGCATCCACGTTTTCAGCCGTATCCTGGGCTAAGCACACGATGTCCATTTATTTATTATTAAACCCTTAATAGCTATCCTGAAAGCTTAGTCGAGTCAGCAATTTTCAAAGAAACGTGACTGATTTCATGCTGGTCTATGAGAAAAGTCCCATTTTGCCTTGTATTATGTGTTTTGGAAACGTCTTAAGAAGGGTGATCAAGTGACATTTAGGTCTTACAGAAAATCGTAGCAATTTGGGGCAATTACAGTCACCTAGACACCTTGAGATTTCTAATACTGGATCTCCATGTCAGGGAGAAGTTGATGGGTTCGTATTTTTTAGATTTCAGTTAGAAAATGTTGGAACTTGTTCCAGAGTTAGTCAGTTATTAACCTAGATTGAGCCAATGTGTTCTTTAATTAAGATAGTCTGGTCTGTCTCTTCTTAACTATTATTTTTTGGAAGATAAATCATAAGAACAAGTAATTACATTGGAGCCTAACTTCCCCCAGTGCCTCTTTCCGTATGGTAGTCTATACGTACTTCATATCAAAGAGAATCGCTTAGAACAAAGGCAGACACTGACCTTCTGTGACTCCTGATGTGATTACATACGCAATATTCTTGCCGAAAAGCTTAACCTGAATCTAATCGTGATGGGGAAGAATTAGACAAATCCAGACTGAGGGGCAGGTCTACGAAACAAGCAGCATGGACTCTTAAAAATGAATAAATAAATAAATCTACATTTTTGGAAACAAACAAATCAGAAAGGCCAAGGTACACTTCTAGATTTATAGAGGGCACAGGTCAAATGACCACCATATGACAAGTATATAATTAACTGGAATATTTATACCTCTGTCTCCAGCTTTCCTATAGATGGGTATATACAAATCGCATATATAAGAGATTTTGTGACAATTGGAAATTTTTCACATGGGGTGGTACATGAGATATTATTGTAGCAATTTTAAATATCATGGTAGCTTATGTACGAGAATGCCTTTTCTCTCAGAAGGGGCACACTGAAGGATTTATCAGTAAAATGTTGTTACTTTCAAAGGATTCAGAAGGATAGAACTATAATACCTGGGGTACCAAAAAAAATGTGTACACATGACTTGTATTCATCTTTTGTTATTGGTGTTACAATTTTAATACAGTTTTCTCCTTTCTTAAAATGTGTACGCTTTTTTGGGCACCCTCTGTATATGTAGTCATAGATGTGTATTATATATGTATTTTATGTATATTTTATATATGTATGAGAGCGTGGATAAGCAGAAATAGTAGCGAGAAAGCAAATGTGGGGAAACGGTACATACTAATAGATTCTCAAGGAAGGGCATACAACAGTTCACTCTATTATCATTTCAACTTTTCCGTTTGAAATGTTTCACAGTAGAAACGTGTGGAGGGAATACAGTGCAGATCTGACTCTTACGGAGAAAAGCATAATAAAAGTTTTTAGGACTTCCTATAGCAGCATTTCTCTGTCCAGCTAAACTCTGTATTTTCATGACATTGTTTAGACTATACATTTTTATATAATTGTGATGGTTTTCAGAGGTAGCAATTCCTTATTTTTCTATCTTCAATTATACTATTTTTTTAGCCGCTGACTATGGCTTCCAGTCTGGGAAAGAGCCACATTTATTAAGAGGCCACTCCCATGAGTATGACGGGCAATAACAATATGGCAGCATGAGGCGGCGGCGAGAGAATGGAAAGAGAGTTGGAAAATGAAGCAAAACCTGTGAGTACCGCTCTAACTCAGAGACTCATCACATGACATTGACCAAGCAACTGAATCTTTGTCCCACAGTTTTCTGATTTGCCTGTTAGTGAGTTAACACAATGCATGTAAAAGTGCGTTAAACTGGTAAACTTTAATAGAAAAAAATGGGGTTCATAATTTCAATAGAGATGACAGGTATAAAAAAAATATTAGCAAACTGGGAAATACTGTCTTTGTTCAAATCTAGAAAAATTTTAAAGCAATAAAACTGACTGTTTGTTCATGCAATCTTTTTAAAACCATTTATACCAAGAGATTTCAAAAATAGTGGCGTAATGACAACAACACTTGGATTCGTAAGTCGGGTCCAGTGTTTAAAGCAGTTGCATTAAAGTGATCGACATGCATTTACATAGAATTACGTTTGTAGGTACACGTGCACTTATGTTCCCACTGATAAAACCTTCTAATGATTTCCTAGAATATGCTAAGAATTGGGGTGTTCATGCAGTGACGTGGTGTGAAAATAAGAACAAATACTGATTCGCTACATGGGGAACAAAAATGCAATTTTCAGTGGATAGATATGGGCAGATGAGGGGATTTTAAACAGAATATTAGCACATGGGAATTACTGGGAGCATTGCCAGGCTATGCAACTAAGAACCTCGTAGAAAAACCACCTTTAGGATGGTAATACAACTTTCACTTGTGAGTAGCTTTTCTGAGGGTTATTTTTTCCACAATCATCAACACTACCTCTATCCTGAATCACAGGAAACCTATGAATTAACAGTTATTTTCCTGATAGGAAGAGAAGTAGTGAAACTCTGTCCCATTCTTTCTAACTTCTAGCTGACATTATTTTCAAAAATCACCCTCCCGCATTCACCCCAAAGCCCATTAACACGTATGAAGCAGGAGTAGTATATTCTATTAACTTTCCCCTTCTGTCATATTTTACTTCACCCCATTTCTGACTCCTGTATGCAACACGCCCCAGGTTCTGTGCTCAGGGTTTGGGTGTTTTAACCAACCCCGTCCAGAGAACTTCCACAGCGGGACCTTCACTGAGTGAGAGCCCACGGCCCAACATGAACAGCTCATAATGGGAAGCTGACCTGCAACTCTTTGTAGCTTTCAGGTCATCCACCCAAAGTCCCTCTGGGTTTCTCTGAGGACTGATGGGGCACAGAGCAGGAAAAGTGGGGATGGCTTATTCCTGCGAGCAGAGAAATCAACTGATGAACAGATAAGCAACACAGTGTGTCTACATGATGGAGTATGATTTGGTCGTAAGAAGGAACGAAGGAGCAACACACGGTATTCACAGCCATGGACGGACTGTGAAAACGTGATTCCAAGTGAAAGAAGCCAGTCACAAAAGGCCACACAGGGCACGGATCCATTTACGTGAGATGTCCAGAAGTGGCAAATTGTAGCCACAGAAAGTTGGTCGGTAGTGGCCTAGGGTTGGGGGTGCATGAGGGAGATTTGGGAAAAGACACAGGAAGAACAACGTTTCTCTTTGGGGGCGATGGAAATATTCTAACATGGATTGCAATGGTGGATACACAAGTCCATATATATTCTAAAAAGCCTTAGGTAGCACAGTTTGAACGCATGGGTGACTTGTATGATTTGTGACTTTTATTTTGATAAAGTTGTTACCAAAAAAAATTGTTGAAAGCAGGCATTGAGACAATGTAAGTGGAACACTGGAAGTAGGCATTGGTGACATTGCTCAGACCCTGATTTTTTTTTTTTTTTTTTTTGCAGCCAATAGTCTGGTATGCTAACACCTGCGACAGAAATACACCTGCAAGGATTATAAAAGGTGTTTATGGCAGGGCATAAACAGCCACTGCTTTGTGGGGACTGGGGTAACCCACGCTGTAACAACCACCCCACGCAGAGCTGAACACCACCATTTATGGTGTAGGATCATTTCACACGAGAACCAGAGCAGGTCTGCCCAGGGAGAGCTGCATTTCTCCCTGGTGTGTCTTCACTGATTTGGTACGTGCTGCCACATGAATCCATCTGCATATGCCCAATACGTAAAGTAGTACATACAGTGTTGTGTCAACGTATTTCTTTTTTAGCTTCAATTTACAACGGCTGCTTGATAAAACCAGTCAGTGAAAAGTGATAGGGGTTTTTTGTTTTTGACAAACGTAAAGTTCGATGTTTGAATAATAGGTGGCAGGTGCAGTCTTATTTCAACATGAGCTCTCAGAAATTTGAATAAAATGCTTTGAAGACACCGGAAATATCTTCGTAAAACGAGAGTTCTCGGAAACAAGCTGGAAGCACGCTGTTCTAAGGAGTTCCTTCACCGTTTAATGTTAAGAAACTGAATTTCAGTTTCTCTGTCTTTAAAATGAGTCTGCTTCTGGTGTGCTAACCTGGTTTTCAAATGCCAGTTCTATATACATTATATGGCCAAGGATATATTCCTCAGAGATGAAATTACACACACACACATATATATATATATATATATATATATATATATATATATATATATATATATATATATACATATATAATAAGTGTATATAAATATATTACATACCTGTATATATTTTTTAGTTCACCTCTCAGGTATATACCATTTGACCATGAAGTGTATGATACCAGAAAATCTTACACAACACGATTCTCTGCGATCAGTAATTGCATTCTTCCTCATTGTATGTAGCTGTGGCATTTTGCTATAGAAAGTGGACTGACTCACAAAATTAGAACGAAGCCACTAGTCATGTTTAATTGGACCACGTGAATTACCCACCCCCTGAATCTCTCTCTACACACGCACCACATTTCTGTGTGATGTTTCTCGTTGTTCAGAATTTCGCAAAATCTCTGAATCCTGCCTTCTCCACACACATAACTTGAAATAAAGCATGCCGCCGGTAGATTCAAAACCGAACGAGTTTTCTCCCATTTGAGATTCCGTCTTCCTTCTGCTTTGACTCCCAGCACTCAGGTTGTGTCTGTGTGATTTCTAAAGTCAGACGCTGGACTCCTAAATCGTCCTCTCACTTTCAAGCTTGCCGCATACAGCCCATCTTACCTTCCATAACCACACATGCTTCATCGAATCACCTGTGTGCTGACGGCTCTTCCTCAGTTTCTCATTCTTTATCTCCAGGGACCTCCCCAATCCAGCTCCAATTATATTTCCAGTCTTCTGATTGCACGGGCACCACACCCATCAGATCCTTGTTATGTAGCTGGTCCTTTAAATTGATCTTTCCGAAAGGAGAGTTTGCATGCCGTTATCTCTGAAAGACGCATGACCAGTGATGGGAGGCTGGTATTACCTGCATCCCCTTTGGTTTGCACTTAGAGTATGAACACAGTCTGCACCTGTGCAGGTGACAGGTGTAGACACAGAGCCATCCCAGAGCTGAGGGCGTGGCAACGTTCACATCAGTTGGGTGTCATTGCGATGAGAGAGCAAGGCACGTGTCGGCACAAGCATAACGTCACACTCAAGGTGATTGAACTGCTCTGAGATTCCTCGTGTTACAAAGGGAGGTCAAGTATCAAAATACCGCACCTGCCTGGCATTTCTCTGCTTGGTGTTGTGCTGACATGGGAAACCTCTTTCATTCAATGTCACCAGGGATCTCATGGAGATGGGGTGTTCCGTTTCTGTGCCGCCTAACCCATTGATACCACGCAGGAAACTTGACATGACAATCCTTTATTAGCTGGCAGTACCTGTGGATGAGATGTCCTGGCACTGCGCAGCTCAGCTGGTCAGCTGGTTCTCCTCATTGAGTGTCACAAGAATGAAATCAAAGTGGAGATAGGGCTGTGTGCTCTTCTGGGAGCTCACAAAGAGTGTCCGGATCCAGACCCATTCGGGCAGTTGGAAGGAAATGGTTGTAGGACTGGAGATCCCATTTCCCTACAGGGTTCTTGGCTTTAGGGGTGATCCCATTCCCTTGTCTGTGGTTCCCTTTGATGCCAGCCATGGTAGGGCCAGTCCATCTCACGCTCTGCATCTCTGTCTCATCCTTCCTCTACCTCCGTCTCCCACACATCTCCCCGAGTGCCTCTTCTACTTTTTAAGGGCTCACGTGATTACCTTGGGATCACCTGCATAATGCAAGCTATCCCACCTTCAGGTCAGCTGATTAAAGCTTACCTCCATCTGTGAGGTCCCATCACGACAATACTAAGATGAGTGTCTCAGTGAATAAACAAGGGACGCGACTCTTGGGGACAGTAATATGAAGCCATGTCCAGGGACACGCTAAAGACAAAAGGAAGCCATCAATGGAATGCTAGCAGAGGCCAGAACCCAGCTGGAGTATGTCACTGAGGACAATTAAGCCACATCAGATGGAAAAGAAGAAATTCAGATTCATAGCCTCTCTTATGAGCCAGAAAGTGGGTTGAGACAGTGGTTGCACCTCACTGCCAATTGTTCAGCTCTTCTAGAGCGGCTGTGTTGCTCCAAAAATAAGACCCAGCCAGACAATCAGCTTTAACGTGTCTTCTGGAGCAAAAATTAATAAAAGATCCAGTCTTATTTTAGTATAAGACTGGGTATAATATAATATAATATAATAAATACAATATAATATAATAAATATAATATAATATAATATAATATAATATAATATAATATAATATAATATAATATAATACCGGGTCTTATATTAATTTTTGCTCCAAAAGATGCGTTAGAGTTGATTGTCCGGCTAGGTCTTATTTTCGGGGAAACACAGTATGAGACCTCAAGCCATGCTATATGTTTTTAGACCGTGCATTATTATTTGCTGTTCTCTCAACCTGGGTTGTTTTTTTTCTCCTGGGATGTTCCTGGGAATCTCTAATGAAATCTTCAAGAGCAGAGTCCCCTTCCCAAGGCACCTTTGCTGGTTCTCTGCAGGCGGCATTTGCCCCACGCTCTGCAATGTCACCAGGTTGGGGGCCACCCACGTAGTACACATTGCCCCTTTTGTATGCCTATCTCCCCAACCAGACTGTAGCTCCTTTGTCTTTATTTCCATATAGATTTTCAGTGGTTCCCAAGATACGGGAGGGAGTCACTAAATCAATATTTGTAGAATGAAGTGTTATTATAAATTAGATAACAGGTGGGTGACAAACCATGTTGTTTGATGTTGGTTGTAATAGGTGCATAATTATTATATCTTTAGTGGTTGCATAATGAACCAAAGGGTCACATGTTGTTTTATGGATAAACAACGTTGATAACAACGGTAGAAAGATACAATTACATATAATATTTACGGTGTGGTAATGCACTAAGCCTAAACAGGCAGGAGAGAATTGCCGAGGAAGCCACACGAAGACCCCAGGGGGAAATAAAATCAACACTCCCTCAGTAGAGTTGCAGATAATTTGCTGTAACTAATACAATGACTTACAGTGACAATGCCAAGAATAAAGGCTATTGCCTCTGAAGCCTTAGACCTTTGAGAATTGAAGAGATTTACAACACACTGGACCATGAAGGCTGTGTGGGTAAATCAAGTGTGGGGAAGTCTCTGAGGAGTCACCTTAGGTCCTTCTCAGTGAGGTCCTTGGCACACGTAGTATTTTATACAGAAGAGGTGCTTATTGCACGAAATCATTGTAAGTACCTTTGCATCTTCTCTGTAGGCTGGCTTCTGGTCACCTTCCCATCTGCTCAGAGGACAAGGAGGAGAGTCTCATTTCCCTCAAGAGTTTGCCCACGAATGAGTTAATTTCAGGGCTCCATAAACTGTGCGGACCAGGTGTCATGACGATTATCGAAGTATAAGGATTATATTAGGCGTATGCTTGATTTCTATGGATGCTGTAACAGATCATCCCAAACGTCAGGGCTTAAAGCAAATCCCATTTCTTATCTTATGGTTCTGTAGATGAGAACTCCAGGCAGTTTAACTGGGTTCTTGGCTAACAGTCAGGAAAGGCTGAAACCACGGTGCTAGCTGGCTTGGCCTCTTATGTGTAAGTTCAGGGGGAAACAACAGTATTTTTACTTGTAAATAACATAAGCTTCACCTTATTATTCAAGTGAATACCATCTGGGGGAGAGATCCATGAGCCCAACACAGCAGCATCAGTTACATGGAGAACGGCTTAAGCTAAAATTGGGATTAACTATAATTACACAAAACTTACAACTCAATTCCTAGACGTACTAGCCACCTTTCAGGTCTCCCATCACCACATGGGGCTAGTGGCTTTGCTACTGGGCAGGAGAATGTTTCCATCACCACAGGAAGTCCCGTTGGGCAGCATGAGTCTAGACAGAAACATTACGGCTTTTTTCATGATGTGATTCCCTCAAGATTAGGTAACCTGATTAAGGGTATTACAAGCTTGATATTGACTTCTTATTAAGTTAATATTTACGATGATTAATTTCTACAAAAGAATAATTATCTATTAAACACAGGACTAAAGAAATAAAATCTACCATGTATACTAAGGAAGTCAACCAACAAGGAAAATGTAATTGCCAGAAGAAATATCTGTCTGCCCCACGCATTTGGTTCGACGTACTGACAGATTTCCAGAAATGTAATGCCGACTTTTAGTGTTGATGCTGGATTACACCCAGTGGACACCCATACTCGTGGTTTCCAAGGGTTTTCAGACTTGAGCTTCCTTTAAAAACGAAGTTCAAGTATGAATGGGTGAGGGGGACGGGAAGGGGGGCTGTAAAAATTACCTTCTGATAAAGACACAACCACTGCTTTTGATTAAGAGAAAAAAACTTCCATTCAGAGTTCATTAGCACATCCTTGGGGTTTTATGCATTTTACTAGGCAGCCAAGAGCTGTGAACCGCCATAAAAGTCCTTCATTTCATTTATTTATGGACACCACTAAATGCTTAAATACATTTTGTTTCAATTCGCATACCCAACAGAGGTTTTAGACCAATTTTTAAAGTTGGACAGCTCTCTGAAGCAAATGACATCTTTGTATAAGTCCTGCTGCTAATTTATGGACCTAGAAATTAGAATTACTTGTACAGAAAGAAGCTAAAGCTCTGGAGGAGAGACTGGTTTTATTGATCTGTGTAGTGCTGGCAGCGCATGGCCCGGTAAATACATGTACTGGAGGTCTGGTTAAATGGGCTGTTGGTATTTATAAAGTATCGTCCAAATGTACGGGCATATTTCAAGCCCTATGTGTACGGAACTGGTGTATAAGGGTCTTCTGCTCCGTTTGAATGGGAGACCTGGTTCATTCGTGTTCTGCTGTGTCCATTTATTAGACAATGATAGCATCAAAGCACCTCACCACCTCCAAATTCTGTGAAGCCCTGAAATGTATCCAACCAACACCAAGGGTTCCCTGACTCTACAGATTGAAGCCCAACCACGTTGACCTTCTGTGCTCAGAGGCGCACAAGACCAAAGCTTCAAAATGAGGATCCAGGACATCAAATCATAACACAACTGCCTCTCTGTTGCTCTGGTGTGCAGCAAATCATTGAACTATTCTGGTCAAACTACAAATACAAACACCTGTCAATCAGGTAGACAGAAACGCTAAAGACAATGTGTATAAAGCACCTACGCCTCATGCTCAGGACATTCAATAATCAATAGGAGAGATCGGCGGTCGTTATGCTCAGAACATATGTGATCAACAGTAGGGGTTGGTGGTCATTGTGCTTACAACACTCAGGGATCCACAGCTGAGGTGGGTGCACATTCCCTGGAGAGCACCAGACTGTGAATATTTTAGGCTTTGCGGGCCATCTGATTTCGGTTGTGACTACTCACCTCCGCGGTCCTACTGAGAA
Source organism: Rhinolophus sinicus (assembly GCF_036562045.2). NCBI lineage: Eukaryota > Metazoa > Chordata > Mammalia > Chiroptera > Rhinolophidae > Rhinolophus > Rhinolophus sinicus. The sequence continues at coordinate 4,404,567 of NC_133768.1, read as the reverse complement.
AGCTGCCGTGTACCACACGTGAACAAACAGGTAAGGCTGGCTTTGCCTTCCGTGAGGTCCACATGGAGGTTCTGTGGACCTTGATTATGATTTTCAATGAAGACTAAATCCTGGACTGTTCCTGTCTCCACAGATATGGCACATGTGCTGCACACAGCACACGGAAAACAATTATTCCTTGAGAAGAATAATTACGATGATTTGTATGACTACCCTCCCAACGATGATGATAATCATAATGGCTATTATGTTTCTGATACTTGCCAGATGTCTAATCTTCCCAACATTATGAGGCAGACACAAAGTATACCTCCACCTTACAGCACACAGATGAGACATCGGGAGGGTCCACCTCCTTCTGAGGAGGGAGAGGCGGCTGGCGGAAGTGCTGAGGGGTTCTGAGTCAAGACCCCAACGCTGAACCCGGTACATAACTCTGCTGCTTAGTAACACTGACTAATGCTGAAATGCACACTTTGGGGGCACACAGAGGAAGCATGAGTGTTGCCAATCTCTTACCAAACGTGTCTCTATCAAATTCTCCCTCTAACATCTCTTATGGAGACACCAGTCCTTAGATTAAGGACCCCCCTTCTCACCACCAATCTGTACGACTTCACCATCATTACATCTGCAAAGACCCTGCTTCCAAAAAAGGACATATTCACAGGTTGCAGAAGTTAGGACTGGAACATCTGAGGGACACAACTCAACCCAGTATACCAGGTGATCGCCAGCTGAGACAACGTTCGGAGAAAATATGCATGGATAGTATAAACATGAACCCCTGCATCCAGAACCGCAAACCCCACTGTATCAACACGTGGATGGGATCCTAGCTCAGGGCTGGATGGTCTCGTTCTTGGCAGTTGACCAAGGCATGGAGGTGAGAGCTAAGATGGAGGGCTAGACGCTCCCCACCTGGGAGCACCGTGCAGGGGCAGACCCAGCTGCCTGACTAGCAGGGCACAGAAGGAAGGCCTGGAGCAGAGTAGGGTTCAGGAATATCAGCAGCAGGTGACTGAGAGCACAGCGCCTGGGAGAGGGGGGAATGCGGCCTGGGGACCTGCACCAGCTGCACGTCACAAACCCAAGGGTGCAGTCAGGGTGTGCAAACCAGCACGTGGATGTTTGCAGCAGCTTTCTTCATCACTGCCAAAAGTTGGAAGGAACCAAGACGTCCTTCAGCGGGTAAATGGATAAACTATGGTCTACCCAGACAATGAAATATTGTTCAGCAAAGAAATGAGCCAGCGATGAAAAGACAGGGAGGAACCTTAAATGCATACTGCTAAGTGAAAGACGCCCATCTGAAAAGGCTACGTACTGTAAGATTCCAACTCCAGGACATTCCGGAAAAGGCAAAACTATGGAGACAGTAACAGGATCAGGGGTTGCCAGGGGGTTGGAGGATGGAGAGATGAAGAAACAGAGCACAGAGGATGCTGAGGGCTGTGAAACTACTCTGTGTGATACCATAACCACACGTACACGTTATCCATTTGCCCGAACCCACAGAACGTACAACACCAAGAGTGAACCCTAATGTCAACTGTGGACCTTGGCTGATAATGATGTGCCAGTGTAGGTTCGTTACATGTGACAAACGTCCCACTCTGGTGGGATGCTGATAGCCGGGGAGGCTGCACCTGTGGGGGTGGGGGGGCAGGAGGGTGTATGGGAAATGTGTACCTTCCATTCAGTTTTGCTGTAAACCCAAAAATGGTCTACACAGGAGTCCATCAAAATTATATGAAACTCAACTATCAGTGCCTGTAAATAACATTTAATTGTAATAGAGTCACAGTGATTGTTTACACGCTGCCTGTGGCTGCTTTCAGGCTACTGATGCTGCCCCAAGTGTCTGAGACAGAGAGCACATGGGGAGCATTTGTACCAGCTGCCCCTTGGCAGAACCAGTGGCAACCCTGCTCTAGATGATTGTGTAGCTACGAATAAGGTGACATTATGGTGACAGGCAGGAGTAGTCAACTCTGCTTCCCAGAGACACTGACAGAGGTATGAGAGCTGGGTATTGAAGGATGAGGTGGGACTGAGCTTTTTCAGGACCTGTCTCTTGTCTTCCCACGACTGCCTAGCATTTCTGGGCACTGACATACATCCTTGGGGTCATCAGAAGCTGCTGTCACAGAAAATCGATGTAGAACAACCATTTCCCACATCAATATTGGAAAGAGAACCTCACCTGCAAGTTGAATTCCGGACATAACAATTTTTTTTTTGTTTGTTTCAGTGATTAAGTCCAGTTTACAACTGCCATCATTCTGCTACATACAGAATACGCATGTGAAGTCAATCCTTCAAAGAAAGGGACAGGTTTTGAAGACGTTGGCTAACATCAAATTACTCATAGAAGGAGGATATTTCAGTCTTGTGATTTTTATAATGTGTCCACCTGGTTAGACTAAATTGTTTTTCCCAGAACTTCCTTACCCATGTCTTTCTGGCTCCCTCGCATGGTAGCCGTCTGGTCATGATGTGGGGGTTGGGAACAGATGTGAAACAGCAACCATATTCCTTTTTTCAGTCAAGACAGAGGCACCAAGAGTTGGGGTAGCTCTCACACATTGTGCCTTACCTGTGGCCTCCCCTGCTTGGCTGGGGCAGCTCTGGGACGTAAAGCTGCTTTGCGTTTCTCTGATGCTGCCTCACGTCTGTGATCAGCTCCTTGAACAAAGGACCCAGCTTGTCCTATATCAAAGTCAAAATGTCATGGCTCCCATTGTCCCTTTCGTCACCCTCTTTGGAGCTCTCCTGCAAAGACAATATGGCTGACATTTGGGGGTTGTCTCTCAGTCCACTCGTGTGCAGAAGCACAACTCTTTGTCTCTGTGATAAAGCTGCCTGTTGGGGACTTAGAAAAACTGAGCAAGTTTGTGCACAGCATGTGGTATTGGAAATGTTTACAGGAGGTCCAAAGACACACATAGGTTCGTTCCCCTCTTTTTCTGTCGTATCAGTCATAAAAAGGCATCTTACCAAGATGTCAAATGCTGCAGAATCTACTTATCTACAAAGCATGGCCAAGACTTACAACCCAATTGCAGAGAAACACTCTTAGAAAGAATATATTGAACCACAAATAACAGACTAATGGATTCTCTGTGCTGACAAATGGTGCTTTGATTCTGCAGCGGGAGTTACTTATGGGTGCCAGCTAATCAGGGCCTGAGGATCGAGCCCTCACTGCCTTTTTCTTGTGCATGCTCGGAGGGGGCCAAATTTCTTTCGGGATGATGAATGGGCTGTGCCACGGAGGATAAAACATACAGGTCTGAAATGCGCTCTGCTGTGCTAGCTGTTCTGGAGGGAAGCCGCGGTGAGTCAGCCTGAGCTTGCCCAGTACCCTTCTCTTTGGGTGCAGTCGCTTACCCGACTGTGCGTAGGGGTTGGCAAGAGCAACTGAGGGTGAGCCACTTCTTTCTAAGACTCTTTCTAAGTCTTCTTTCTAAGACGGACGGAAGAGAAATGACTTTAATCTGATATTCACACAGCACAGCCACTGGCTACTAAGAAACATGATTTAGGAATGCCAGTGAACTCGGCAGAGGTCAACGAAATGGAACGTGCTGAGATGGAGAAGTTATGGAGGTGGGGTCATTCTGGCTCACCCAAAATATGTGTATACTTACTTCCAGGATGAAGGTCGCTCCAAAGCACACACATCGGCTAGAACACAACGTCTGCAGGTGTCACTGCAATTGGCTAGGAAGGAAAAGCAAAGAACATCATTGAAGCAAATGCTTTCTATTAAAATATATATATATACATTCCGGCCCCTCTCCAGTCCCCCTGTCCCGTTATAAAGTCAAGGTGAAATTTAACTCCGGAATTGCCCGTCAAAACGGGATGACATTGGCCTTGGTACATTACAAAAGCTTGGTGTTTTATTGCCTTTCGTGAAGAGGCAAAGCAAAAAAAAAAAAAAAAATCAAAATTTGATTTTGGTTATTATTAATATTTTTAGTGACAAAGGCGTGAGGGGGGGAAATGAGTGTCTTAATCCAGCTGACTCCGGTGGATTTTGTGCCACAGGGAAATGGATGTGACTGGGGTGCCGTGATGACCACGTGACCCGTCCTCTCTCTTCCCCCCACTAACTCAGAGTTTGCTCCCTGCTATGTTCCTTCAGCTCCTTGCAGGTGCATACACTCATTTATTTTTTCAGCAGGCGCAGAAACAGTTTACCCTGAGTTAGTGGGGAAAGCAATTACATTTCTAATCAAATAAAGATGAATGAACTCAGGAAATAGACGAGATAATTTCTTGTTAAGGGCCAGCATCGCTTTGAAAAGGACCATCACATGTCTCCGATTTTGTATGCCAAATGGGTCTCTGAACAAGTCTAACCCATTTAGCTATTTTCTAAAAGTGACAGGTAATGCTTCTCCAAATAATTCAATTTATTGGGGAAAAAAGAAGCTTAAATCATCTAAACAAGTGTGTCAGGCATATTCCTTGAAATCTGTTGGAATGTTCGATTTCAAAGTAGATTCTTCTTTTCTCAGAATGAGGCTTGGAGATTTAAGTTATTCATTCAGCCAATACCGTGTTTCCACGAAAATAAGACCTAGCCAGACCATCAGATCTAATGAGTCTTTAGAAGCAAAAATTAATATAAGATCCAGTCTTTATATTATATTATATTATATTATATTATATTATATTATATTATATTATATTATATCATATTATACCCTGTCTTATATTAAAATAAGACCGGGTCGTACATTAATTTTTGCTCCAAAAGACGTATTAGAGCTGATGGTCTGGCTAGGTCTTATTTTGGGGGAAACACAGTAGTAGCATTGTTTGCTCGCCACGTTGAAATCAATCTTTTATCCTCTGTGTAACTTGGACTAACTTTCTCCTCTCAATATCAAATATTTTTCAACAAGCTTTTTACAGTGAAATAATCATGCATATAAATCGTCTTCCCTAAGAAGGTCCTGGGTTTTTGTCTGCTGTTCAATTTAAAATTTGCGGGCTACGTCCATTAGACATGAGTTATCCTGAGGAGGCTCCAGGCACTTAATCAGTTGCTATTCAACGGGAGTAAATTGTACGGTGCTGGTTGTGCAGATTTTTATATTGAAAAATAAATGCTATTACACCTCCTCTGTGGATTTGGTCTGTGTTAATAAGTGCTGACAGTTACTGGTCGCATTTTCAGAGATACTCGTCGCATCTTCAACAATATTCCAAGGTAAAGGTTTTCATGAATGGTGCCTTGGAAATATGTCCATCTGCATGCCCCAGACAGGGAAGGAGAAGTGAATAGACCAGCTTCTGAAGGCACACATGGCTCGAAGGCAACAATTTATGTCCACGGTGAATATGCTGATGCCTTTCTCAGGAATCCATGTTTTATTTGCTGGTGAGGAAATGCCTCTTTAACTATATTTACATGGAGGTTGCATAAACATTTAAAGTGATGGCTCCAACTGAAGGAACATTTTCCTTACGGAACGAACGACAGATAAAATACTCCCCTTGACTTTCTCTGTATTGAGTTGCAAATCTGGAAACCCGTTCTTCTGAAACAGTATGATATTCACCACCTTCGTGATTAAAATACGGATATTGGGAATATAGTTTAATGCTGGCACTTTATACTACTGAATTAAAAAGGATTTTAGATAAGCCCCCCACCCCCAAAAACGTAAAGCTATTACCTAAAGGAGAAAATGAATTTCGTATAATGGCTGTGACTATGACCAGCCTGTACTGGAAGCTGGTGTGTGTGAGTCAGTGAGTGGTGAGTGACTGTGAAAGCCCAGAACATGACCAGACACTACTGCAGACTTTCTCCTACTGGACACTCAGGGTACACGCAACTTATAAAACAACACAAAATTAGATGAAGCACAAGACAAAATGATGGCGGCCAACAGACGCGGTAAACATGAGATAACGGTGCAACACTCATACTGTTTCACAGCAAATGCTTTTTATAAGTCGATAGCGTACACTCTAAAACATCAATAAAAGTATAGTAAATAAACCGGTGACGTGGTTGTGTATTATCGTGATCAGGGACTATGCGATGTACATAATGGTGTGTGCTAGGCTTTTATCCGACCGGCAGCACGGTACATTGGTTTACACCATTGTCATCACAGGCACGTGAGGGATGCTTTGTGCTATGACATCACGAGGCCATAGGGATTTTTCAGCTCCATGATAATCTGATGGGGCCATCAGATTGTATGTGGTGCATTGATGACTGAAGCCTCATTACACAGCACATGACTACACAAGGAGCTGACGGTAACAGACCTAACAGAGTCAGCAGAAATGGCCTTTCCTTCAAATTACTCAAGAGTTACCCAGATATGATCGTATACTATGATATACTCGTCATGACAAAAATCAATCAGTCAGTTCTCATGTATGAAATTATGACACTGATGGCGGGTGTTTTAGCTGGTATTTCTTCTAACACATATTTCCATGGAGACTGTATGTACATCAACATTTGGAAGAAAGTGACTAGAATCGCAACAGCAATTTAGTTCCTAAATTACTAATTTTACTACATTTGTGGCATTCCTAAAGGTATCACCCACTCAGCACGAATGGCTTATTTTATTAAACCATTCCCTACGTGGGAACAGCGGAATAGTGAATCTGATGAATCATTTTTCAACCCAAATCACATAACAAAGGCCTGAGTGGCTTAAATGTCCACACACAACAAAGCAGTCTGTGCCAACAAGCTGAGAATCACTTCAGTATCTGCAGGGGACATTCCGTGGAAATTTTACAAATCACACACACACACACAAACACAGACACACACAATCTAGAAACTGAGTTGTTAGGAGCGATCACAACTATTTCTATTGAGGGGGCAGGATGGTCTGAAATTAACCAGACATTATTAAAATTTATTCTCATACAAGCATGAGAGACTGAGCTGCAATAATGTGTTTGTTTACTCACTCAACGATTGTTAAGGGTCAGTGTCGTGCCAGGTAGAGTACTAGGCTTGTGAGAAAAGAAAAGGTTCCTGGTTCCAATGATCTTGTAATCTAAAAAGAAGACAAATCAATGAAGGATGATGGTGTGTCACGATGGCACGAGGAAGAAGAGTTGGCAACGCGTTGGCTGGTATGAGAACTTCAGTTGCTTGAATGGACGTTTGTTCTCTTATATCCTCTGAGAAGCAGATGCTAAGACGAGAGTAAACATGCAAGGATTTTATCCGGTGAAACGTCTTTGTGCAAGAAAGTGGAGATGAACCTACTGGCCGATTCGGCCCATTTTATGTCATTGGACTTTACAGTTTTTGGCAGTTTGTGACTGTCTGTTTCACTTAGCGTAATGTCTTAAGCTTCATTCACGATGTACATTTTTCCTTTTTGGTGCCAAATAATATTCCATTTTATACACATACTATACTTTATCCATTCATCAGCTGATGGTCTTTCACTCCATTTTCAGAGTGTACCTCAATATACAATCTCATCTTTGTTACAAAAAAAAAATGTTGTATCACAGTTCTCTCTCAATCCCTGTGGCTCCCCTCTCTCTGGCACAATTTCAGGGTTTGCCATCCAAGACCATAACATGTGGTTGTGTAGATGAACCTTTACCTCTTTTTTATAGCCACGGGCCCAGATCCAACCCAGCCATTCTCATCCGACTTCGTAAGAGCCTGGTCTACGACTAGTCTTAACATCTAGCTGCTCCATTCCATTAAACCGAAGGAGACCACCAGGTTTCTTTCAATGCACATGGAACACACTGTCTTGGCCAGAGTCTCTCATAGACACCTTTCTCTTGTATGTCAATGTTTCCCCTCTGCTTCTCCTTTATCTACTTTCAAATCCCTTCGAAGCCCAGCTCCAAACTTTCACTTCTGTGTGACCAATTAAGACCCCACGAAAACAACAGTAAATGTCCAGATAACAAGACCAAATTCAAAGCAACATATACCCATCACCTGCCTCAAGGCAGTGGAGCGTAAATGCAAGCAAGCTGATTGTGGAAAGGATCTGACACTTGCAACAAGCAAATCAGAGTTGAGACCTCCATTCTTGCATATTTTAGCCTAAGTGCATGTCGCAATGAACACTCCAGCTAACATTCTAATAGGAAGCCGATGTCGTCCTGATCAGAAGAAACAGAAGAATAGCAATGGAGGTGGGGCGGTGGGGGGAGGGCTGAGCTCAAGTTCCACTTCCACTGTTTGAAGCTTTCCTGCAACATCCTGCTTCCTTCCCTAAAACTCTGTCATTTGCCTTTACGCTCCATCCTGGGACACCACTGCTCTCTGGAACAAAGAATTTGCTAATCTGTTGTTATGCATCTCTCTAAGGGGGGCCTCTTGAAGAGGTAAACCAATCTAAAGAGGAAAAGACAGTGTTGGGTTTTGCTGGGTTTTTCTAGTACATAGCACCCCGTATCCACTAGATTCTTGGTAAGTGTGCACTGATGTTAATAAGGGGCTTTAGCCTATGCTGGAACTAGACAATTATTACTATTATCAATTCATAATTTAAGTAGAGATACAATGTTCATATAAAAATACCATCAACATTTCCATAAAACGTTCTGCTTTGGAGTTAATTTAAAACATTTAGATAGATAGATAGATAGATAGATAGATAGATAGATAGATAGATAGATAGATAAGACGGATAGATAAGATGGATAGATTAGATAGATTAGATAGATATCCAATCTATCTTATCTATCTATGTATATACACAGAGGGTGTCTATATATCTATCTATCTATCTATCATCTATCTACTTATCTATATACATACAGGGTGCCAAAAACATGTATATACATTTTTAAGAAAGGAACAACTGTATTAAAATCGTAATACAATGACGCTAGCATTCATTTGATTAACGCCATCTTTTGAGCGACTGTCCTATTATACACTGCTACCATAATTCAATTCAACTTTGCAAAGTAATACATACATAACGTCTCTTAAAATGTGCATACATTTTTTTATATTCTCGGCATATATATGTAATATTAATACATATATAAATTAATAATCCCAGTATTAGAAACCAAAAGTAACATTTGTTGGAGGAGAGAGCACCACAAACCCAGTCTTCTCTGAAATCTGTGTGGCTCCTGAAACTCTGGGAAGACTGGAGATAGCACAGATGGGGGCTTCTCTTTGAGTTACGATTACATCTCATCATCTCACTAAAATTCAGACACTTTCAAGTTTCCCATAATCTGGGAACCAAGTTGTGTTTTTTCCGTGAGAAGCTTATCCTGATCATTGCCAACTGAGCGGTGACCCCACAGGAAGAGGGGTTACAAGCATGTTGTCGCAAGCAGAACTATGAATCATGACTTATTCTTTGCAACCACCAAAGACAGGGTCATATTTGCAAAGGCCAACCACCTGTAAGGAGTTCTAAGTTCAGTTTCATGCTTTTATTTTCCCTGTGAAAGGCACACACTGGTGTGTTCTGTATCCATTCCCCACAGCCCTGTACTAGAACGGTTTTCCTACGGCTTTACAGTTTTTTCTTGTTTGTTTCTCAGCCATCTTATACAACACTTGCAACACTATTTATGCCTCTGAGTTCAACCATAAACGGTATTTTGCTGCTTCACATTATGTTACTTTCCACTGTGGGTTAGACCTTGAGCCTGGAACATTTTGAAAGACATGTGGTCTTGTTTTGCAAATTTATATGTCAAGATTTTTCCCCCCAAATGATTATCACAGTTGAACCATCAACCCACTCACCAATTGCAATATTCCTTTGTCAAATTTCAAATAATGATTTCCTTTAAACATTACTAAAGCTATTAATGGAAGGCTATTGCTGTTGCGGATTGGATCATAGGGAAATATTAGTAAGTCCATAATTTATTTAAAAATAAAAAAAGAAAGAAAAGAAAGAAAGAAGCCCACTGCCCACAATTAAAATCACCAACCAAAGAAGTGGCTTCCAATAAAAACCTGAAAGCATAAATGGTACCGGCTTTCCTTTGTATCCCCCCACAGCCATCACATTATTGTGATGAGTCCTGGAAGTGAACAAGTACCTGTCCTATACAGCTGGTATTTTTGTTTGTTTGCTTGCTTTTGTTTGTTTTTTCAATGATGGATGCATCTCCAAGCTAACTGACTTTTGAACATGAATAGTGGCTGATTGAAGTGGTGAAAGAGGTCCTGTCTGTGTTCTGTGTACAACGAAATGCGGACCTCGGTCTCCACGTCTGCTCTACACCGAATGTTTCTGTCCTCCCCAAATCCCTAGGTGGAAACCTAATTCCTAATGTGATTTTATTTAAAAGTGAGGCCTTTGGGGCGTGATTGGACATGAGGGTGGAGCCCTCATAAATGAGATTAGTGCCCTTATAAAAGAGACCCTAGCAAGAGCCCTCACCCCTTCCACCAGTTGAGGACACAGGAAAAAGACGTCCAGATATGAAGCAGGAAGACGGCTCTCACCAGCCATCGATCTGTTGGGGAGTTGGTCTTGGACGTCAACCTTCAGAACAGTGAGGAATACATGTTTTTCTATGGTATTTCATTCTAGCAGCTCAAACGAAGACAAAATGTGATGACATTTCTGTGGTTCCTCCACACCTGGTTATAACCAGGCTCCACGTCCTGCCTGTAAATGTTCAAGGTCCTTCCTCTCGATATAAGACCACTTTGCTTCCCTGGCCTAAATATTTCCCTATCACTCCAATTTGATACGATTGTTGGAGACTCAGCTTGACTACATTGTGATCACACACACACACGCATTGTATAGAGCAAATGGCAAAAGTTGCCCCCGTAGTTCAATCTCCTCTGTGCCAGATCTTCCATGAACATTTTCAGACTTAGCACCTCCACCCACAACAATGTGTCCCAGCTGCTCTTCCAGGCTCCCTGGTTCTTCCTCTACCTGGAGGAACATCTTTGAAGCAGGTTGTACTTTCACGGAACAATGCTGTTCACTGGCCAACTCTTGTCATGCACCCACGATGACAATTAGACCTTTCGTTAGTGATGACGGACACACCAGCCATGACCCTAAGTGTCTTCCATGTATCACCTTCTCTGCTCATACCACCCACATCGTGGACATTCCTACCTATTCCCTCTCATTTGACTGTTGGTTGAGTACATTGAGTTTCCGGGAGGATAACTGGCTTTCCCATAATGACTTATCTAATATTAGACAGCTGTGCACTGCAACGCCCTTCTAGCCACCGGCCCACATATTGTGTCCCTGATGACATGAACCTCCCATATTTTGCTTAACACACGAAGCTATTCACTGACAAGGGTATTTAGATTGTTTTTCAAACAACAACACACTGAACACATGGGCAGTCATTGCAGCTTTGGGCCAGCCAGCCTGTGCCCATATCTTGGGTGTGTACTTTCCTGAAATATTATAGATCAACTCACCAAAGCTTCAGATATTGTATAATTTCCAGAAAATGAGTTTTTCCCTGCCTTCATTAATCCAAATAAAGCATCCTTTTGAACTTTACCAGTTCTTCCTTAATTGACCATCTTTAGTTAATAACTTCATTGCTTTCAAAGAGTGGATAGTTCAATAGCAGTCACAATAGTCTCCGAACAGCATTATGAAGCAATAATGTTGGTTTCATCTTTCTTATAAAAATAGCTACGTGTCCATGGCAACTGTACACTGCCTTTTAGACTAGATTTTGCATGTTGATATATGTGGAAGAGAAAATCAGATTCTGTTTATTTTTTCATTTCACTTTGAATTCATTTTTTAACTCGTTGCCACTTAATATAGGATCCCCGTGAGACGATCTCACTTTCTCTCTCATTGGCATATATATTAATATGACTATGACTAATAAAAATGTTTAATACCCTGCAATATTTTTACATTTTCTAGCTACGGTATTGTGATTAAAATTTTTATTATACTAGGTAAACGTGAACTACCAATTGGACACTTGAACTATTCTGTAGAAATTTACACTGTCTTTGTATGTTTAACTTTTTCTTACAACTCATATATGTTAAAATATTAGACATAGCTAACACTTTTTTTTTCCATTAGTTTCAGGTGTACAAAACAATGTAATAGTTAGACATTTATACACCTCAATAATCATTAGAGAAATGCAAATAAAAACCATAATGAGATACCACCTCACTCTGGTCAGAATGGCTATCATCAATAAATCAACAAACAAGTGTTGTTGAGGCTGTGGAGAAATGGGAAGCCTTGTGCACTGTTGGTGGGATTGCAGATTGGTGCAGCCACTATGGAAATCAGTATGGAGGTATCTCACAAAACTGGAAATGGAACTACTTATGACCCAGCACTTCCGCTCCTGGGTATCTATCCAGATAAATCGAAAACACTAATTCGAAAAAATATATGCACTCCTTTGTTTATTACAATGCTATTCACAATACCCAAGACCGAAACAACCGAAATACCCATCAGTGGATGACTGGATTAAGAAACTGTGGTACATTTATACAATGGAGTATTACGCAGCCATAACGAAGAAAGAAATCTTACCATTTACAACAACATGGGTGGACCTAGAGAACATTATGTTAAGTGAAGTAAGTCAGACAGAGAAAGACAAATTCCATATGATCTCACTTATATGTGGAATCTAAAGAACAGAATAAATGAGTAAACTAAACAGAAATAATCTCAGAGACAACGCTAACACTTTTTATTAGCCCCATTTAAGTTTATCCAGAGAAGAACACACTTGCCTAGAAATGCAGTCTCTTTGAAGACTGGAAAACAGAGCAAGATTGAAACAATGCTGAACGGCATGTGGGAATCAGACTGCCCTGAAAATGAATATCAGCTAAGTTTCCACTTTCGACGTGAAGGTGCTCCATGAGGTTTAGAGTTTCTAAATCACCCCAAACTTTAGTGCGAAAAGAAGTTTTCAGGGAGAGAAGAACCGAGAAAAATGACAAACTATTTTAAGCAAAAGATATTTCAAATTATTACCTTATGTTTTCACCCAGGAAGAGAGTAAACACTTCAAATGTTAATACCAAGAATATTGCCACAAAAATATGAAGCGAATATCCATCTGCTGGTGCACCAAGCAAGCAGAGTACTTATTTAATAGTATTAGGAGAGACGAGCAATAAGGCAAGCAGAAAAAAAGAAAAAAGTCTTGTAGAGATTTTTGTAGCTCAATTTCTGAAGCCGGCATTGCCAGGGGAGAGTGCTGCTGAGAAAGCAAAGGGAGCTGCTCTTCTGAATTATGCCATTTGTCCTCCTCTGGTCGCTGGGTACCATCACCTTATTACAGGACATAGAATCCACACAGCAGCCATGGTGCAATATCCCGGGAAGAGCACACAACTCAAAGTCACAAGATTTCACTCACGTTCCATGCTTCTTCACAACATTCATGGATTAAATGAGTGACACTGAAATACCATGTCTTCTTTTGTACAGTGTAGGTAATAATATCTGCACCACCTGCCTCACAGATTAGGAGTACCATGGGACAAAATACACGTCAGACACAAACAAACAAACAAACAAACTGGCTGTGAACGGTCCTCCACATTTCACAGACCTGGAAGCTGGGAAATGGTGGGCTGAGCAGGAAGACATACCCTCGAGTCCTTGGGAATAAAATCGATGGGAGGAGAGGAGACTCGTGTCTGAACAGCCATGCACACAGAGAAAAGTTCCAGTCTCACTTTACTTTGTGTGGACTTAAGTAGGACTCACAACATTTCCCCAGAAAACACCCCGTATGTCTACATGGCACTGTCATCAGAACTGGGGCATGAGACACCTGGTCACGCAGCTGTGGGAACTGGCTGTCACCTTGCTGCACTACGGGAGCCGCTCTCTTGTAAACCTGTCATCACCCCAAAGAAGTGGTCGTTACTGAGGTCATCGGAAGGGTCCGTTCAGAGAGCACATGCAGTCCTGTCTGACACTGTGGCCATAAATGAGTCTGTGCATGGGCTTCAAATCCCCCCAGCCCCACAGTTCCCAAGAACTAAGAGGTGTTCAGCACAGTAAAACACGGCCGTGTAGAAAAGAAGATTTGTAGGCTGTTCTCCTTAATATAACATGGAGTGTGTGTGTGTGTGTTTTTTTTGGGGGGATGACATCACAGGGCTCGGTTTCTGTCAGACGAAGCTACCTTGACACATCGTATGAGGAAGTAAGTTTGCTTTCCAAAGGGTAAGAGAGAGCCCCAAACTCAGTTCCTATCAACCACCCATTTATAAATGATCTATCAACCACAAATTACCAAAATCTTAATCTTTCTTGAAATCTCCTATTTTTCTGCCTGGCGGGAACACCTCCTCATGTGAGGAATTGCATAGCTCTGCCTACTTATCTGAAAACTGATACCTCTTTTTGTTGAGCCACCATGGTGTCTTTCCCATGTGGTGAACGTAATAACACAGTGCATTATTCATCTGGTATTGCATGACAAATTTTTCCATAGTGTGGTGACTTACAAGAACTCACAGACATTATGGCACAGCTTTGCTGGGGCTCTGACCATGAGCCATCTGAAGGACTCACTTCCCAGACCAACACGCTGGTTGGTTGGCAGGATTCAATTCCTTGCATTTTATTGGACTGAGAGACTGTTCTTTTAGGGCTGTTGAGTAGCGGTTTCCCTGCATTCCTTGCCCAATGGATCTTCCACACATGTCCACTCGCATCATCAAAGTTTTCAAGTCAAGAAGGCGATCCAAGTAGTCTACTGACAAGATGGAGGTCAAACTCTTTCATGACGTCATAGAAGTGACACCTCATTGGCAGAAAAACAGACACACAGACCAACAGAATAGAATTGAGAACCAAGAAATAAACCCACATGAATATGGACAAATAATTTTCAATGAAGAAGCCAGAAACATACAATGGAGAAAAGACAGCCTCTTCAATAAATGGTGCTGGGAGAATTGGAAAGCCACGTGCAAAAGAATGAAACTGGACTGCTATCTGTCACCATGTACCAAAATGAACTCAAAATGGATCAAAGACCTAAACATAAGACCTGAAACAATAAAATGCATAGAAGAAAACATAGGAACTAAACTTATAGACCTTGGGTTCAAAGAGCATTTTATGAATTTGACTCCAAAGGCAAGGGAAGTAAAAGCTAAAATAAATGAATGAGACTATATGAAACTTAAAAGTTTCTGCACAGCAAAAGAAACCATTGACAAAATAAAGAGGCAACCAACCTGGGGCAGCGAGTTAGCCCAGGTGGTGAGAGTGCAGTGCACTTAACAACAAGGTTGCCAGTTCGATCCCCACTTGGGCCACTGTGAGCTGCGCCCTCCACAAGTAGATTGAAACAACTACTTGACTTGGAGCTGATGGGTCCCTGAAAAACACACTTAAAATAAATTAAAAAGTTAAAAAACAAACAAACAAACAAAACAGGCAACCAACCGAAAGGGAGAAGATTTCTGCAAACAGTGCCTCCAGTAAGGGGCTAATATCCAAAATATATAAGGAACTCATGCAACTCAACAACAAAAAAACAAACAACCCAATTGAAAAATGGGCAGAGGACCTGAATAGACGTTTCTCCAAAGAGGACATACAAATGGCCAATAGACATAGGAAAAAATGTTCAACATCACTAATCATCAGAGAAATGCAAATCAAAACCACAATGAGATATCACCTCACCCCAGTCAGAATGTTGATCATCAACAGGACAAATAGTAACAAGTGTTGGAGAGGCTGTGGAGAAAAAGGAACCCTCATACACTGTTGGTGGGAATGCAGACTGGTGCAGCCGCTATGGAAGGCAGTGTGGAGGTTCCTCAAAAAATTACGAATAGATTTATCATATAACCCAGCATTCTTCTCCTGGATATCTACCCAAAAAATCTGAAAACATTTATCCGTAAAGATATATGTGCTCCAATGTTCACTGCAGCTTTATTTACGGTGGCCGAGACATGGAAACAACCAAAGTGTCCTTTAGTAGATGAATGGATAACAAAGGTGTGGTATATATACACAATGGAATACTACTCTGCCATAAGAAAAGATGAAATACTGCCATTTGCAACAACATGGATGGATCTTGAGATTATTATGCTGAGCGAAATAAGTCAGACAGAAAAAGTCGAGAACCATATGATCTTATTTATATGTGGAATATAAAACAGAAAACAAGACAAATGTAAAAATAAAACAAAAGAACAAGAGAAAACAAAGAAACAAAAACTCATAGACACAAAGGATAGTTTAGTGGTTACCAGAGGGTAAAGGGGGAAAGGGTGGTAGATGAGGGCAAAGGGGATCAAATATATGGTGATGGAAGGAGAACTGACTCTGGGTGGTGAACACACAACGTGAGATATATAGATGATGTATTACATCATCTGAAATGGTACGCCTGAAATCTATGTAACTTCACAAACAATTGTCATCCCAATAAACTTTAATTAAAAAAGAAAAAAAAGAAGTGATACCTCATCACTTTTAGTGATTCATTATGTCCCACGCCCATAAGTGCATGAATAGTCAGCAGATACCTTGAAACAAGCAACACATAGACCTGCCTTGGGGGAGTGACAGGGTGTTACAGGTTATAACACCTTAGCACAGTGCTAGGTAGGTAACAATCCACCAATTATTACTCTGTGCTGGACCCATAGCCTTCACAGTTTTTAACATTTCTTTCTCAGTGTTTCAGAGTAGATTGAAAGCAAAGTAATAAGAAAATATATTGGGAAATTATTTCCAGTGCTTAGTTTGTCCTTTCAAATGATGTAATGCACACCATGGCAATTAGAGTCACTTACACCTACTTACAAAGTTTTGGCCTTAATAGGAAACAGAAACAAAATGGAGCAGAAATTTTCTTCGTGCGTTTAGTTCATAGGAATGGTAATGCCATATCAAACTGTGTATCCTTAGAGATAAGTTCCAATAATGAAAGATGGACGAGCATATCTACGATACAATTGTTTACTGCATGTATTTTTAAGTTGGAGTTACTAGATTTTTAATGAGACTTTCTGATTATTAAAATGATACATGGTTATAATAGAAAATATCAAAATGTTACATGAGGCAAACAAAAGTCTGCAACATCAAAGTAAAAAAAAACTGCCAACATTTTTTAACAGCTTTATTGAGCTATAATTCACATGCCGTACAATTCACCCACATAAAGTGTACCTTTGGTGGTTTTTAGTGCATTCGCAGAGTTATGCCACCATCATCACAATCAGTTTTATTCAATTAACATTTTAACATACAGCCCCCTAGCCTTTTTGTCTGCACATTAACACCCATTTGGATAACTTGAATTTGCACTTAATACGTTGCGAGTGTTTCTCATGCCAATAAATATTCCTCAGGTGCATGCTTCATAATAGGTACACAGTCACTTAAGGAAAACAACAAAACACTTTTTCTTGATGATTTGCTTTCTGCCACTCTGCTGAGTAGTGAGTGGATTATGTCATTTATTCTTTGCAATAACCTTATGAAATGCTTGGCATTATTTCCAGACAACTGAGGATCACAGGAAAGGTGAAGATTTCTGTCCACAGTTGATGCAGTAAGTAGGTCAGTGGGATTCTCATTGAAGGGGTCTGACTCCACTTTCTGTAGGGGTATACTCTCATTTGGTTGGTGTTGGAAATTTAATTGGCTCCCAATGTTGACACAGTATAACTGCATTTGTTGTGTCATGGTGCATAAAATCGGATTAAAAAATTTAGCAATTTAAAATAAACAATAATTGCTCTCATAAATTCTGTGAGGCAGGAATATACCTACAAGCAGCTTTACTGGGACCCCCAGCATAGAAATTCTTCCAAGGTTGCAACTGAATGTCAGCTGGGCCTGAGGTCCTATCTGTAAACTCGACTGGGGAAGGGTCCACCTCCAATCTTGCTGACGTGGCTTTAGCAGGGGTTAGGGCCTCGCTGGCTGTTGGCCAGAGATGGCATTTCTTTTAGATGTGGCCCTCTCCAGAGGACAACTCCAAAGTTTGCAGCTGGCTGCCCTCAGAGCAAACAAAGGAGAGATGATGCCCAAGATGGAATTCTAGTCTTGGAAGTGACATCCCCATATTTTGCTGTACTCTGCTTATCAGAAGTTACGTAATGCAGCCCACACTGAAGGGAGGGGACAACATGAGGGTTTGATTATCAAAGGTGGGGATCATTTGGGGCCATCGTAGATACTGGCTACCAAAACAGCTAATGTATATTTGTAAATACGTATTTATGTGCCCATGTGATTTTTTTAGAAATGGAAGCAGCTAAATAAATGTGTGTGTGTATAATATGTACTGACAAATGACTGTAAAAGGCATATAGGCTGCCTCTCCACATGCATTTAATCACCCTTCTAAACATCACCAGTATTTTTATTTTGGTATCTACCTCTTATCTATATAGCCCATCTACCCCAATGGAGGATGAACTTACTATCCCGTAATGCTATGGTTAATCAGCTTGAACCAATCAGCACATGGTAGGCACGTGACCCAAATGGTCCAATCAGAGTTCATCTTGGGGCTCTAGCTTGTTGTGCTTAGACAAAAATACTTCCTCTTTTCGATGGACAGAGTGGTGTTTGGTGTGATGGCTGGAAAGCCACAGCTACTTCGGCACTATAAAGGGGAACAGCCTGAAAATGAAGCGAGTCTTCACACATCCACAAAGCCAAAGGCATCTCATCAAGAATGGAACAGGAGCTACTGAGTAAGCCAGCCCTGAAAATTGCCCTACATCACAATTCAAGTTATATGCACCAATATACATGTGAAAGCCCGCTGGAATAACTTTTCAATTTATCTTGCCATCCAAAGTCGTGTAACCAGGAAATAACGTCTCAGGAAGCTGTGTGTCACAATTGGCACATCTGAGATGCTGGGTGGGCTGAGCCAATGAGAAGGATGGACACAGATGAGAACGTTGGGCTGGGGAGCGAATGAGCAACAATGTGCAGTTGAAAAACACTAGTTAAATTGTTGCCGATTATTTCTTAGGACTCAGAGTCTGTGCCCATCAAGGCTTCGGGGAGCCTGGAGGAAAATTCAGGATGTTGGAGTAAATTAGGTCCTTCCTGAAGCTCTGAGTGAGATCCGAAAGCAAGAGATTAGGTTATCCTGAAAAAGTGTCCTGTGAAGGCAGAGAGGGGGGAAATACTGCTCTTATAGGAGGGAGCTTCATGCCTATGTAATAGAATTCAAAGTATCCTGAAAACGCCAAAGTCTCTGTCTACCCCAAGACACAGTATGTGCAATAGATTTCCCTCTTGGCCATCCTCTCAGCCTCTCATGCTGCCCCATCTATTCCTCTCAGTCTTCCCCCATAACAGCAAAGAACCACTCCACTAGTAACATTCTGAGACCTAAAATCGATGCGGTCATCCTTACCTCCTTTTCTTTCTTGTACTCTTTTTAGCCACGGTCATAACATATCTAGAATCTGATGACTTCTCACCACCTTCTCCACGGTGGTGGGCAACCCGGTCCTAGCCTCCATCATATCTTCTCCAAGTTATTTCAGTCACCTCCCTAACAAGTATCCCTGTATACACCTGTCACCTGATAGTCTATTCGCAACTCAGCAGCCAGGTTAGTTCTTTCAAAATGTAGGCCCAGACGGTATCACTTCTCTTCTTAAATTCCTTGAATGGGTTTCCCTGCTCACTCAAAGGTTAAATTCCTTACCATGGCCTGGAAAGCCCTGCTTCACATGGAATTTGGATATTGTTCTGGTTTTATCTCTAGCCACTTACTTTGCTCATTCTATCCCAGCCATGACATCCCCCAGGCTGTCCTGCAAATATACTAACCACATACTCCCTCTCCCTGCATTTGAGCTCGGCGTCTTTCTACCTGGAGTGTCACCTCCCAGATAGCTGCATGATTTCCCCATGGGATCCACCTGATAAATTGTGTCCTCACAGGTAGGCTCGTGGGGTTATTTTGGATATACATACAAGTAAGGAAATGTCTTATATTGACACCTATACAATTTTATAATAATGGGTCCTTGCTATGGTTGTATAGGATGAAAGTTTTCTCCTAAATACGGAATGAGCTAATAGCAATCTGTATTAGTTTATGGTTGCATTAGGATATTTTACAAGATGATTATTTGAAATACGAAGAAATATTTCAGAAATGAAATATACATCGACTAATTTTGTAACTCACCTCTACTAGCATTTAAAAGTGAGTTGGGAAGCTTTCACCCTTGCTGTAGTTTTAAAAAGCATTTATGAAAACTAAGAGTATTCTGTTTATTGAAATTTTATTAAGATTCACCTGTAAAACTGCCTGGGCATGGTGCTGTTTTTTCAAGGGACAGCGTATGTGTTGGCTGCTAATTCAACACAATGCAGTTCCTGGTCACAGTTACCAGGGTAACCAGGATTTGTCTGTATTTCTAGAACATCACAAGAAGGGAAGAGAGAAAGAGGTATATTACAGCTGGAAGAAGGGATATGCTACACGTCCCTGAACAAGATCTCCTGTGCAACTCGGTACTGTGTGATATGTTATTTACCGTGAGACAGATATATTAGAGCTCCAAAGGTGGCCCTAACATGTTTTAATCTTGAGCAGATCTTTGGAACAGTCCCTGTTTCTCCTAGTGAATGAAGTCAGTTATCTAAACCAGAGCTCCCTCAGGGTAAAATGGATATTTGGACAACACCACACTTTCCAGTTGATACCTGATGCCAGTTGATGACACAGTTTTAAACAGCATCCTTTTTCATTCTCGAAAGCATCCGTATTTTTATGATCAGCTACATGTTGTCTGGATACACTAGAATTGGATTACTTCTAGGGTTCTTTTCCTATGCACAAGTGAAAACTACCTTTACTATTCCTTCCGACTGACTACATGTTTGCAACCAGAAAGTCCACACTGTATAAATCATGAGTGATTAACAAACACCATTGGTTCCCTATTCGAGACATTGCAGGCAGTGAGTTTCCAGTGATTTCCTGTGTAAAATATCCATCTGAAATGGCTGGGAAGAGATTTTACAATATTAATCTGTTTTTTAAAAGTTCATTGAATAAACACGACACTCACTGTACACCATTTAAAGAAGATGAAAAGTAGAAATAACAGATTGCCTGGTTTCGGTCAACCAAAGAGTGATAATGTCCTCCTGATTCTAAAAATACTAGACTAAAGCAGAGAGACCATCAAAAATGTGGCTCTCTTTGGAAAACTATGCTGTATTTCCTTGAAGGAGAATAATACTGTACCAAACAAACGACCACTTCTGAATATCTTCCTGAACGGTAATAAAAGAACGTCTCCTGATCCTTGTAACTTTGACAGAGATAATCATACAGCTAAACAAGGCTTTTTTCCTACCCAAAATTGGTATATTTCCATGCATTTTCTCCTTTACTCTTGCCTTCTCTGACGGAACGCATTAGAATATGAATCTGTTGTTCCTGAATGTTAGCGTTGCCCATCCTGGGGTGGGGAAGTGCTAGGGAACAGGACACAAAAGGGGATTTTGCATTTGAAACTCAGCATGGTCTTTCACACAGTAATAGCTACCTTCATGGTAAGGATATATGGTGTTGGTGATCCCAACTAGGGAGCCAGTCCATAAAAGAGATAAGAGAAGTCAATGCTAATTGCAAAATTTGGTGCTCTGTCAACCCCTGCTGCAGAGGTTACTTTCGGCTGTAATGAAACCCTCTATTTTATCTAATGTCCTTTGTCTCAAAGGCTATCAGTGAGAAATCATGAGGACAGCCATATTGCTCCCACTTAATTCACACCGTATAATAGGCCTGCTTTCCTACGAGACACCCACCCTGGATTGCAGTGGATAATAGATATATAAATATACCACTTTCCACGAGAGGCAGACCGTGGGTCATTCTACCCAATTCTGTCCTTTTCTGAACAATAAAAGAAATAGCGTCTCATTACATCATCAGCTGTCACTGTAACTCGGTCTGTTTCCTGAGGTCCCTTATTCTCTGACAGGCCATGCAAATGTGCTTAAGTCTCTCACGTTGAAAGTGCCCTTAATGATGCAAGGGAAAGATGCCCGCTTCCCATAAAGCATTGCTGTGGTGTAAAAATCAGACAGCCATTCATTTATAACTCATCTTGTTTGCAGTCACAGCCATAGGTACTAGACTTGGCTGGTGGTCATATTGGTCCCTGCTCAATCTCCACAGTAAAGTCTGCACTCGAAGTGAATGGTCCAAGTTTACACTTGAAAAATAGCCCTTTCATCCTAGATTTTACAGGAATGGATGGCAATGTCACCAGCCGCAGATTCCATCTGAGTGATGATGTTGACCATGCCGGGGTCCCAAAGACGTATTTCCTACACAATCCAAAGTATCAAAGTCAAACTTTGCTGCTGAGATGCATGTTCTGGGAATTGTATCAAAGCTCAGTCAGGTCTCAGTCATCTGCCATTGTTAAATGACATTGTTGGATGGAAAAATCATATGGCTCTGACACAGTATGAATTCAAACTCAGAGGAGACAGACATCGTACAGAAACACAACCATTTCCCCAAAATCCAGCCCAGAGTGCTAAATTGATATCACCTGGTCAAACAGGTGACGTGGGTTATGGAGTAAAGTAGAGCATACGGAATATAGTCAATAATATTTGTATTTATTTTTTTGCCTACACAAAATCAGATTTGATAAGCTATTTTCTTGGATGACATAGGTTTTAAAGCAATTTGTCTGTGAGGCGAATTCCTGCCTTTTTCTTATTCCATGGGCTCATTTAGAAATAGCTTCAGTTTAGGAATAAATGAGACTCATTTTTGCCCCCCTCACAGTCACATGTTTCTGTACCCAAATAGTCCTGTTTTTCCAGAGATCAAGTGCAGTGTCACCTCATTTACGATTTTCCCATCTGGAAGTAAACTGTTTTTTTTCCTCTAAAGGACAAAAACCATATGACATCACCCATATATGGGATATAAAACAAAAAGCAACACATGTACAAATGAAACAAACAAACAAAAACTCACAGACGCAGACAACAGTTTAGTGGTTACCAGAGGGTAAGGGGGGGAGGGGAGAAGAGGGTAAAGGGGTCAACCATATGGTGATGGAAGGAGAACTGACTCTGTGTGGATGGTGAGCACACAATGCAATCTACAAATGATGTATTAACCAATGTCACCCCAATAAATCCAATTAAAAATTAAACAAAATCCAACATTCTGCTATTTCCATTAAAGTCATATGTCTCCTACTTTAGCATGAATTGTATTTATTTGCGTTTGCTTTCTAACATGAATTACACCACCCTATTCCATTTTTCACTTCCAAACTCCCAGGACGGAGTTCTGCATACAGTGCGTGCAAAGACAAATAGCTGCTTAATGAATTAATAATTTGCCTCAATGAATCCTCAAATATAAATTTGGATCAACCAGTAATTATTACCAAGTTTCTCGAATACTGTCAGACCATATAAATAATTGAAAATGTCTACATCACAAAGAGTTTCTGTTATCACTATGCAACATCTCTCTCTCCAAAGATGAAATTGGATACTGCAGACCACCACGGCAGAAATGCAAACAGTAGCAAATGGATGCATTTCTATTTCCACCCCTGCACGCAAATTCGGCTGCACCAATGAGGATTCTGCTGGATGGACGATGTTATTGCATTCACTCAATTATAATATATTTTGCAAAAATACTTGTGACACACAGGCTGAGTCCACACAGAAGGCATGAATCCACGCTGAGGTCTTTATGTGAGACAACTAATTATCCTTGAGACTAAAAGCATATGCACACAGTTAATGAATTTTCAAATTGTTTTTTTCCATTCTTTGGACCTTTATATGGTCTTTCATTGCTAAAGGTACTGTCATTAAGGGGAAATGAAGAACAGCTAAGGTCCAACATTTCTTTTACTTTGCGATTTTGTTTTCTACAAATCAACAGAGTACATGAAAAGGAAAAGATAAAGAGGTCATAATTTCATTCCGTGCAAAAAGGTAGCTGTACTTTTTCAAGGTGGTGAATAATGTATCTTCATTTAGTCATCAAATGTTTATGGGAAGGCAGGCACCGAGCTGGATTCCTTCTCTAAGGTTGTCTGGGGGGATCCACAGGCCGGGAGAACGCACAGAGAGGTAACCCAGCTGTTACGACCAAACAGGATCGCGGTGTAATGGGTACATACAAACAACTTCCTGTGGATGCACGCAAGACTGCCCCCAAGGCCATGTGCAGGAAAGGGACTCTGAGGCATGACGGCAGGTGAACATGACATCCAGGAAAGAAGGAGGGGAGTCGGATGGCTGGTGTTGGGGGAAAGTACACCTATCCAAGGGAAAAGCACATGTGAGCCCTGATGACCAGGATATGAGGGCGTGTTAATAATCCGAGTTCACGTAACCCAGGGCACTATATGGTAATGAGAAATCCAACCCCTGCACACACGCCCAGGACAGAGCTGTGGGCTGAAACCAGGAAGCGTGCAGCTACTAAAATGAAACAAACATACGAAGTTTCTTCCTTAGAAAAGGAGAGAATAAGACAGCAGCCCGTGGTACATGTTCCACCCTAATTGATCACACTAAGGACCCCCTACCTTGGCAGAATATTTGGCCATTTAACTTTGTTGCCTCCATCCTTCTCCTGTGGGTACCCCATTTTCTACTAGACAGTATGCCCGTATCTAAGCTATGCCTTAGGGACATAGCCCTTTTTGGGGACTGCAGCTCTTTCTCAGTCCACCTTTCCCTGGTGACAATTTGGGGACAGAGACTTGTTTTATGAGCAATACGTGATATTGTTAGCTAGCTTGGGGTTTCAATTTGAAAAATTACATGTCCTATACATAGATGTATGCCACGGTAGTGTGTACATAAGCATACAGAGTCTCTTCACATTGGTTTGCTTTTGGTTAATTCCATGAACTAATGCTAGCAGAGTTTTTCTGGAGACATAGTCCTGGAGTCTAGAACTGAAGGCCGGAAGTGTGGACTCCTACCACTGGTTCCCTTGCCTCTGCACATCCCCTCTGACTCCTTAAAGAGCTCGCATCGTGGCAAGTACTGAGGTGAAGCCTACAACATGGCCGGGGGCGTATCACGACTCTGCTTTTCCAGAAGTTTCTATCTCACCTGTGTTCATATCGGAGCAGTTATGCTCTTTGTTCGAACACAAAGCAGATGAAGAAGAGCTACCTGGGGTAGTCTCAGTGCCTGCTGGGTTTTTCTCTAACTCTGGCCAGAATGTCTCCCTCCAGATCCATTCTTTGCCAGTGCCTGCCTGCTTTCTCTTTGGGGCATTGACTTGTGGGGGTTGTTGTCCTTCCTGTGCCTTGGGAGAGGAGAGAGGGAAAAGAGCCCTAACTCCCGGGGCCTCAGAATGTGACCGCATTTGGATATAGGGTTTTTAAAGAGGTGATTATGGTAAAGTGAGGTTATTAAGGTGGCTCTGATCCAATACGACTGGTGTCCTAATAATAAGAGGGGGTGAGGGGACACACACACACACACACGGACAACATGGCTGTCTACACACCAAGAAGAGAGGCCTCAGAAGAAACCCAGCCTGCCGACCCCTTGATCTTGGACCTCCAGCCACCAGACCTGTGAGGCAATAAACGTCTGTTGTACAAGTCCCCCGGTCTGTGCTACTTTGGTACGGAAACCCTAGAACATGAATCCATGCCCCTAAATGGGCATGCCTACTAACTAAGACATTAACTGCCATTGCTTGTCTTAATGAGCAGGACTTTCATTCTAGTGTCTTCGAAACCCTCTCACCCTTTGGATGTGGAGATGGCACCAGTACGTCCTTGGCATAATACACTAACCCAGTCGGTTCTCTGACACCTGCCCCCATGTTTATAAATGCCTCTTGATAATTACACACTCTAGTGAATATCTGTATTTGAGAATGCGTTCTCTTAGCATTGGATCCCTGACTCAGGGTTTAGGCACAGAGCAGAACGTGTGGCTTTTTTCACGCTGCTGGGCTGTGGAATGTAGGTATCTCAGTCAACTTGAGTTTCTAGGCAGACACAGCTAACACCTTTGTTTGAAAAGCGACTGGAATTCTAGACACGCAGTCTTCAGCCAATGTGTCTTTGTGTATGAAGAGCCCTTTACACGAGCCAGACTACCATACCCATATCCTGAATTGCAGTGCCAAGCATCCCGAAGCCACGGCCTCTGAGGGTACATGGTTGGTGCCCAAGTGGTTACAGGTAACAACTGAATCTGGAGTCTTGCCTTGACTTCCTAGAACTGTGAATTTCCCATAGTGGCTAGAAGGGTCCTCCTTCTGATCCATCTGAGGTCCTCAGCATAACCAGGTGATGATTTAGGATCTGTCCCAACACTCCAGCCCTGGTCCGTGGCACTCATCTCCCTGGAATAGATTCGTTTTTAGAGTTGATCCGAGCAGGCACCTGTCATCACCTGTACTCAGATATTCCTTTTAAAGGATCCCAGGTCTCTATGTTGCCCCTTCATGCTCACTTTTCTGGCTTTTAATACAGCAGTCCTTCCCATGTATGAGGTCTGACAATTACGTTCGCGAACGCATCCTAGAAAAAGTGCTACACACCTCACTGCTGAATATCACTATGGTCACCTTCAAAGCACTCCCCTTGGGAAGCTGTGCACTGAGGCCAGTGCCTAGTCCACCCTTCAAAGCAATGTTGGAACTCTTTTTCTGGAATGGCCATCAGAGCTGTCGTCATATTACATTTTATGTCCTGAATGTCATCAAAATTTCTTCCTTCCAATATTTCCTTTATCTTCAGGTAAAGAAAGAAGTCATTGGGGACCAGATCAGGTGAGTAAGGAGGGTGTTCCAATACAGTTATCTGTTTACTGGCTAAAAACTCCCTCACAGACAGTGCCGTGTGAGCTGGTGCATTGTCGTGATGCAAGAGCCATGAATTGTTGGGGAAACGTTCAGGTCGTCTAACTTTTTCACGCGGCCTTTTCAGCACTTCCACATAGTAAACTTGGCTAACTGCTTGTCCAGTTGGTACAAATTCATCATGAATAATCCCTCTGATAGCAAAAGAAGGTTAGCAACATCATTGCAACAAGTTCTCAAACTTAATTGTCGGTTCTCGTACGAGCTGTATGGAAGCAGACACCCATCTGTTTGGTCATTACTCTACCGCATTACCTACAGGGACGCCTGGAACACGGCAGGCATGCTCTGATATGAACTCGATTGTCTGTATTTAATGCATGTGCATGATGCATTTATTTAAACCAACATACAAAACAAGACGATCAGACTGATAAATCCATTGGTTGCTAACTGAGACAGCACTGATACCTAAGGGATGTGGGGAAATGCTGTTTGGCCCCCCGGTGTTCTCATATTAAGTAGGATCTTCACTGAACCATTCGCATAGTGTAGCTTAAATCACAGCACAGCTAACATGTATTAATAACTAATTTAATCTAATTTTGCAATGGTCCCCAAGAGGAGAACTGTACTTCAAAACCAGCTTCTTAAAAACGCAGCACAATGCTGAATGAGAATAAAACCCTTTACTGATAGGGTGTTCTTTGGCCCTGCACTGTGGAAGCAGACCCTACATGGCTTAATAATGCAGAGATCCAAGCGTTCAAAGGGGCAAAGCTCATGATAGTTTCCCTTCCTGGGTGTGGAGGTATTGGGGCCACGCATTTCCTGATGCTGTTGGAGCAGTTCCCTCGTGGTGGAAACGAACGTACTTGCAATTTTATAAAAATGAACAGTTCACCCCCAAACCTCTCTAATCTCTTTACTGGAGTAACACTCTCCGGACGCTGGAAGTTAAACAGCCATGGTGTGATACGCTGATTTATGCAGAGCGGTTGGTTGCCCAGTCCGGCCTCACACACAATAGACAGCCTCAGCCTGGAGGTGGTTCAATAACTAATTTAACCTCAAACCTAATTCTTTTAATGATGTATCAATCATGGCCCCTTAAAACGCCCGTGTCAAATGAAAATATACAGCCTTGGCTTGGATTTAATTAATTTATACAGCATTCATTTTACCTTAATGAACACCCATACAGGGAGACTGAATACTTATGAATATACATAAATTTCAGGCCCAGTGTTCTCTAACAATGAAAAATAAAGCCAGGCGTTAAAGAAAAAAGTCACCCACCTGTTAAGATAGGTGATAATCTCTTCCTGTATTAGGGTGGGGTTGGGGGGCAGAGGGTAGGAGAAAAGAAAGAATGAGGGGGAAAAAAATGGAATATTCCTAAGAACGTATGTTGGTATTTGGAAAGAGAAAGTGATTTCTACCCAGATAAGCTTGGTTTTGAATGAATTCCGTTTTATTCCCAGTACACCACCATGCCACTCTCTGGAGTGTGAATGGTACAGAGAACATCTGAATTCTCAAAGGTCCAGCTGGTAGAAAGAGCCAGTTCTGGCGCCAGGTGTGTTCATTGAGTACTTCTGGGTGATGATGGAAACTCTGTGGACCCATACTCTGCCCTTATTTACTTAGACCTTTGATCAGAATGGTCTCCGAGGTGCAAATTCAGCTCTTGTGAACCAGATGGTCTCAAAAGCTGTTTGCCGTTGATTTTCTGGGAGTTAGGCCATCATTCTCCGTATGAAGTAACGACAACTAAGATGGTCTGCTTTGGTTTTTGCTTAATAAACACAGAAATTGTCAAAGCGATGGCAACAACCCCACAGAGAGACATAGAAGAGTAGGCAGAGCTCGGTGTGATGGAGCAAAAGATGTTTGTTCGTGGTAGTAAACGTGTCAGAACTTAGGGATTAAAAAGAAAATACCTCTCTTAGATGAATATACAGTATTTGGAGTTGAGGAAGGAGAAGTTAAATAACATTTATTCACGTAGTTTGATTTATGTCCATTTATTTTTTAAGATAAAGGGGAAAACGTGAAGGAGTTAGTTTCACGTTCTGGATTGAATACAGGACTTTCTGGTCCTCGGTTGTGTGTGAAGATGAGGAAGGGATCAAATCCTTTTTAACTCAAAGTGAAGCAACGGTTGGGTGTCTGGGAAAAGCCAGCATAGGTGGGCAAGGAGGTTCAAAACTGTCGTTCACGAGACAGGCATAGGCAATCCAAACTCTGAAGCTGAGGATGGATTTCGTTTCCATTAATTTGTGACTCTTTTTTTGCCAATGCATTTTCTGGTATGTGTGTGTTTTTTTTAAGTCAAAATATTTTAGTTAAATAAATTCAGATAGTACAGATTAGTATAAAGAAGATTCCGAAAAGTCACCCAAAATAAAGAGAATCAACATTTAGTCAATACTCTCTCTGGCTTCTCCGTATACATAGACACAAGCGAATGTAGAAAAGTAGACTAAAGGCATACAATTCATTTTTCAATGAGGTTGTGTCACATATGCTTAAGATAAAAGATATATGACCTACTTTAACAGAAAAAAGTTACAATGATGTTAAGTTCAAAATACTACGGATATTCAGAAATATATTACTTCTGTAGCGTCCCCTCGTAGAAAAAAAAATATCTTAAAAAAATTGAGGGTATTACATTTTTGTTAATGGCATATTTTAGGTATATGGCTTCAACTGACTGTGCTATGAAAGAGGAAAGACCTTTTACAGAGACTTTCCCGACACCTTCTTGCTCCTGATTTTCCCCATTTTGTTAGTTATATAGTGTCATTTGGAAAAGTGCAAATCTTAGAATCATTCAATTCAGTCGGT
Source organism: Rhinolophus sinicus (assembly GCF_036562045.2). Classification (NCBI taxonomy): domain Eukaryota; kingdom Metazoa; phylum Chordata; class Mammalia; order Chiroptera; family Rhinolophidae; genus Rhinolophus; species Rhinolophus sinicus. The sequence continues at coordinate 4,374,888 of NC_133768.1, read as the reverse complement.
TTCCAAAATTTTGTCCATCATTTTATCTGAGAACTATATTGGAAAGGAGTCAGCGCTCCCCAGCCTGGCTTTGGATGAAGTCTTCTCAACTTCAGAATTATTTTCCCCTCATTTGTTTGAATGGTTTCATCCTTAAAGTAGACCTTTAATAAGAAAGAACCATGGTTGCTGTCAAGTGTCTTTAAAGCCGAGGACAATTTTAAAGAACACGTTCTTTCAAACTAGAACCAGTGATCCATTGTGTTCTGACACTGAGCATGTCTGATAAATGCCAAAGGCCAGCATGTTTTTTCCTCTGTGTTACATTGGACTTGCTTTTCTCTCCAAAGGCTTCTAGGATGATTGGTTTATCTTTCCCATTTGGTGACATCACTGGGCTAGGTTTTGATGAGCGGTTCATTGAATAGCAGCTTTCCCCAGAACCAACAGTTGACCACCAGGGTCAAGCCTTGCTTCATCTCATGAAATTTCTCTTCTGTTGTATCTTTGAGTTGTGTTTTCCTTCTGTTCTCCTTTCCAGGAATGGTACTTATGCAAACATGTCAGCCTCTCCTTTATTCCTAGTGTCTTCCTGGCTAGAAATACCTTCCTTCTTCTTCATTTCATTGTGAGTGATTTCTTCAAAAATCCCTCAGTATCCCCTGTGTTTCTGGCAATATTTCTTTCTTTTAAAATCTACTTTAAGGTACTCCAAATGGGATTTTCACCCTTTATAATCCTCTTTTTTTCCCCCTTTCATTAGCTTTTCCAATTTGATTTACATATCCCTCTGTTATTTTGTAATCTCTTTTGAGACATTTTATTTCCTTGAACTCATTTAAAAAGAGAAATCATGTGTTGAAAATTTTCTGTGGACTATGATGAATTAATTACCTGAAACCATCTTTTCATTATGGGAAGTTTATCGGGTTTTTTTTTTTGGTTTTTTTTGGTTATGTTCTGTGTTCCACCTCACCCTGCCTGCTTTCTTTGCAGTACAGGCAACAATTTTCTGTTGGCTCCTTTTTCATCTTTATTTAGAATCAACAATTGGCAGAGCACCACGCTTGACATGGAAGCAATGTTCTCTGCAGGTTTGAGTCCCTCTGGGCACATCAGTTATTCTTTGGCCCAGTCACCATGTCTGTTGTCACACACAAGAGTTCTGGGACTCAGCACAGATGACAGTGAAACCCCTTATCCCAGGTTCTCTGTGGATACGCTTGAGGGCTGCCTCTGCGGCTTGAACTTGCTTTCTCAGGCAGCTTCACAGAGGCAGGAAGCTACGTTACATGAAAACAATGGGGGTGACAGCTTTAAGAAACATTCAAATGCTTTCCTCGTTTTTTATTCCCATCAAGATGACGGTCTCCTGAGCCAGTCCTATGCATCTCTCAGCGAGAACGAGGTGGAGGCAGGTTTATAGGTTTCAACACTGAAAATCTGATTTTGGAGCAAGCAGGACAGTCTTCACAGACAGGCTTTGTCAAGAGGAAGGATTTACACACATTTATTTGCATTTCTTTCTAATTACTGGATATGCCTTGCAGATCTTGGATACTTTTTTGTGGCATCTACTCTGATGGAGGATGGGCTGTCAGTAACCGTCTGTCCTTGGGGAGATTTCAGTGAGCCAGGAAGCAGCTTGGTTAGGGTCTGAAGTTGTCATCAATCCCTGCTTTCATTGAACACAAACTTTTCTTCCACTCAATTTTTGAGAAAGAGATTGAAGGGGAAAAAAAAGCCTTTATCATATTTAATAGGAATGCTGGATATTTTTAATTTAAATTATTCATCCGAGAAGAAATCCTGGAAAAGCTTCACTTTTCACCCCTGGGGATCATTTTAAAGTATGTCAAACATTTCTACTGGAAATACTCATGGGTACCTCTGACAAGGCTGGGATCGTCTTGAATATGTATCCATGAATACAAGACCACAGCCATTACAAACGTAGAGCTTACAAGCGTAATTTCATCGGCATCGGCTCCACACGTTCCGATATCCCTCATTTCTAGCAGAATTAGCTTTGTCAGCCAAATCGCCTTTCTGGGCACAGAATATCTTTCTTTGTTTAAAGCAGAACTGATTCCTGCTTGACGTGAAGTAAGAAATCTATATTTGAGGCACGCTGGCTATGTTGGATGCCCTTCTCTCTACCCAGCCCATGTCAGACTCATTTTCAAGGCACTGTTCTTTTCTCTTCTGAGGTCTAACATATATCATTGTCAAATCATTTCCATATGTAGTTGATTCTATTGAATGAAGTTCTTCATTTATATATGTCATATTTTCCCTGAATATGTAGAATTAATGTTAGTGTTAAAGCTTGCTTAGAATTTAGCATCGAGCTCAAAATGCATGAGATAATCAATCAATTCTGCTAAACGTTATATAGTTTTGGTGAAGTCTCTATGTCCAATTCGGGACAAGGACAGAGTTACCTTCCAGACATATTCCCCAACGCCCCCTCCCCCCCAATGTAAGGTCTTAACAACTGACATGATTTGTCTGGAATAAAATAATGAGATTGATTTGAGTTACTTAATAGTCATGTAAGCACCGATGTCTTCTGTTAGAAAATTAAGCAATTGTGATGATTATTGATCATTACGGATGACAATATAAATGCTTATTTCCAAGGGGAAGAGATCTAAATATTTCATCAATGTGCCTAATCATTTAAACTGGAACCTTGTCTACTGATAAATGATGCTTGCATAATGCAGATTTAAACACATTGTATTTTTGGAAAATTGAATAAATGATGAATTTGAGTTTGTAAATGGAAAGAAAACATTCTAACTGAAGAAAATGCCTAGTTACACTCTAAATTCCTCAGGCATAGCTAAAAATACCGAGAAAACAAAATAGCATGTTGGTATTAGAGCCGAGTTGAGTCTGGCATAAATTCAGGAAAGGAAAACGGTGCAATTTAAACTCCATCACAATTCCATCGTTTAGAAGAAATAATGAGAGTTACAGAAAGATTTATGTATGAGGATGTTTACAATGTTGTGCATGGAAGTGAAAACCAGAAACAAGCGCAAATGCTCAATAATATTAAATTTGTTGAATACACGTTGTTGTGCTCTTTACCCACTGAAATTCAGATCAACTCAGACAGCACACTGGACATTTTTGAAAACAAAACGTTATATTTTTAAAGCTGACTGCAAAAGTATATGCACAGTGTGATCCTAATTTTGTAAACATTTCAGGAAATGTATATGCCACGTGTCTTATATAAAATGTCCATTATATAAATAATTGAAACCTTTGCCAAAATATGGAGAGTGATCCTCTTTGGGAAGCAGAAATATCAGAGTCTAACTTATTCCTTTGTCACTTTTTGACATTTTTCCAAAAGTTTTGTAGGAGAACCACATTACTTGTGTAACGTAAGACAAAACCAAGCTGTTGCAAAACACACACTGCTGTTCCCTCAAGTCTAAGAGAGCAGATTCTATAAACGCTGTAGACCAGCTCTGACTGCTTGAGGCAGGCATCTCATCTCACTGACCTTGCCGAGGGAGACCAACCAAAGAGGGAAAGAGCAAAAACTAGGTACCATGTAGAGTTAGACAAAGTCATGAGGATAAATGAGCTAGAGCTCGACGGTAAGTGGCTGTGATGTGTTGGGTAGGGGAGGTGGGTCTGCGAGGAGAGAGATCCTTGGAAGGTTCACGGAAAAGGTGTCTTTTCGGTAACGATTCACAGGATGATTGTGAAAGACAGAGAAAAGAGAAAGACCACACTAGGAAGTAAGAATGCGCCTGCTGTCCAGGAAAAGTATGGTGGCTGCAAGCCTGGGAAGGCTTCTGCCATTTTGAGCAGATGAGTAAAAAAATCTGCTATCTACTTTCATTGGATCACTCCTACCGTCTTCTGGTGACTCTGTCTTGCCTTCATGATATAGCTCACACTTCATAAGACGCTCACATGCCCCAATCATCTTTCCCAGCTTCCCAATATTCAGTATATTCTCCAGCTCTTCCCTAATCACTCCCAATAAGTCGACCATGCCACTCTTTGATAAGCCAGTGCTGACTTGTGCATTTGAACCACCAGTTTGGCGCTGCACTAACTGGGTTCCATTGTAGCATCTGTGAATTTGTCTGCCTCTCGCCCCAAATGGTGAGTATGCAAGGGACAAGAAGTCTTCTCAAAGGATCTCACGGTCCTCAATGAACTAGGAGGAAGAAGATTTGGAAAAGAAAGCAGACGTCCCAAAACTACAGGGACAATGGCAAACAGAGTGCCCAACGGGCAAACGGGTAAATCATTAGAAAATGACACCAATAAGGGGGGGAGATGATACAGTGAAACCTATGTTGCAAGTAGAAGACATATTTCCCTTCCCTGTATTATTCTGTCCTCACTAACCCACAGCTATCTGATCCAGGTTGCATACATCGTTAGACTTAGGCATGTGAAATTTGGTAGGAAACAAGATTGCATGAAAAACCCATCATTAGTGGGTTTCTCAAAGATATTTTTACTGGGTATATTTTTGAAAACTTTGAAGGGTTTTTATTTTTTCATATATAAGTCTGCTCAACTCATAAGCAGTTATTCACATTTTTACTTGGTCAGATTCATGACTTCTCTTTGAAAAGCGATGCAACTCAGAGGCAGAGATAGGGTCCGATTTCTTTGCTCCAGGCTCTAGTCCTGGATAGGAAATTGTCTTCTGTGCACTTCAGTCCGGTTCAGCAGAAATACAGCCTGTTATTAGGGCACGTGGGACAACTAAGGATGGTACACTAGGCTGGGGCTTCCCGCACGGTGCGCCGTTCTTAATGCAACATGGCAGACAGTTCAGAATATTGGGTAATTATAAAACATAATGTAAAAGCATATCAAGCATGTTTACCTTGCAATTCCTATACAGAGACCTCCATTTATGGATTATGGGGCCAGCTAACCCAGAAGGCAAGGGATGATACGACAAAATGATGGAATATTCTGGAAGGGTCTTCGGCTACACACTGATTTTCTTGTTAAGAAAACACTGCACAGTGTGGAGGTTCCTCAAAAAATTAAGACTAGAATTACCATATGACCCAGCAATCCCTCTCCTGGGTATCTACCCAAAAAATCTGAGAACATTTATCCATAAAGATATATGTGCTCCAACGTTCATTGCAGCTTTATTTACGGTGGCCAAGACATGGAAACAACCAAAATGCCCTTCGATAGATGAATGGATGAAGAAGTTGTGGTATATATACACAATGGAATACTATTCGGCGGTAGGAAAAGATGATATAGGAACATTTGTGACAACATGGATGGATCTTGAGAGTGTAATGCTGAGCGAAATAAGTCAGACAGAAAAAGCAGAGAACCATGTGATTTCACTGATATGTGGTATATAAACCAAAAACAACAAAAGAACAAGACAAACAAATGAGAAACAGAAACTCATAGACACAGACAATAGTTTAGTGGTTACCAGAGGGTAAGGGGGGCGGGGGGTGGTAGATGAGGGTAAAGAGGATCCAATATATGGTGATGGAAGGAGAACTGACTCTGGGTGGTGAACACACAATGGGATTTACAGATGATGTATTACAGAATTGTACACCTGAAATCTATGTAACTTTACTAACCATTGCAACCCAATAAACTTTAATTAAAAAAAGAAAAGAAAACACTGCACAATATAGCTGAATGTAAAGCAGTAAGTTTTTTTAAGGTGTTCATTGTGAATAGCCATTTAATTGTTTTTGTTTTTTTTAAGATACCAATTCATGGAGAGTGGAGGAATGTTGAGACTTGTTTCCATATCTGTACATTCTTGTGAATTAAATTTGCTGTAGACTCAATAAACATTTAGGATTTCTGAAATGTATGCAGGAAATAAAAGTCGGGGGGAGACTGATTCTGGGAATTACAGCTGATACACTTTCACCTAAAAATGCCCATGACGTAATTCACAATGCTTTCAAAGATTTCATTTTATTGAGAAGTAGGTTTAGAAATTTTAAAAAAATCAATACCGAATTTAAATAAATTCACTCAGTAAGTTCATATTACACGAGGTACACAATAGTCCATTGGCAGCCATGGAAAATAAAAGTATTTTAGAATACAGTGTAAAAAAAAAAAAAGGGTGTTGAAAATGAAAGCATGGTTTGCTCAGTGGTCTCAAAGTATTTCACTTCATCAAATGTTTAATCCTGGTGAGGTGCCCTGATTTCTCATCCCACAAGACTGCTCATTTTGCTGGTTCTGGGCCCCACGTCTACTCAGTTGTGGCATTCAGTATGTGCACTTAGGGAAATCATTTCCCCATTTCTCTTTTCTGCTACTGCAGTAAGAGAGGAAAGGTTTCAATTTCTCACAGTTAGTTGGAATAATTTCTAGTGAAATGGAAAGTTGCATAAATGTCTTTGCTAGGGTAAGAGGGTTCTAAATAAACACTCACATTTTCCCACCGTTTCAGAAGTCTCAAAACCATTTCACATACATTATTTCATTACGAGATCCAATGCAGAGAAAATTAACTGGAAATATAGTTATTACCATGATTGCAGCAACTCCGGTATTTTTGTTCATTCCTCTGTGCCAGTAAACACAGAAGGGAGAAATGTAAGTAAACAATTTACAAATGTATTTAAATGCCTACTGTTTACCAAAAAAAGAAAAAAATTTAAGACTGATTCGCCACAATCCTAGAATTCAAAGCAGGATTTTCCTATTTTATTCTGGCCTTCAAGATACACAGGAATTGTCTGCCTGTATATATCTATAATATATAAAATTATAATATATAATATTAAGTTATAAATACATATAGATCATATTATATAGAAGGTGCCAAAAAAATACACATTTTAAAAAAGGAAAACTGTATTAAAATTGTAGTACTCAATCTATACCGATAGCAAAAGATGAATACAAGTCCCATGTGACTTCTGCAATGACAAGAGGTGCTCAAAGTGGTTCCCATCAGCGTCCAGACACTTCTGATGACGACAAACCACTGCTTGAGCAACATTGACCAAAGTGTCCACTTGTGTACATGTTTTTGGCACCCCTGGTACATAAAACATATAGAGAGATTATATATGTAAATATATATTGTAATCTCATAAAAAATAATGGGTAAAACATTTGAAAGAAGTTTGAATAATAAAAGGAGGGACTTATTGTGACTGAATATATACATATATACATTATATGTATACATATACAGACACATATATATGTATAAAATGTTTTATTGGAGAAAAATTAGAAAAATCCTGATTAACCAATTTTCAAAAAAAAAAAATCAGCCATTATTCTACCACAGTAGAGGTAAGAACTGCCAACCATATTTCAGGCTCTGTTCTTCTCCAGTCATGAAATAATATGTCTGATTATATCTGTGCTCAATCAAATACAGTATTCTTTTATGTAGATGTGTCGTGATTAATTAACCAATGTTTATCCTAGTGAAGTACATTAATCCTGTTATTTTGGTATTGTAAGCTTCTTCAGGAATGTATATTTCCTCATTTGTGCTATTTTACTTTGTGTTAAAATCTTAAAATGATGTTTATGCTGATAAATTTAAGACATTTTAAAGACTTTTATTATACTTCTATACGGCCTACCAGAAAACTTATACAAATTTATTCACAATGTCCAAGGGTGCTCTTTGTCACGTATCTTCACCTACATTTTCTATTATTCATTATTATATCTCTCAATCGCATCACAGTAATTATATGCAGTGTTTAAATATAAGCATTTTTTGTTTATTAGTGAACTTAAACATTTTTATATGTTTCTGGGCTCTGTAAATGCTATTGTAAACAGTTTTTTTTTTAACTTTAGCATTTTATTTTACTAATATTTTCCTATCAATGTTTATAGTTCTTTACATTATATTGGCTATATATGAATATGGGTTAAAAGCTAGTCTCTGTGTATTTGTCATGTACATTTCCTTTATATATTATAGGAGCTTTTCTTTTGTATAGTAAAATCTGTAAATATTTTCATTTTAAAAATATTTTTGAGTCTCACGTACAGGAAAGAGTCACTAGCACGGGACTAGTAATGATGAGTAAAATACACCTTGTCTCTCTCCTGGGGGTCTTCATGTATTGGAGGGGAAAGAAAACATGTTAATTTACAAAAACACAGCAATGAATATGCACTTACCAGTTTTGATACATGGTATGAAGGGATATGAGAGGTCAGGACCCATGTTTTTCCCATGGAGAGCTGACCGATGAAGGGGGTGTAGGTAGGTAAGACGTGATGTTTGAGCTAGTATCTGAAGGATGGCTGTGTAGGTGGCAGGGAGAGGTGGGGCCTGTGGGTGGAAGGACAGGTGGACGGCAGGACAGGATGGGTCCAGCTAGCACAGTGAGTACCTTCCTTTCTGACAGCCATACTTAGAGTTGAGCTTAGAAAGCCTTTCTATGTCCCAAAGTTCTATTAATAGTTGTCTAGATTTTACAACACACGTCTTGCTATTTCTTTCTCCACCTTTCATCAGTCTGAACTTCATTTGGTGTAGTGTGTGAGGTAGGGATCCAGTTATCTACGGGGTGTTCGTGCTAGGGGTGATGTTTTCCCATCGCATGAGTAACGTGCCCTGTTGATACTAAAAGACGGCGTTATGAGATATTAGCTTCTAATACATATTTTGGCCTCACGTGCTTATAAAATAATGTCAAACAAAAAGGAATTGAGTTACGAATGGAAATCAGGCCTATAACGTGAATTATAAAAATGCAAAGGTGTATCATAGAATGACAACTGGGCTTTAATAGATGACATGGGTACTCAGGGTGAACATATGACTACAATGGAAATGACATGTCTGTACTTTTCGACTATTTCTAGAATGTTAATGGAAGCATTCTCCCTCCCCCAAGGTGACATAGTATCGGAGGTCCTTTTAGAAGAGCTTTATCTATACCTACCTTTCTTATTCCCACTAAAAGCTGATGGCATTCCCTTTTTGGATAACACCCATTACTGTATCTTTCTCTAGAAACAAACACCTCATGGTTTGCACCCTTGAAGTAAGCCAACCTTTTGTAAGCAGTACACAGAAAGCACTAAACTTAAAGCGAAGGATTGTAAAATTTTGCTGGCTTATAACAAACAACCTCTGTTTAACAGTGGTTACTGTTAAGTGAGTGCAAGGGAAAAGCGGTATGTGGGAAGCAATATCTGCAACTAAAGCTGAGAAAGTGCTCGATATAGCAGAATATAAAATGGTCTGATTCAAATCCATCAGGGAAACAAACAAAGAGACAACCATATAAAAATACAAGCAAGAGTCTCTCGGAGGTGCTTCACAAAAGACAATCTTTAAATGCTTAGGAAACATAAGAAAAGTTATCCAGGCTTATTAGCAACTAGGTAAATGCCAATTAAGTCCACAAAGTGATATGCGCACACAGTCACTTGAATTTCCAAACACAGTACTGAATGTTGCAAGGGTAAGGCATGGCACTTCCCAATGGAACATTTTACGGTCATTAGGTGTACTCTGTGCTGTCCAATATGGCAGCCATTGGCTGCATGAGGCCACCTGGTACATGGCATTTGGCTATTAGGACTGAGGAACTCAAACTGTTATTTTTATTCCATTGTCACTGCATTTAAATGACCACATGTGATTGGTGACTACCATGTTGAATAACACAGATAGAGAGCCTCTAGGAGAATGTGCACACACTGTGGGTGGGAATGTAAATTAACACCAGCTCTTTGGAAAGTATACGTCGTTGGCTATAGCACTTCAACACACACACACACATCCGCTAAGATCCACTGATTTCACTTTAGGCATATGTACAAAAACTGTGTTCACCGGCATCATTGACAGCAGCCAAAAATAGGAAACACACCAGACGCCCAGCAGTGGTAGAGTCCATCAAAAAATGGTAACATTGTTTGATACAGTGGAATACCACATAGAAAGGAAAATGAACTAACTACTTCTGTCAAGAGCAGCACCGGTGAATCTCACAAATATGTACTAAGCAAAAGACGCCAGAGGCAAGAGAATTAATATTCTAATGATTCTATTTTGATAAATATCAAAAGGAGCCTACAATAAGAAATGGGGTGAAAAGTCATGATGGGAAGGAGGTGTGGGTGTGGACATGGGGGTTAGGGGTTGGGAGAATCTTCTCGCCAGGGTCAACGTTTTGTCCAGGGAGATGCACCCACCATTTGTGATCATTCAAAAAATACACATCTACGTGATAAGAAAACATTACACCACCAGTTTCCTTGGCAATGTTGGTTTGGTCTCTTTTAGAGACCCCATATTATAGGGGTGTGCTTGCTGCACAATCAAAGGTCTCCTAGATTCAAGGAAACGTAGTGGTTACTTGACCATTGGGGTTTCCTAAAGCACCGTGAGGCACCTTCGACCTGGAGGGCGGCAAAGTTACAGGACAGGTCACAAATCCATGGTAAACCAGACACTGTTCCCGTTGAGGCCAGATGGGGACTGAAGAAAAAAGGAAGCCAACAATTTCACTGAGGAGGCACTGACGAAGCAGTGACTTTGGAAGGGAATTTGCACATAAAGAGAAATAAAAATAAAACTTTGCTCGGTCGCCCCATCAAAATCTCCAGGGAAGCTTCCTTCCCAAGGTTTGTCATTGCTCATCATAATTTCACTAACTATTTCGCAGAAAGGACAGTCTTTGTGTGTAGGTAGGTAAAGTCAAATACAGAAAATTAGTGAAAAATATAGTTAATGAAAACTAGATTTCCATGTCTCTTGGTAATTAGTTCAGAATAGCCCTTTCAAGCTGTCATTATCTGAACATATCAGTACAAGGGATTGGAGGCATTCACCCCTGGCTCGTAACCTAATGTATTTTGTTTGCTTGATGTGTGAGCACGGTCGCGGTTCTGCCCAGCCCTACAATGCAAATAAAATCAGAAGCCATTTACACTGGCAACATCGGGAGGTTTGGACTGCAGAAACCAGAACCACCCTGCGACTCTTTTGCTTGAATCATACTGCTTTATTTATCCTCAAATCAAATGGACCATCTGTGACAAGCTCTACATCACCGTGGAGTTTGTGTAAAGACTTTTCAAATTGAGTCGGTGTCTTTTACGAGATAATTACAATGTCCAGTGCATTTTCAGGATGAGAAGTCACTGGGTGATATTTCAGCTTTGTTTCCATTCTTTCTCTGACAACAACGTGGCCGTATGCAAAACGCTGTTGTTGTTTTTCATTCCGTCATGTCGGCAATGAAAATAAAATCCAATGAAGGCATCGACTTTGTCATGCTTTTTTTTTCCCCCCTGACCCTTTCTAACTTCTGCTCGATTTGACGTAAACAGAGGCAGGCAGTCATAATCTACCATCAGAAATGTCATTCTATCAACAACAAAAGCCAAAGCAAACCAACCCTTGGAGACATGTGCATTGGAACCCAGCAGTTGCCTCCCAGGTTGAATTTTCCCATCTACACTTCCAGTGAGAGGTATAATTTTGCTTGTCTTTATCTCCTCACTCCTTCCCCATGCAGCCCAACATCCACAGAAAAGCTGACGCCATCTTTGGCCCCGGGGCTATCTGACTGCACCCAAGGCCACCCCGGTCATCTTGCTAGCGTCCTGCTCAGAAATTGGGCTGGGTCTGATTCTTGCTAATAAGATGGGGAGGGATGTCTTTCAGAAGGCTTTTGGGAAGTGTCCTGTGAAGCGGTAGAGATGGACAGGAAGGGATTGTTCTCTCTGCCTTCACGTCACACCTCTGTCCTGAGTTGCAGTCCAGGTGTGCACAGAAACCTAGCCACCCAGCTGCAGACAGCCACAGCAGGTAGAAGGACAGCATCTGGATTGCCAGGGACCTCCCAGGGTGACCTGACTCTCTAACCTGGAGACCACCTCTCTCCTGGGCTTCCTGGGAGCTAAAACGGGACCTCGCAGACGGCCTCGTCCGACCCGGAGTCTGGCAGGCTGATGGAAACTAGAGCTGACCAAGTCCAGTGCCTACCCGTCTCCTGCTGAAATGGCTTCAGAGTAAACATTTCTTGCATAACAACATGTGACCTACTTTTGTCTTAAAATGTTTTTAAAAAATGGAAAGAAAATTCAAACAGGTCAAAAATGTTGTATGTCAAGGTCAGAAGCCCAGAAACCCCACCCAGGCCTAACTGGTTAGACTTCCAGGCTTAGCAGAGCAGAGGCTATGAGACGTTCCACCACAGTCATAAGAAACAAACCAGATGGGCGAAAACAAAGGGGATTGGGACATTTGGCAAATGACGCAGAACTAGTTTTTTAAAAAGCAAATGTTTCTTTAACACGTACCAATGTGCATTCCAACGAATATCTAAGACACAACAGTTTCATTTCTTCAGTTTGACCAAACCCTTTAAACAAAGCAGTTTGATCAGATGCAGACTTTCTTTTTTTTTTTGTCTAAATGGACACTGCAGATGAACAGGAGAGAACACGAACAGCTAGAATAGTTTCCAAAGGAGAATCCATTCAACTCACTTCATAAACTTTGGGAAGGAGTGTCATACCCAAGGGACTGTGTGAGGTCCTGGAAACCACACGACTCATATCACACACTTTGCCATCAGTGAAGACGGCTGGGGCTACTGTCCAGGAAAAAGCAGGACTCACGCGTATGTGAAAAGTCGTCTGGGTACCCAGAGTTTGATGCTGTGGGACAGGCAGCTATGCTTCAGCACTAACTCTCTACTCACAACACTCTGACACCACATGTGTGGTTTTTCTGCCCCGAAGCAATTCTCCAGTTCTCTGTGGACACCAAAGAGGTGTCCCACCATTTAATTCAATTCTGAGGCTACTCTGAGTTAGTGCAGAGGTCACAGGGGTTAAGGGTTAAGGGCTCAGTCCCACCAGACTGTCCCCACTTCTGACACTAATCACAAGCGGTAGACTCCCAGGTTACCCCTACTTCTGTCCGACTTGGCTACAAACTGGAGGTTCCCATGGCCCCCTCCTCCATTTCAAAAATTTGCTAGAATGGCTCAAACACTCAGGAAGCACTTTAGTTACTATTAGCCGTGTATCAGCAAGGACACAGATGAACAGCCAGATGGAGAGGTCCACAGGGTGACCTCTGCCCCACGGAGTGTGGGTGCACCACCGTCCTGACTGGTGGGTGCGTCCTCCAACCCGGAAGCCCTCTGAGCCCCTTTATTTACGGTTTTCGTGGACGTCCCCTTAGGCATGAAGGATTAAATCACTGGTTGGTAATGATGAACTCAGTCTCCAGGCCCTCGCCCCTGCCCTGGAGGTTGGGGGTGGGCCTGAAAGTTGCAACTGTTTATCACTGGGTTGGTTCCTCTGGCAACCAGCCCCCCACTCTCCAAGGGTCACCTCATTAGCATAAACTCAGGTGTGGCTGAAAGAGGCTTGTTAGGAATCACAAAAGACAGTCTTCTCACCCCTCACACTCTTCTCAGGAAATTACAGGGTTTTAGACGCTCGGTGCCAGCAAGCAGGGAGAGCACCTGGGTTAAAATGGGCCCTAGTTCTAATTATAAGGGCCCTTAGAAGAGAGGACACTGAGGCAGAGATGGGAGGGAGGCGGCCACCAGCCCAGGGACGCCTGGAGCCCCCAGGAGCTGGAAGAGGCAGGAGGGACCATCCCCTGGGGCCTCTGGAGGGAGCGAGGCCCTGGGACACCTTGATGGCAGATGCCTGGTCTCCAGGGCTGGGGGAGGATGAATTCCTGCAGTTTTCAGCTTCCCCGCCCCCACCACACCAGCCATCTGGATAATTTGTTAGGGCAACCCTAGGAAATTACTACAGTCTGTAGTATACTTCACATCTTTTACTCAATAGCTCACCTTTTTCAGGGGTACTTACCCTTTAGTTCCAGTTCCTTAATAAAAGATTCAGTCATCCAATGAAGGGTGGAAATTCAGATGCCACCCTCCAGGTGGGGGAGATTTTGTTGGGAAAAATGAGCCCTTCTCAGCACACCGGAGATGCCAGTATTTAGGGGCGCTGGGACACCCACCTGCCCAGCCTGCCCCATCCCGAAGTTAATAAGCATCGTTAATGGTGAGCTGGTTATCAGAGTCTTTCCAGCAGTGATTAAACTTTACAGGTGCCTCTAGTATCAATAAGCTGATAGATATTCCTAGTTTATTTCCAAACAAGGTAAGAGAGATTTTAAAATCAATTTCAATAAAGGGAGAAATAACCACGAATATTAAATTCTAAGGAGACATAATGGGAGCAATGGGAACCTCAGGAGAAGCCGACACTGGTTTTAGTCTTTTTGAATTGCCGGTTACCTGAGCCAGCGTTAAAATATTTTAAAATGCCAAGGTGCGGATAATTAAACAATAAAAACTTAAGACCTTCTTAATGGAATGAATCACTATGAATCTGGAGCCCAAAATATAAAACTCGTTGATACTTCGAATATAATTATGTAAAATGTGAGAAATACATTCTGGAACTGTGGTTTGTAAGGGGGACCAACATTTTGCCATCCCAAAATATGCCTCTTGGAATAATGATTTTAAGCTGGTTATTAAGAAAACAAAGTTTCAGAAAGAACCACTGACACCTCCACCACCACCTGCCTAAAGGGATTCAGGCAGGAAAACCTGCTTAAAGGAAGGGAGCGTCCCTTAGCACCGTAATGTAAACTGAATGTGGCAGAGGGGAGAAATCTAGCAAAGGCTGGTTTGTTGGCCTCCCCTCCGGGTCCCATGGTTTCTGGGCCGAGTAAGAATTTGTTTCCCCCGTGTTTACTCTTTCTGGTCTACCTGTGAACAAGCTGCTTTGCCTTTCAAATCTCAGATTCCTGCCTCACCAACCTGGTCCAGACTATAAAACTCATATAAACCTCAACTGTCCACGATCGAGGGTTGAATATTCTTATGGCACACCCCCCATGTACATCCGTAATAAAATTTGGGCATTTCCTCCTGTTAATCTGTTTCACGTTAATACGATTATTAGCCCAGGCATAAGAATTTAGAAACATGGGAGGAAAATTATTTTTTGACCCCCAGATGAGGCTGGCCATGCACTCGGGCAGCTGGTGAACTTAATCTGGCCAATATAAGCATGCAGGTCTCCCTGCTGGGGGCTGCCCAGTGGAGGACCTGGAATCGGTCTGATGGCTGCCGCAGCCAGAAGCAAATGGAGCAAGCTTGACCTTAACTGGCTGCTCATCCTCTGCTCTCCAGGAAAGGTCATTACTGCCCCAGAGGATGGTACCAACTTTCTCTTAGAGCCTCATCTTGAGAGCTGCAGAACTTTCTCACTGGATATCTACATGGCTGCAGGGGAACAGAAGATTCCAGAGAAACACTGAAAAGTGTCTTCTCCTTTCTGTTTTGATCGGCGGGAAAGAGTGATACCAGTAGCCTCCATGTCCAATTTCACAATCTCCTTTGGGTTTCATAAATGCTTCGCAGACCCAGCTGTGTGTGTTACATTAAACCTGTTGGGTTTATTACTGATGACAGGCATAGCGCTAGTCAAAAAGCAGGCACGTGAAATTAAATTATTTCTTTGATAATGATAGGATTGCAATCAGAGAAGGAAATTTGTTTTCTCCTCTGGTTGTGCCAAATAAGGCTACCTTCAGCAGAGCTGTCTCCCTAGTTTGCCCACATGGAAATCCTGTAGAATGTTGCATATGCGTGTTTAGAGAGTTCTTTGAAACCGGGCCATGATAGAACAGCAGGCAAATGGAAGTTAGATTTACTTTTCAGAGTGTGAGAGGGAATATGCAGGAAAGTGTTAGGGAAATTCCAGGTTAACTGAAATTCAAAAGTGAAATCTTTTCTTTGACTTAATTATGATATAAGGCAAAATGAGGGGAACCTTGGAAATCTTAGCATTCGGTTTCAGTTGTTAAAAAGTAATAAAATCATATTTTCTTGAATTCTGTAGCATAGATATAGCTCTCTCTGTCTCTTTCTCTCTGTTAAACACACCATCTCTTTGATTTATATACATACAGAAAACGAGAAGTATTGCTCTGAGGGTGGTATTTATAATGTAATACATGTCATTTTGACCATTCTTGATAGTCTTTTTCTGAAAAAGGATATAAACTGGAAATAAATTACATGTATGCAACATTATACACTCTTCAAATTTGCAATCAAAATGAGAATATTTCCAGTGAGATTAAAAATAATAAAACTGTGTAATTTGAGAGGTGGTGAAGAATTTTAAAATGTATATTAAAACACAATAAAAAAAAATAATAAGAGATGCTATCCTCTCCTAGAATGTGGTTTCAAGGAGCAGTGAGATAAAATGCTTTAGAGAGAGAGAATAATGATTTTAGAAAGTAAAACAATTCCCAGGATGAGTCTTTCAGGATTATGAATTGTAACTGTACCTTAAGGAAAACTGCAATGTCCTGTTGGTCTCTGGGGAATCCCTCGAGTATTCCAGACCTGTTTCCTGGTCAGAAGGTGCTACACCAGTTGATAGAGGAACAGCGAAAGTGGACACAGTGAGATCTTGGCCCTTCCTAAAGATGTGAATGTTCCTACCTCTTGAATTCTGTATGCATTTTTTACAAGCAAACAGAAAAGATTGTATCTACTCTTAGAATTCAACTACCACAATAAATGCTATTTATGAAAACCCCACAGCTAACATCATATTCAACAATGAAAAACAGAAAACTTTCCCTCTAAGGTCAGGAACAAGACAAGGAAGTCCACTTTCCCCACTTCTGTTAAACATAGTACTGGAAGTCCTCGCCACAGCAATTAGACAAGAAAAAAAAAAAGGCATCCAAATTGGAAAGGAAGAAGTAAGATTTCTGTTTGCAGGTGACATGACCATGTCTGTAGAAAACCCTAAAGACTCAACAACAATAACACATCTCTTAGAACTAAAGAAAATTAAGAAAGCCATCTCATTTAAAACCACAACAGAAACAATAAAATACTTAGGAATAAATAAGCCAATGAGGTAAAAAATCTGTACACAGAAAGTTATAAAATATTTATGAAGAATGTTAAAGAAGCTACAGAAAAGCAAAAACACATTTACATTTATGGATCGGAGGCATTAATATTGTTAAAATGCCTATACTTCCCAGTCACCGACAAACTCAACGCAATCATCTTTGTCAAAATTTCAATGGACTTCTTTACAGAAATCAAAAAAAATAAATCCTAAAATCCACATGGAACCACAAAGAGTCTGAGCAGTCAAAGCAACCCTTCTCTAAGAAAAGCGTGAAGGGAGAACAAATAGGAACTGGGAGGCCAGTCATGAAAAGCTCTTTATTACTCCAAATTCACTCTGAAAACTGGTCCAACTTACATTCTCCTAGCAATCCCTTTCATGAAATATGCATTGTTATCTGATGGCCTGAAAGGATCCTTTAAACACCAGGATTTCAAACTTGATGTATCTAAGTTATTTGAGGTAACACATAACAGTAAATATTCGTGACCAATAAAAACGATGTCCCTGGAGAAAAAAAATAAGTTGATTGAAGATTCCATTGCAAATAGAATTGTATCTCATCCAAGTACACTGAAGGCTGTCACAGAGAAATATTTCAAATGTTTAGTGGGTGTTTTTTGTCTGACATTTTCAAATGACTTGATCTGAATATTTTGTAAAATTTCAGTAAAATACCAGCAGAAGTCTATCATTCCTTCAGATAAATTTCCAATATTTAATGAGGTGGGCAAATAACTCTCCATTAATTCAAAATATACTTGGTGAGTACAAGGTCGGGGTGAGGGGCAGGTAGAGAGCAACATGTTGAGACCAATTGCTCTCATCCCACACATGGAAAATAATTAGGATTCTGGGATTTTGTTAGTCAAGTGTAAACATTAATCCTACCTTGTACTTAAAAAAATATATGTTGAATTAGCACGTTGCATTTATTGCCAAGGAACTCACAGAAAACCCTTTCAATTTCAGTTATTTCACTTTTCAGATATACGTCATACCGTTCCATACTATCGTGTTTCCCCAAAAATAAGACCTACCTGGACCATCAGCTCTAATGCGTCTTTTGGAGGAAAAATTAATATAAGACCTAGTCTTATTTTACTATAAGACCAAGTCTTATAATATAATATAATGTAATGTAATGTAATATAATATAATATAATATAATATAATACCCTGTCTTATTTTACTGTTATATGAGACCGGGTCTTACATTAATGCTGCTCCAGAAGACGCATTAGAGCTGAGGGTCCAGCTGGGTCTTCTTTTTGGGGAAACACGGTAGATATGTATGATGTCATATGTCAGTCTATATTTGCATCTAGCTATGTCTATATCTATATCCATCCTATCGTTTCTGTTTCTCTGGAGAGCCCAGGCTAATGCAGTGACCTTTCCTTTCTATCTCTGAAACAATTTGAAATGCTTAAGCATAGTAACGTAGTCTTTGGTAGAGGTGGAGACAAAACTCTGCATTTCTTTCCTTTTTTCCTATTGCTGACTTAAGAGTTAATATTAAGAGTTAATACTGAAATACTGAGATTATTTGAGTCGCTCAGGGCAGGTCATGAATTGTCAACCACCAACACAAAAGTGGTAAGCATGTGAGGTGTGATTTCTGAGAATAAAGATTTGGGGGTTGTCTGGTATCAACATGTTTAATTCAAAGGAGACTAAATTCGACTGTGAAGATTGACACGCTGTGGATTCCATTCACGTCCAAGACCCTGATCTATGATTTGTATTAGGACGCAGACCCCACACCATTACAGGGTCACCCAGGAGGGCCTGTTGAAACACAAACGGCAGCTATACCACCCACTTCCCAGCTGGTCACCCCAAACCACACTTTCTTATCACGTGCGTACCTGTCCTGAAACTGCTCCCCAGACAAGGCCCCTTAGGATGGGAATGCCTCCATCACTTCTGCGTGTGCTAGGCTTTTGTCTCTCCTCCTTGGAGAAGACACATTAGCTTCGTGTGGTTTCGATTATGGGCAACAAGTAAACGGCAGCCACTTTCCTCTTTCCCCATAGCTGCTGATGGTTTCCTTTTCTCAATGACCCCCCTTCAGGTACTCTTTAGGAAAGAACGTGTAGGTGACTCCAGTGATTTTTCACCTTTAGGTGAATCTGTCCCCCCATGGGACACTTGGCACTGTCTGGAGACATTTTTGGTTGTCACAACTGGGGGGGGGGGGGCGACGCGTTACTACCGGTGTCTCGGGGAGGGAGAGACCTGATCAACCTCATACAAATCACAGGGTGGCCTGCCCACCACCAAGGGTGATCCAAGCTCTAGTACCAAGCCTGACACACTCTGCTGGACTCCACACTCCTAATTCTGACTTCAGAGGAGGAGGCAGCACAACAGAATTGACATAACCCTGGAGAAACATGGGCACTGTCACAAATGTAACACCCAGAATGTTCTTGCAATTCCCAGAATGTTGAAAGCATTTTTGTACATGTTTTTTCTTTCTTTCCTTCCTTTCTTCCTTCCTTCCTTCCTGTTTTTGCTTTGGTTTTGTTTTCATGAACTTTTAAAAGGCCTTCTCAGTCGTATCCCAGGAGCTGAGGGCACAAAGTTATGTCAAGTGCCCATGCAACGCGTGAAGTCCCTAGAGGAAGTCAATGTGTAACCACACACATTAGAACGTTGTCTGATTTAACAACGGGGGTGGGGGGGGTCCCAGGCTGCATGGAGCCAGGGGAAGGGACAAAGTCTCCTGGGGGAGTGTGGGCATCTTCACAATACTCGTAGGGGACGGAGGTGCGTGATGTGGACCTTGAGGGGGAAGAGGGTACCAGACAGAAAAGGAGAAAAGAGGGACCCAGGATGGAAGGTGAACACTCAGTGAGTCAAGAAGAGGCCAGTTTTCATTTGCGACGTGGAAAAGCTGGTGTGGCTGAAGCAAGTTGGAGACCGATCTCAGCAGCCTGGCAAAATTAAACACAGGGCACCTTGTCATGGTTTTCCATGTGATTGGCACTTTGGGGAGTTCACACAGCAACAGGAGACCCCGCTGTCACAAAGCGAGTCAGTGACCCAATGATAAGGGTCTAAAAACATTTTTTCTCTCTCTTATTATTTGTGCAATCATGGAGCTAGTTTCTCTCAATCTTTGGAGGTCCTGCAAATATGTCTTTAATACACAGTTCATTTTTTTTTAACTTCAAAAAGAGTGAGATGTCAACATCCTCTGGGAGATGTTACACAAACATGGTGATGGTTTTGGGGAACCACACGTTGACTCTCAGACACCCTGCTAGTTTGGGGGCTTGTGCAGGAGAGGGGTTAAGTCAATAAACAACGTCAGCACAGAGCAAGCCAGGCAACTGGTCTGTTCTCACCTGGACCTTCAGGAGGAAGGAAAATGCAAACGCCCCAGCCCAGCCCTCCCCCCGCAACCGGGGGCATACAGCTCAGTCTCGAGTCCTGAAGCCCTCACCGGCCGTGAGCTCTCCATCCAACAGCCCCCACCTCCACTCTGCCCCCCTCATCAGAGATCTGTCCAGCTCTGTTTCCACAGCCTCCACGTCCAGCTGCACCTGGGTGAGCGATGGTCCAGGCCGTCATCTAAACCCAGGGAAATACGTGACCTCATTTATGCTTGTGACAAGTGACCTAAATCGAACAGAGCTGTCACCCAGCCTAATCCAATCCTATCCCCCACTCAATTGCATTCTCGGTCTTTCCATTTGTCACTTATTTAGCGGAATCAACAGATGCCACTGAGCTCTGAGAAGCAATACAATAGGAACCTGTGTCGCCCAAAAGGCCCCACACACGTTTATTGCGCTTGACACCCACGCCAGTGAAATGCAGGGCAGTTGAATGTTTTACTTCTCACCCTCCCGTCTTCTTGTGCAGCTACACAGACACTTAATGGCCCATATTCAGAGAGAAGAGGCGGGCTGCGGCCGTCGGCACGTGTCAGGCGTATAAAGATGAGGGAAGTAGAGGTACCTGACTGACAACCGTTACTGCAGTAACGCTCATGGTAGTTTGAGTTTCTCCGGTATCATTCTTCATAGAATTCCGGGGAGTCAGAAGTGATCTTTTCGTGGCTTGCAAAATTCCGACAGATGAGCATAGAATTTTATTCTTAGACTTATCCTATATTATGTCTATAGTGTATTACATGCACAGATATTGCACGGTGTAGATTAGCATAAATGGATAGGTAGATAGAAGGATGGATGGGTAAATGTATAGTTAGATGATAGATAGATATAGGGATGAATGGATGAACAGTTGGGTTGATAGATTGAGAGAGAGAGAGAGAGAGAGAGAGAGAGAGAGAGAGAGAGAGGATGGATAGATGGATGGATGAATAGATGATAGATAGATAGATAGATAGATAGATAGATAGATAGATAGATAGATGACAGATAGAGATAATAATGGAATGGTAATGTAGTAAGAAGGCAAAGCCAAAACATGATATCTATGGAAATATAAAAAGCTATAGAATATGTATTATGAAGTGATAGTCTCACTAGCATTCTTTCAAGGGACACTATTTAAAAATTTTAACTGGACTTCAGTGCATGTAATTGAGCGTCATAAGAGCAAGGATAAGACTCAGCAAATCCCTAATACATCTCAGAGAAACATGAAATTACGAATTGACTCAGGACAAAAGTGAGATTCATTTCAATTTATAACCCAGTAACAGATCAGTGTTTATTTGGGGGGAAAAATCCCAGAGGCTGTCATCTTTTGTTTGGGTCTAAAAAGACAACAGTATTGGGTAGAACTGTGAGAAAAAGAACAATAACAAAAAGTACGATGGTTTGGATGTTAATTTAATTTTTCTTCTCTCATTTGTGTTTAACTAGCTTCCTAATTTAAAAGCAATGAAAACATATGAAAAGGAAAAAGGGCTATGCAATGAAGAATAAAACAGTCATAACCCAAACCAACCACCCTTTTCATATATTTTGTGCATTGGTTCATGTACACGTATCTGTGTTTACATGTGTATGTTTTTGTATTTATGTACGCACATATATAAACACATGTAAGTATATTATTTTCCCACAAATGGAGGATATTATACACATTCTCCGTGCCTGCTTTTCTCTTTAAACAGTTTATCTTGAAAACTTTCCGCTTCATCCTACAAACAAAGTAATCCTTTGTGTGAAGGTATCATACCTTATCTTACGAAACCCCAGTTATGGCCACTTGGGTTGCTTCTAGTCTTTTGTTTTATAAATAATGCGAAAACGAACACTTTTGTCTGTTTAGCTTTGTGCATATATTTGAATATATGGGTGATGTAAATATTTAGATTTGGAATTGCTAGGTCAAATGTCTTTCCAGAGAATGGATTGATTGGTTGGCATTTCCACCAATAGTGCATGAGAGAAACTGTTTCCTCATATCTCTGCCGTTACTATATGTATTTTCAAACATTTTAAGTTTTGTCGAGAAAAGGTAAAAAAAATGGACATATCTATATGGATAGCTATACCTGTATCTATATCGTATCTATATCTATACCTACACCTGTATCTGTCTATATCTAATCTGTTTCAATTTTCCTGTTAATATTATGAATGTGCTTCAGCAGTTTTTCTTGTTTATAAGCAAATATTATTTATCCTTCGGTGAAATACCTGTTCATGTCCTCTGCCCACTCTCTCTGCTGGGATCTTGTTAGGCTGTGTGATTATCTTGCATGATTTTGTTCTTTTGCCTTTGCTTGCTATTTTTGGCAGGAATTGTTGGGTTTTTAAAAATTTATACTATCAAATAGATCGGTCTCTTTCTTATGGTATCCGGGTTTGGGCTTGGCTTAGAAATGTCTCTGGTCCTCTAAGATTATCTTTAAAGATATTATCCCGTCTCTTCCAGTCTGAGTGTTTTTCCCCTTTCATGTTTACATCTTTGATGTATGTAGAATTTTCTTTGTCGGAAACAGGAAGCACATGCTTTTCCCTCCCAAATGGTTAGCTATTTGACATAGTACATATATGGGGTGATTATTCTGTGTGCTCTGGGTTGGTTTGAATTGCTGTCTTTATTAAAAACAAAATGCCAATATGTGCTGGGGCAGCTTCATCAACATTTTCTATTGATTTCTCTGAACACACAGCTATACTAAACTTTTGTTAAAATTGGTTGATGTCATATGTCCACATCTGGTGAGTAGATCTGCCTCAATACTCTTGCTGTTTTTTAGAATTTTTTTTTTGATCTGTACTACTGTGCTACACAGATTAAACATGTATTAAGTTCATATGGAAAAATGGTGGAAATGATCAAAAAGTCTCTCAAAAATGCAGCAGCATATATTTTATGTTATGTATTACGTATAAAACATTGAATATGATTACTGAATGCTCTTCTTGTTTCTGACAGGTTTTCAGATACAGCCTAAATGTTTCACAGGTATACACTCACAACTGCAAACTCTTGCATTCCTTCTGAATTTTCATTCCCTATTTCTCTTTTTCGGTCTAACTGGATTGACTAGTAATTTCAGAACAGTGTTAAACCATAACGGCGACAGTGGGCATCCTTCTGTTACACGGACTTAATCGAAATTTTTCTAATGTTTCTATATGAATGAAAGTGACGGTGTATGGGTGAAAATACTTGCTTTTTTTAACAACACAATTACCAGCCTTTTATTATTATTATTAATTATTATTATTATTAGGCATTGTAGAGTAGACATTGAATTTTATCAGATTCATTTTGGCACCTATGGATCCCGTGGCTCACGTCCCTGTGATTCATTATTTTGGTGCATAGCGTTAATAAACATTGGGCCATTCTTGCATTTTATAGGTTGAACCAGTTTTGAGACGGCGAAGAACTTTGAAAGTCCATAATATTACAAGGCATTTCTTCTTCACAAGTGGTATCAACGCTGGGCAAGGCCTCTGATATTAGGATGGGGTTCTTCAGAAGTGAATTGCATTGGGTGAGTTCCACGGCCTTGGGTGAATTCACCCGCCCCTAAGCCATTAGTCCCTCTAAGCAAAGGTACAGGGAAAAGAACAAGAGAGTCCACCCCCCATTTTCTCACCTCAGGGGGCCAACAGATTAGCCTTTGTCTCATTGTACTCATTAATCAAAGCCTTTGTTTGTGTTCCTACTCCCCTAAGATTAGTTTTATTTATTTTTTTAGTTAGGGCTTTTAAATAAAAAAAATTCATTACACTTAAGGAAAAGGGTAGGTACACTCCAACACATTTTGACCAAGTTTGACAATTTTGGAAATTTCGCTTATGTTTGTTACGGGTCCAAAGCCTAATTTCTGATTCATCTAAACACAAGAAAATTGAATCGGTGGAAGGATGACAGCAGGAATTTTATTTGCGCATTTCTGCCACACCCCCAAAGATTTTTTTCCTTTAATGTTTCAGGTGGAACAGACTTTGAAATATTAAATTTATACGACCGAATTCATGCTTCAAGAAAGGCCAAGAGTCATAATGATTCCCAAACAATGGCCTGGTTTGAAGTGTTGAAGAAATCCAAAAACTGAATAAAATATAATCAATTGGAAAACCATAATCATTTCAAGTAGAAGTACCAGAATGCCACATTTTCACTTTTTAACAAAGAACGTATTAAATGCGGAATTGGAGCTTTTGGAATTATTAACTTTGAGAATTAAAAAAAAAAAATGAAAGCTGTATGGACTTTTCTAATATGGAATACAAATTAATCATTAGTGTCCTCCGTCCTGGGGATAGAACAGAAACATGCCTGAAACGCCCACGGAACTGAAAACCCAGTGGAGAGAGACCAGTCATTAAAGAGAGAGCCATACAAATCAGTGAAAAATAATAACATGTGCAAATGTGAGTCGGGAGAAAACGTAGAGGTAGCACTGCAATTTAGACCCGCAGATTGGTCTTCCTTCGCACGCATATGAAATAATTGGACAAGCACAGAGTAAGATTTCAATTATCGTTCCAGCATGGCCTTAGTTTAGTGGTCCAGATAACAAGCAATTGAAAATAAATGCAGTAAAGCATAACTGTCTCTTCTCTCCCCAAACTCTATAGTTTCCGTACTGCACTGATAGACTATATACAGGGTTTATGCCTCCGTTTGCCCATTTGATCATGCAATAATTTGTCATTCAATCCCTCACTTGTTCACTCAGCAGTCGTTTATTGAGGGCAAGGAACATCATCTAATGCCAGGAATAAAGCAATGAGATAAGCATTTTCTCCAAGTGTCGAAGTCCAAAACCTGGGGCAATTAATTAAAATACTCTAGCTCCATGTAATGAATGCAAAATGCGGCTATGCAGAAAATGCGATCAGAGCAAGAAGTTCGAATAAATTGTGTGACCAATGAGGTTTGTAGATTGTGTCACAGTTCACACACCATAGCTTTATTTAACTTCACCATCTCCCTAAGGGCTTATCACCCTGGTGCAATAATAGATAGAACTGATGTCTGCAGAAGTGGAAAGACTGGACTAAATTCACACATTTGGCAAGTGGCCTATCCTCTCCTGTCAGAGCTGGTCGTCCTAGTGAGATTCCATCACACTGAGTATGTTTATCTGACCGTACAAGCCATTATGCAAAGTCCATAATTTATCACGCCAGTGCATTTTATCCTTTGTCTGCTCCGTTATGGAGGTCTCCATTCGGCCTCCTTTGGCCCAAGATGTAATGGGTGAGGTTAAAAAGGATTTGATAACACAGGGCAAGCGCGTAGGGAATCAATCCCTGGTTGGCATACGGCGTCATTTTGTGCAACACACAAAAGTCTAGACGACTGCTTTCATCAACACCAAGTAACTCATAGTGTGTGAAATGACCTCATGCTGAAACACGACAACCAAACAGAGGACGATGCTGAACTGGCAGGGGCATCTTTCTTCCCATCCCACGTCCACTAAGGACAACTGACTCCTGTTCAATAACACCAGTAACTAAGTTCATTATGAATCAGTCAGAACAGGCAAAGCACATAGAAAATGTAGAGTCATAACACATATCCTTTGTTCAATATCGACTAGGTCTCACTGCAAAGGTCTAACTTAGCCCTTGAATGACTACAAGAAAGTCTTACATTAAAAATTAAAATGCTCTTTACATCCATGAGGGAAAAAAACACACAGAAATGACAGGTGGGCTACGTCCCTTCAGAGGGTTCTGTTAGGCAGTATTTTAAAATTTACTGGGCAATTGTTTGCTTTGTATCACTCTGGCCTGAACCTAAAAGCTAATTTTTGAAAAGGAATTGTGGTACATTTTTACCTACAAAAAGTTCACTTTTGTAGGAATAAACTGGATTCTGGCATAAAAAATTCATTTGAAAATAGCAGATCAAGGGGAAAATGGAAAAAGAATGATTCTTTGCTTTGTACTAACATTTTGAGATGTTTTCTCTTGTCTGCGGTTTGAAAAAATATTTTTGAGACTAAGTATACTTTTTTGTTTTTGGTTGTGTGTTTTTTTTGTTTTGTTTTGTTTTGTTTTGTGTGTTTTTGTTTGTTTGTTTGTTTTGTTTTGTTGTTGTTTTTTTTTGTTTTGTGTTTTGGTTTTTTTTGATGACTCCCTCCATGGTTCTGTCTTCTGGGATAATTCTCATTTACCAGCAGATTGAATGAGGGCACAAACAAGGGAACCTAATGTTCCAGGAACAGACAAGATGGTGGAACTGTCCCTTCCATTCCAGCTTCAGAGCTTGTCCTGCTCTCTGATTCTGACCCTGGACAGTGCCCCGTGGTCCTTTCTCTTGGCCATCGAGAAACCCCAAATCTACAAATCAAGAGCATCCTGTCAAGTGCTACTGGGGTTATTGACATTTTCCTAAAATCCAAAACTGTATTAACTCAGCTCATCTTTGAAACCTGAGTTGGCGCTAGTGAAGCCTTTCCTCCTGAAACGTATCAGCGTGTTAATTGGACTAAGTGACACATCCAACAAGAGTTAAGCTCCATCGACATCAGTGTTATAACGAAATGACAGAAGAACTGCTGTATAGGGCACTTCTGTTCTCAGAATTTATGAAAAGTGTACTATAAGTAACGACTTAAAACGCATTGACGGGGCTTTCCAATCCCATACTTTCCTCTGTTAACCCAGGGTTTAATTAAAGAAAAGCACCTACAAGTCTAGGTATCTGGTGATAAGATGTCACAGACCATCCACTCTTTGTGACATTCTATTCTAAGAAAATAGATACACATATTATGAGAAATACGGACTGAGCTGCACTCAATCCTCCAGCAAACCGCCAGGTCATTTTATGGATGAGGGAAATAAGGTGTGCGGAGATTGAACAACGCGTCCAGGGTGAGGCTCGGGAATAGATAACAGATGACAGAGCCAAGATGGGCACTTTATCCCCAAAACGGTGCGGTACTGCTCACAGAAAGCCTTTCCCAGTTCAAAGGCACAGGATTTACACAGGTCACTGTGGTTTGTGGGCAAAGAGAAAACTCCAACAGGAAAACATTTTCTTGGCTAACCCTGTTTTATCAGTCTGCCTTGTAAAGCTGTTTTATTTATAAATACTTCGGGCGAAAAGAATGCATGGAGTAGGGCCAGAAGAAGACAGAAGGAGAACATTTGATGCCTTGGGATGTTTAAAGATGGAAACTTTAAGACAGGTACTCCAAAAAGAAAACAAAGACTATCCAAATAGCCACACACACACACACACACACACACACACACACATTTTTATATTTTAAACATCTGAGAGTATAACACATACATGTTGATTTATATTTTCTATACATATCATATACATGATATCTATTAATATGCAATATATTCACGTTATTGATATATCTCTGCCTACAGTGACTTTCCTTCACGTTGTGTTTTTCTCGAACATACATGTTAAACAACAGTGTGCAACTTGGTTAGTCTCTGGGAAATTAAAACCAAAGCCACTACATACCAGAATGTCTAATTTACTGAAATGTGGAAAGATGGGCGATATGAAATGCATAGGAAATGTTGAGTAACTGGAAACTCACCAATGCCTGCTGACTTCCAGCTATATTTTACTCCAGAAACGGTGAAAATGAAGTGAGTGTTCTCTGCCACCCGTTTTTGAAAAGGACAAAAAAAGAATCAGCTCACGGCCTCTTTCCTGCGCCAACTAAGAGTGTCTAAGCAAATATTACGTTTGCTATTTCACCACAGAAGTGATACGACTTGTGTCCAGATGTAATCATTCTGATCTAAAACCTATGACAGGCTGCAGTTTCAGCTAATTTGCTCTGCATGAAAACTTCACGGGGCAGAGAATTTCCCTCCTGAAATACGCATCGCTAGAGAGTAAGTTAAGCTCATATGGAAAAAAAATCTCTTTCATATAGTTTATATTACATACTCATATACACAGACAGCATTTTATTGTATTTGTTCCTTGAAGAGCAAGTTATGTTTCAATGTATCTTGGAAATGACACTGCACAAGTTGTAAATAAAAGGACAAAAAAATGTAAGAGTGTTAGATCTGATTTCATTTGGGCCGGCCCTTCAGACGGAGCGTTCATCTTTGCTTACAACTGAACTACCAGTATCGTGATAGTTTTACTATGCGTTTCGTTTCCATTCTAGACTTTCACGGACACCTTGCCCATAGGTAAGACCTGTGCTATTATATACGCACAATGGTAAACATAACTTTAGAATTGGATATTCTACAGCAAACGTTTAACTGACTGGTGCATTTCCTGGGACATTGCCGATTCCTTCATTTTCAGTTAGTGATGATAGATACGGGTTGGGTGGGGAGAGAGACACAGCTCTTTGTCTCTCTGACGCAGTGGCATTTATTTTAATGCCATTGGTCCTCTCCATCTGGACCAGCAGCAACCTGTGTTTTTGACAGAAGTTTAACAAAATGTGGTAATCGTCAATCCTCTCAAGCTCATGTGTCAGTCTTTGCCTACTGAACCACTGGTTCAGATTTATTTAAAGTGATATGACAGGGGTTTATCCCCCGGTGGCAGGAAACTGGGGCAGAGGTCCTTTGGAAGCATATTTCGGGTCAGTAAGATCCATCATTCACCCTCTTAGCCTATATGGGCTTAAGAGAGTGGAAATTCAAGTGTGTTCAACCCTTAATTGTAAGAGAGATTCCTATAAGAATGATTTTTTTTTTTTCACGCTATGTGTTATGTTCTGTGGTATCAGTGGGAAAAATCAAAATTTCTTGTCTCTTCCCTTGGGGGTCTATTTCTAAAATATTGCAGCACTAAGATAATGACATGAAATGTTCACGCAAACCATCTTCTGGCATTTTCTCTCGGGCAAGGAGAAGACAGTCGCATTTTGTCCCGACAGTAAAACTCCAGAGGGTCACAATGTGCGTTCTGTTCAGTACTGCATGGGAGCTAATGGTGGTGCCGTTTCTCTTCACAAGATTAGGAAACACCGAGAAGTCTTGCATTCAGATTGTGTGTCTCGTTTTGGAAGACACTTGCATTCTAAAGGACTCTCATTTGCTTTGATTTAAAAGCATAGGCTGGATGCACATGGCAGCAATAAGAAGGGGATTATTTTACAACCATACCATCCTGGGCTCAACGTGGGATTCTGGTTGTTCCCTAAGCATCGCATCTGGGTTCACTGGCCCATGCTTACGTGCTTTCACAGCCGATGGCCCAATCGTCTAGAGGATCTCACACTTGACAGTAAGAACCACCCGGAAGACTTCTTCCAGCACAGCTCAATGGCTCCTGTCCCTGTGGATTCTGACTGAGTAGGTCTGAGACACCAAATCCCTTCAAAGTACCAGGTGACGCCACTGGGGTGCCAGAGGTCTGAGTAAAACCACCTTTCCTTGTGCACCCAGCTCTCACTTGTCTTTCCAAGTGAGGTGAGACGTCCCACGCTCTGGGTCCCTCCCCAAACGTAGGACTATCTCCTTGCATCTTCTCCAGCTCTCAGTCCGTCCTTAGACCTCATTACGCCATGCTCAGGATTAATTTCCACCCAGCACAGTTTATCTCTTGGTTGCTCACCGTGACTTCCCCGCATGTGGATGCTTCTGGAAGTCTTGGTGTCTCCTGCCGGTTGGAGTATCTCTACCAGTGAAGGTCTTGCTGGCTCAATAGCGGCTGGAATGGATCAGTCAGGCTGAGTGAAAACCCATGTTGTCCACGCAGAAGTCCGAACTCCATTCCAAGTTCTAGTACTTCCCCCAAGAGGGTGGGAGAGAGAGGTTAGGGGGTTGGTATCAGCCTGGTGGGCACCCTCATTGTCTTTTAATGCACAGAGGACGTGGGTGGCTTCTCTCCATGGGGTGACGACGGGAAGATGCAACAACCACGCACTTTCTCGTTCTAACACTAAGGGTGTCCTGCAACAATTTCAGGGATATCTCCTCCTCAGCCTTCTCTCCTCCTCTCCCTTGACATGTCTTTTCTTAACCACATCTCCCTCCTTGCGCCCTACAGAGAATCACTGTTTAGGGCTGGGTCAGCCGGCCCATGTCCCACTGCTGGAGGAGAATTTGGGGCACTTCTGGGAAGGCACCTGGAGACGGGGAAGGAGAAATTGATACTGTGTCATCCATGTGGAGGTTCAAATCCTCCTGCGGCAACGCACGATGTCACGATACGATGTTTGCTGGAAGTTTCACGTACAAAATGTGTTTTCCCTATTTGACGTGGTTTCAGGTTGAGTTGCGTTCTCTGCCACATGCATGACTGTGACCTTTTGCTCTTCCAATGTACTAATAGCATTTTAATAGATCACCTAATATTCAACATTGCTGGACTAAACTCCATTGGGAAGTGTTGTGTATTTTTCCATCCAGTACATTAAAATTGCTAATAAAATTGTTTTATTTTTATTGTTGCCCATGTATGCTTGATGGAAATTAGAGTTCAACTATTCGATGGTTCATTTTTCCTTGCATTAAAAATAAAATTCAGTGTTATCGTAGCCTGATGGAATTTTGGAGGAAAGTTATTCTTTAACACTCAGAGATTCTAGAACCTGGGAGTAACGTGTTACATGAAAATTTCATAGAATTTGCCCTTCAAATAAATCAGATTTCATGCAATTTGGGGAATATATTTCTTGACTGACTCATAATTGTAAAATTGATTAATTAGTTTTTCTCTTCCTTGAGTTAATATTACTAACATATTTTTTCTGAAAAATAAGGGGTTTGTTCTAGATAAATAATTTGTGGTTATAAACTTTGTTAGCATTTCCTATTGTGATTTAATATCTATCCTGTTGCTTTGCTATCTTCACAAGGCATGAGATCATGGAAAAGAATGAATTCAATGAGCAGAATATCTTGTTTCTTCTGCAAGGATGCTATTTCTTGCACCTGAAAATTAACTAATAATTGAACACTATCCGTCATTGTTTTCAGTACTTTGATTTAAAAAAAAAAAAAAAGTTTACTAGGAAAAACAAGATGGCCGACGTTAACTCATACAGGTGTTATTTATTACTTATGTTTTTAATCTTAGGCAATTTTCTTAGCAATTTCATTTCCAGGGTGTCATTAGGGAAATCATCTCATCACAGCCCCAATTCCATTACGCATATAATTCTAGTGACAACTAAGTGTCAGCAGCTGTGCATAGAAAGTGGTGTCAATGAACAACAGAAACCTACAGGATGGGCCAAGTGTTAACAAAAAATTCATTGCATCCTAACACAGATTTGGAGTCTAGAAATACGCCAAGGATGGCATTTTCATTCAGGTTGTAGTGCTGATGTTTTGGGGCAACCACAAGCCCCCGGCGAGGCATGGTTGGGTGCAACACTCAACTAAAGCGTGACATTCACACGATGGGTCCCACCTGCAAAGGTCTGATCCAGTAGGTTTAAGGCAGGACGCCAGAACGTGCATTTCTAAGAAGTTCCCAGATGCTGCTGGTCCCAGGACAAGAATTGGAGAACCACAGAACTAGGTTAACTTTTAAGTCCTCAGAGAGCGAGGCTGTTTCCCAGATGTGTTCGATTACCTCCCTCCTTGAAGTTCTGTAGAGTGAGGTAGAAATCTCCTGTAGACTTGCAGAACCATGTATAACACCAGCCAATCGTTCTTTAGCTCATGAATTCTTGATTATAACCTCCTTAAATAGCCCAGCAGGCTTCAGCGTTGCTTTTACAATGCTGGCGTTTTGTCGCGTGGAAGAAATCCTCTATTGTGCTTTTATCTACATCTCTGTGTTCAAATAACCTTTGGCATGCTGGCTTGCAAGTTTGCCTCTTCTGATAAACTACACAGGACACTCTCTACCATGGCTGAAACCCTGTTCTCGGGGGATACTCTCCTTCCCAGAGCTTTCTCTGTGCTGAGAAACAGATGTCACTGTGTCTCCATTTCATTGAAAGACTCAATCCATAAATCACTGTCATCCTTACCAATTCCATAATCATGGGCGAAACTTCCTTCAGATAAACCTGTCTCTTTTCTCAGAATAGTTACATTTGCAGATTTCCCTACAGAAATTCTTGTGGATGGTTTACAAGGTTCGGCTTTGTTTTTATTTCTTCTCCATGATATATGGACACCTTCAAAGTGAGAAAATCGCTTGCACAACGTTGAATCTGAGGCAGTTAGGAACCCTAGTAGTAACTCGGCTCATTCAGTCCCCTTCCCAGAAGCCAAATAAACACAGGTGCCCCCCTGAAAAGCGTCTATAACCATTAATATGACACTATAGACCCTTTCATTAACACAGAAGTTCATATTCTTAAAGTGCTACTAAGTATTCTTGCCTTACAACAATGCCAAGAAATCTAGACCTGGTTCACAATGGACATTTCCTTTAAATATGAAGCTGGTTAAAGGGATTTCTTTTCACTGATTTCATGACGACTGTATCGTGCTTTTTTTTCCATGTGAGTTTACGTGGAATAATTTTCAGTCAAAAGTAGTGACGACTCATCCAGAAGATATCTTTATAAAGAGATCCCTTAGGGTATTTTCATTAGAAACCCTCCGTAAAGCATTATGTCATTATCTGCACCTTAATTTGTTGATGCTTTGGGTTTACATCCTGATTTTTTTTTCTTTGTTACTGCCATTCATTTTGCTTCATTTTCGTTCAGACTCCAGTTCCATTATCGTCCTCCTATCTCGCATATCAGAAATCCCTGAATATTCGACACTGAACACATTAATTTAAGGTTCCAACGACCTAGTGTTATTTTTAGGAAACTTTCCTGCTCTATACAATGGAGAGAACATGGGGATGGAGAACTTGGCTTCTCAGATTTAGAAGTCCTGGGCTCTGATCATCAGCTCGGCATTGAGTACACATAGAAATATGGGGCAAATTACCAACTTGCCTGATTTCCAGTTCCTTCTTCTACAAACTGGTAGATAACTACAATATGTTCTCTGTTTGCCTAACATTTTTTTTTTTGGTAAGAAAGACGTAAGACCCTAACTCCAGAAGACCGCAGCAGATGTTAAAATGTCATAGTGCCAGAATCTGGGTTTTATAGCTTGCGTGAAGCATATTCTTTCCAATCACAGCTAATACCATAACTCCAGCCAAGTCTGAAGAACGACAGAACAATTAGAATGTCCATTTATGGATCTCTTGAATGTGTACACTTTTCCATCTCTGTGGTTAGTCTTATCGGTAAATGTTTCTGCTTTTCCCTTATGATTCCATGAGTGTTGTTGTTGTTTTGTTTTGTTTTAAAGCACCGCCTCATTTTGTATTCATTCAGTGATGAACTCCAAGACTTGGGAAAAACAAACCTTCCTGTGAACATTGAGATGGACTAATTTATTGATTGAGCCAGTGATGCTCCAGGCAAGTCCTATCTCCTAAAGCAATAGCTGTGTGGGGAAAGATAATTAAACATTTTAGTGCAATCCCAAAACATGCTCCTTGTTTCTCCAGGGGTCAACATGCAGATCCTGAATGTGTAGCACAAGGTGGTATGTGACTCAGATAATGGGAGCTTCGGTCCCAGAGAAGTTCGGGTATGATCGTTTGTGAACTTTCTAGCAGAAAGAGGTGGTAGGAATGCAAAAGGCCAAATGTGCTTCTGAGTGATACAGCTTTGGAAGCGCTCAGGTGTACAGACTCAATTATTCTGAAACTTGGTGATTAATTAGAGATTTATAAGGAAAAAATGAAAAGCCCTAAATCTATCTATGCCAGTTACATGATATATGAATGTATTTGTCAGCTTGGTTCTATTAAGAATTTTTCTGTGAAGAGCCTTACGTTTTCCTCCTGTAATAGAGCAATTTCACAAGCTGGACTCCTCAGCTCCTCACACACCTCATTCCTCTTACCTGGCTCATTAAGTTCCTTTCACACTCCTTGATAAAATATGTGATCGCCTTGTAGGGTTCTATCATAATTGTTCATTAGGGATCACGTGAGTCGCTCTAAAAATTCAAAGGCAACACTGCACCTCTGGACTGAATTTTGAAGAAAACCAGAACGTATGTAGGACTTAAAAAGACTATGAGTCTGTAATGCAAATCACCCTCTTACTGGTATATCAAAGCTCAATGTCTAATTCGAGCAAAATCTGGTATTCAAAGCCATGATTCCACAAACAACAGCCACCTTAGAAAGACGCACTGTAATCCTTTCCCCCACCCCCCAATTTGGCACATTCTATTGAGAAGTCCCTACGTTTAGATTCGTTTCGTCTGTTCCATTGCACTATTGATTGTTATTTCCTTTTAAACCTGAGAATAGAGTGAGTAATGATTAACTTGAGAATGCTGGGGGGGAAAAAAACACACACATAATTGTCCCGTGATGTATATCAGTATTATAAGATGGATCCTAGCGGGAATAATTTTTACTCTAATGCTGAAATCACTCAAATAATTCATGCTTTTCAATTAAACTCTGTTGAATAATACAAGGAGCAAAATATAGCTATTGACACTGCATTAATATTATGAATATACCCTTGAGTGAAAATTGCCCATGTCAGCTCAAATGGGTCCATTTGGAAATACGAGTGTCAGATGCAATTTTGAAAACTACAGCAGACACTCCATTATCAACATATAGACAGCTTTCACTTCCCTCATACCTCGTGACAGAGAGTATTAGGTTTAGAGGAAGAACTTCAGAGTGGAACCCAACATTTCATATAAATAATCTACGTGTTACGGGAAGTTGAACCTGGAAAAACTACCTTCTCATAGGAGCACATGTCGAGATATTGAAGAACAAATCAATAATGGCCCACTTGTGATAATAGGGAAAAAGAATATCAAAACTTAGACGGCCTATGGATAGAATGGACTCATATAATGGAGTAGCGAAAACTAAGACATTGTAGCTGATATATTTAATCCACCTGAATAAACTTACCGGCCATAACGCTGAACTTAATATAAAAAGCAACTCAAAGAAGATCCAGTGGGACCATATTTATATAACTATCAAAAACATGAACAACCGAGAGATATATTTATATTATTCATATATTTGCCTATAAATATCTATACACAAATACATAAACATATTTAAAATAACTGAGTGTAAACAAATATGTACACAAATAATGTGAGAAAATAGGACAAGAGGGTCTCCTTCAGTTTTGGGTGTTTAGTGAAATCTCCAAGCCTCTGATACCCTTCTTTTTTAAAAATTAGTTTCAGGTACACAAAGCAACATAATAGTTAGACCCCTCACAAAGTGATAACACACACACCCCCCGACCTATTACCCCTCTGACATCTTATATAACTGTTACAATTCCTTGACTGTTACATCTTCTATAACTGTTACATCCCGTGACTATATATACAGAGGGTGCCAAAACAATACACATTTTAAGAAAGGAAAACTACATTAAAATTGTAATACTCAATATATACCGATAACAAAAAATGAATACAAGTCATGTGTGACTTCTGCAATGATCCATTCTTTGGAAAGTTCTCGGTAAAATAAGAGTAGGTAGAAAGTTGACCCAGGTTTGAAAATCTCCCTGTCTCCAACTAATACACTGGGGGGAGAGGGTGTCCCATTGGGTAACAATGCCAGTTAATACTAATGGGGTAGTCTGGACGAATTTTGCCAAGAGGGACCATTTCCAAACAGGGGAAGGGATGAGAGTCTAAGCTACGATGCACCTTTCTGTCCATTTGCATCTCTTCTGTTGTGCTGTGTCCCCCAATCAAGGAGCACCTCTCCGCTTCCAAAGACAAGCAAGTGCCCTTGAAAAAGCCATGTGTAGGGTAAGTGGGGAGGGGGGTGGTAGATGAGGGTAAACGGCGTCAAATATATGGTGATGTGAGAACTGACTCTGGGGGGTGAATACACAATGGGATACATAGGTGATGTAATACAGAATTGTACACTTGAAACTTATGTAAACCTATGTAACTTTACTAACCATTGTCACCCCAATAAATTTTTTTAAAAAGCTGTGTGTGTGTGTAGGTGACACACTGTGCTCCAAAAACGTACAGGAAAACTCACTGTGTGTTCATAACAATGTTTGGCATGAAGAAGAATTTACTCTCCACTGGGTCTTGCCTTATCTTTAAGTATTTACACTTGATCCATAAAGAAATGACCAGGCAGAGACATGACTCCCCTCTCCTCCTTGCTCACTCTCATCTTAGATGATGGAGACAGTAAGGAAGAGACATTTCAACATGTAAAATAAAATCCTTCTTCTGTATCTCTACCCAGCAAAGAAACCCTTTACATATTCAACAAAGCCCTTACGTTCAAATGACTGTAATGGTTTAGGTGCACAAAGCTCAGCTTTTTCCAACAAAGGTAGCGTTTTCGCACAAAATATTTTTAAATGTATTCCTGAAACAACACCATCTCATCAGTTACAGGGAAAGCCGCCCGTTGGGAGAATATTATAATCTTCCATGTTTTTGTGTGCAGCTGCAAGCTCCTCATCTATGAAACTGCCCAGAATGTACAGAAACCTGTTTGCAAAGGACAGCTGAAAATGGAGACATAGTGCATGCGGCTTGGGTGAGTGCGGTGATGAGAAACATAAGAATATCGATGTGGAAAATAATGTTGCCACTTCTACTGTCAGCACTAAAATATCACTTGTACTAAAGTAATGGAAGGAGACGTATGACAAAAAGCCTATTGTCACTGCAGTTCTGGTGGAAGAGATTGGGAAAACGAGGGGATCAGAAATGTCCAGCTCCCGTTGGAGTGCATGTCTGAGACACCACCACTGCCTAGCTCTCCACTGAGTAGAACACTCTCGATGAGAAAACTCAGTCTACACATTGGCATGCGCCCAATTTCATAAACTCCTGCGAACATTTTTGTATCCCTGAGATCTGAGCAGCTTTGCAAGGGTGGACTGATACTTCTACCCCATCACAGCTTTGGGGGAAAACACTGTTATTTCAGTGCTGATTCTCTATTTATCTGCCGGTGAGAATGAAGTATTTACATGTATTACCATGCTTTGAAATGATGAATTAGAACTGTTACAGGAAAATGGAGTGCCTGGGTTCCAGCCTTCGGGCAGACATATTACCATTACGCCGCGTGAGTAACACCTTACAAACCCATTTGTCACCCAGAAGAGGTGTCACATGTAATCTGATTCATTGCATGTAATAGATTAGGTGAAATTTACTTAGATTTTCAGCAACGTGCACAAAATAACTAATACACACCAGCGGCAAACTGTATTTTATCTTTTAAATCTTATTAGGGCTCCCTGAGCCAACAGGAAGAAGAGCTGGTTGTATTTCAGCTGGCGTCAGGAGGTGACAATGGCACAATCTGCCCACAAATCATAGCCCAAACAGTCCCACTTAGGCTGCTCGCTTGATGTAAGAAGAACTAGTATGACATATGCACAGCGTAATTATCTACTTATGTAAGTGTGCTCTGGGCCAAAGAAGCTTCTCCCTACTCGAGGGTGATGCTCACCTAGGAGAAGACCTACACCCATTGGTCTAGGTGTTTGATGAACCGATGGTTCTTAACACTATTATATTGCCAAGGCAATGTGCAGTGCACAGCTGCCATATCTTAGCTTCTTACGATCTGCGCATTCTGGAGGCTGGGGTATCCGAGATGAGGGAGGAAGCAGGGTGGGCTTCTAGGTTCTGGTGAGACTTCCTCCTTGTTTGTAGAGAGCCCCTTTCTCACTGTGGCCTCACATTGTGGGGAGAGAGAGAAAGCTTTCTGGTCTCACATCTCTTCTTCTCAGGACTCTACCCTCGTGACCCTAAGTACCTGCTATGGTCCCATCTCCAAGACCATCATACTAGGGACTGGGGTTTCCACACATGAGTTTGGTGGGGGACACAAACATTCAGTGCATAGCAGCGTCTAAATTTCCTTTTGGGAAAGCAGGTTCCCTCCCATTATGTGTGAACTTAGGAAGGTAGATCGAGGTAACTGTCTCCCTGTGTGGAAGCCAGTAGGACGATGTGCTCTCGTCCTGAGACGTGGGCATTTGAGAAAATCCCTCCATTCATGCCTGGTGAGCAAGTGAGGACGAGGAGATGGATGGTGGAAGCAGACCAGCCTGGGCAAGGTGACTTCCAGGGGCCCCTGGAGGGCTCTTGGTTCCCATCTGATCCCAAGGGCTGACCTGAAGGACACATGGCTTTCACGAACCTTCCTGATGTCTTTCTACCAAATTCCAAAATCAGGTTCACTTGCTTTCAACCAAAACCCACACGGACACAGACCTTCCCCGTTGGAAGGGATAAAAATGAAATGCTTGCACAGGAATCACTGCGTGGATATCAATTTTCTGCCTTCTCCCATAGTCTTTCCACATCCTTGCTCTGTCACCAAACAGCTGACTATTTCACTTCACCAAGTTTTCTGAATGGTTTAGCCCACTCGACTGTATTCTTGTGCTGGGAAGTAACGGGGTTTCTCAACACCAATTTATTCCTAGGAGCTAGTGTCATGTCTGCTCCCGGCGGGGATCAAGAAAAGTATCTGTGGCCGACGATTATTGACTGAATATCAAAGTCTATAAAAAAGATTGAAATCTGACTATTTGTGACAACACAGAGGACCTAGAAGGTATTGGGCTAGGTGAAATAGTCAGACAGAGACAAATACCATATGATTTCACTTAGGAGTACCTGTGGACTCTACGGAACAGAATAAACAAATACACAAAACAGAAACAGACTCATCGATACAGAGAAAAAATGATGGTTTCCAGATGGGAGAGGGGTTGGGGGGATAGCTGAGAAAGGGGAAGGGATTAAGAAGTACGAATTGGTAGCTACAAAATAGTCATGGGGATGTAAAGTACAGCATAGGGAATATAGTCAGTAATATTGGAACAACTACGTACGATGCCTGGTGGGTAGTAGATTAATTGGGCGAATCATTGCATAAATTCTATGAATGTCTAACCAGTATGCTGTATACCTGACACTAATATAAAATAACACTGAATGTCAGTTGTAACGGAAAACATAAAGAAATAATTAGAAATAATCTAATCTACCCATGAGCTGCTACACGGTGGAAACTCCAGCGTCGATTGCTTCCACACTCCCCATCACCACCCCCCAAGCAACTTTTTAGAAGATCACCTAAGCCCTACATTGGGAAGGAAGACTGCCCGTTCACCAGATATTGAGGGACACCAGCTCTCTGTAACCACAATAAAAAAAATATAATTAGCCCACATTAAAATGAGGGCGAGCAGCCCTCACCACTGCGCACACAAACCCCACTACTGCATTTAGAAACCGTAACTGGAAGGCAGCGTACGTAAGTGAGGGGTCTGGGAAAGGCTTACAGAGGTGGCTGTCATGTGAGAGCGTGACGAGGCAATCGGCACCCGTATGAGGTCAGGTGGTAAGTGGGGGATGGATGAACGACCTACACCGATGGTGCTAGCCCAACTGTTGTGTAATTATAATTTGCAGAGCATGCTACTATCTGCACTGTTTAGCTACAAAGACATTTACAAATCTCTGCTTAAAACTGGGGCCCGACTGACATGTTTTACGTGAAATAATTAGGGGAATTTGAGAAGCAGTAATTTTGGTAATTACCAAATAGTGTGATTCTCTCCCCATACAGCATATGTCAAATGACATAAAAACATGGTTATGTTGTTTTCCCTTAAGACTTTGCCTAGGCGGCATACAATTTTAAATATTCTAGTGTTTTTCCCCATATTTTATTTGAGTCACTTTTTTAAACAAATGAGTTTTAGTGTTTCTGTGTTTCACGTTTTCCTGTGAAATGTCAAGCTCGGAACGTTTCTCTCGATCTCTCCCCAGCGATTTTTGAAGCAGAAATGGCGTTCTTTTCCTTTCCTTTCTTTCTTTCTTTTTTTTTTTTATTGCAAAGAATTCGCATGGGAGAGAGAGAGTACGGGAAGTGATGACGCTGGGGAGTTTCACTCTCCTAAGACAGAAAAATTTCTGCATCTCTCATTCCCACAGATGACATTTTCCATTACTTGTCTTACAGAAAGAGGACCATTTGTTCGGATAACTCATCATCATGAATGCACTCT
The DNA here is from genome assembly GCF_036562045.2 of Rhinolophus sinicus. Taxonomy (NCBI): domain Eukaryota; kingdom Metazoa; phylum Chordata; class Mammalia; order Chiroptera; family Rhinolophidae; genus Rhinolophus; species Rhinolophus sinicus. The sequence goes on along the minus strand of NC_133768.1, from coordinate 4,334,546 downwards.
CTTATTCCCTGAGAAACTCTTAAGGTATTTATTAGTCTTCTCATGGTTATTACTGTATTGTTGGCAATCTGCTCTCCTTTCCGTCTAAAAATACCGATGCTCAATGGATGTCCCAAAGCATGTGAGATCATTTTGTTTCGTTCTATTCTTCTGCATGCTAGCAATGGTTACCGATTCAGGCCAACACATCAGTCACCAATTGAAATTCAGTCCATGGTCGCGGACAAAAAAGAAGAAGAAGAAGGCTGTCTTCATAGACAGTCGATCTCCCTAGCTAATTGGCAATGAGCTTCCAAAGAGCCTGCAAGCAATGCAAAAGAAAATAAAATGACCCCCCACTATCCCCGAATGCACATGTCCATCCGTTTGGATTCACAGAACACAATGTGGTCACAACGTCCACTTGTAGGAAACACAGACATTCTCTTCTCCACACAGATCGTCCTCAGCGAAGGGCAGATTGGTGCATAAACAGTCAGGCCCGGATCATAGCCTCCTTCTCCACAAGTCTAAGCTGTGGCTCGAAATTATGACAGCGATTGAAGACAAAGAAACACTTATATGTACATCACTCGTTTATAAAGCTGCACTTCTCAGGAGAAGGCGCGTGTGAGGTGTGACAACTGAGAAGTGTCTCCCATGCTCAATTCCTGCATCAGGCACTAACAGGATGGTACTGGGAAGAGTGGCCATTGGGGGGAACCAGGGTTACATGAGGTCATGGAGATGCCCCCCACAATGGGATCAGTGTCCTGCAAGAAGAAGAGGCACCAGAACATTCTCTCTCTTTGCACCACGTGAGGACGCACAAGAAGGCAGCCATCTGTGAGCCAGGAGATGGGTTCTCACCACCACCTGACCAGGTGGGCACCTTGATTTCCGACCCCCAGCCTCCAGAACTGCGAGAAGCTCATGTGTGTGAATGAGCCATGCAGTCGGTGGTTTTGTTCTGGCAGCATAAGCGGACTACACATGTGAACACAGAATGAATGGAACGCACCCATGCTCACGTACCGTCACCTATGAAAAGCCACGGGAACCAGTGTCCCAGGGAGCCAGGCCACATCCTGAGTTTCTCAACACCCAGGTTCCTTCTCTTAATAGACCCACAAACATGCCATCTATGAGGAGTGGGGACCACCATGTTTTCTGGTCACATAATTATGCAGAGGACGAAACCGGAGCCCAGACTGGCTGAATGACCTCGTGAGTGTCACACGTCTAGTTAATGGCAGAGCTTCTGACTTCCAACCAGTGTAAGTTATACGACAGCATGTGAATACTGGGCTTTGAGCCTAGCTTTCTGCATGTGGATGATGACACAGAAGACATTTCAGGGGTGACACTCACCCACACATACAGTCATGAGCTGCTTGAACACCTGGGGGCAGTTCTGAGAAATGCGTCGTTAGGTGATTTTGTCGTTGTGCAAACAGACTTCACTTACCGTGTAAAGCGGATTAACCGTTGTGTCCGGGGGGCGGCACTAGAGCCCAAGGGTTTGAATTCAGCACATTTTCATCTTCACAGGAATGCAAGTTCTCAGAGCCAGAACAGTGGAGTGGTTACCCTTGTATCTGCCAAAATAACTAAAGCGCTGATGCACTGAGATCATGAGTGAACGGCTTTGTTTCCTATCACTTAATGCTTTCCCAAATCATCTTTCAGTGGATGGGGGCAGTACGTCACGGCAGTTAAGGCTTTGGGCTGTGACGATGGCCCATTTACAGCAGCGTCCTGCTTCTGGTTCTCTCCACGCCCGATCTGCTCACACGATTTCTTGCCTTTGGTCCCAGCTGCTGGGACAGAGCTGTCTAGGGATCCACTGCCTGCCCTCCATTTTCTTTGTCAGGAAACACTTTCTGCCATGCCGTGTTGGAAGGTAGACGCAGGTGCCTGTGACCTACTCAGAAAGCCCAACGGGACACGTTCTCCTCCCGCCTCCTCCGCCAATCTTGGAGGGAGACATTTGACAGACATCCCGACACTCTGAGATCAACTTTCTCATCTTGGCCTCGAGTTCCACTCTTGCCTGCAAGAATGCTTCCTACCCACAGAGCACTTATAAGTCATATCCAGTGACGCCTCCCCCGAGAGACAATCTTCTGTATGATTGCAAGACGTAAGGAAATCTTTCTACTGTCTTTTCAAAGGCCTTGTCATTCCTTTTGGAAACAATAGAGAGATGCAGCGTTACGGAGCTCAGGCAGTCTGAGGGCACTACAACTCGCAGACACGCTTTCATCAGCTGGGGTGCGCGGGCACGCACGACAGCAGGGTGCCAACACAGCCCTGGGACCTTGAATGAAAGAAGAAAGAGACGCCTACCTGGGTCTGATGGAAGCAGATGTCAAGGCCCTCAGTCAGACGCATGCTGGCTGCAGACAGCTTGGGGGTGACTGTGGAGGGCAGGGCAGACTTGCACAGAAAGCAAAGCCCCAGAGGCTGCATGGCGAGATGTCACGATGTCCCTTGAGCAGAGCCCGGGAAAAAGGTAAAAGATTCTGGGGGTGGAGACCACAGCGACTGAGCAAAAGACACCCAGAAAAACTAGGGGGAAGATGAAACCTCGCCCCATGTGTTTTAAACCCAGTAGGGGAAGGAAGACAGTTATTGAAGAATGTTTTGAGCATTCATGTAGTGTCAGGGAGAGTGCCAGAGGCTGGACTCTAACACCCTCATTGTCCCTGGATGACCTCTCTAAAGACCCACTCTAAGTACGGTCACATTCTGAGGTCCTGGAGGTCAGGGCTTCCACATATGAATGTGGGGGGTGGGGACGCAATGCAACCCAGATCAAGGGTAAAGAATCACACAGAAAATTCTTCCAGCTCTCTCCACCTCTGGGCTCCTGGTTCCCTGTGCACTTAGATCTAACTTTCTAGCACGTATGTACAGTGTTAGCATGGCTTTTCATTTTTAACGCTGATTGCGCAACTCACATCTCACACTTTGCACAACGGCATTAGCCCGAATGGTAGGTAGGTGACTTCTCAGATTCCTATATATTTCCGCTGTATTTTCACACCCTCCCCACGCCATAGCTTCTAGGTAATTCATCCAGGGGACGCTGGCATTACCAAAGGTTCCCATCACCCATCACAGTTTTCCCAACCCCCGCACTCTGCACGAAGCTCTGGCTGACCTCTGGCACAGAGAAGTGTCGACGTCAGAAGGTAGAAGAAAACAGAAAAACTAATCTGAATCTATCTCTTTGCTTCCTCGGCACTTTTCCTTCCATGGCACCCCACTTCTCACCTGCCTTGCCCACCTTTAGAAAAAGAACTGTGTCAACCTCAGATCCAAACAACATTGGTGGCACTTTTGAAAATGACGCTTGCAATTCTCATGGGGTGGGGTGGGGGGAGCGTGGCCTGGTCCAGCTGTAATTTTTCAAGAAGTCATCAGCTACCTTGGGGTCCTGCATGTGACCATCATGTTTCTTTTCCTTGGAAAGAAAACTAATAAGCAATTCAACCTTCCTGGTCTGCCAGCCCCTGATGATGGTTTTCTGTCTTTCTGCTCATGGCCGATGGGTCCAAAATGGATCATAGTTGTTATTTTCAAGGAAAATCAATTCAGTAGAAATGAAACAGCCTCTTGGGTTTTCGCTATTGTTTAGTTTGGACATCAGCCTGTCACCAAGACCTGGGCAAGAAGTTTTGGGGTTACTCAGGATGCTAGCGTGAAGGTGTGTACGAGTTTCTGGTGGTTGCCACAACTGACCACCATGGCCGGGACGTCTGAAGACAAGAGACATTCATTCCCTCACAGTCTGGAAGCCAGAAGTCCTACATCAAGCTGTCAGCAGGGTCATGCTCCCTCTAAGGCTGCAGAAGAGACCCCTTCCTGTCTCTTCTAGGATGTGGTGCCGGCTGCAGTCTGTGGTGTGGCTGCATCTCTACCATCTCTGCCTGGGTCTTCAGGTGGCCATCTTCTCTGTGTCTCAATGCCCATTTCCTTCCTCTGACAAGGACACCCGTCACAGGACTGAGAGCCCATCCTAAACCCACGATGAGTCCCACTGGAGAGCCTTAAGTAATCACATCTGCAGAAACCCTATTTCCAAGTAAGATCCCATTCTGCGATTCCTGGGGACACAAATTGGGGGGTGGGGTGGGGGCCTCTTCGCCACACTGCAGGAAGTCCCTTTCCTTCTCTGTCCTCTTTCCACAGCTCTCACTTTGTGCCGACCCCCAAGGAGCCGAGACGTCATCTCTGGCAGGAGGAATGAGACAGGCTGCTATTCTGGGTACAGCCTGTTATTTATAGGATGACACTGCCCATCGATCACATGCCTGGAAAGCTCTGGGATCAACAATCTGAACGACTGCACGTCAGCGGTAGAAAGCAGCACGAAAATTAAAACCTGCAGGAACAGGATTAGGACCCTGTGCCACCAGGTTCAGGTTCGTCCTCTTCTGATTAATTAGGCTGACGGCAAAGCAGCAGGGCTTTCGTCGCGGGCACTGGTTCTCGGCTCCCTCACACATTGCATCAGCTCTGCCGCAGCGTCTGTCCGAGTGCCTTCTTTTCTCCCTCGTGTTTTGTCCCTCCGGGTTGGAAGAATGCTTAGCAACCCTTTTCCCTGCTGTGTTTCTTTCTGGGAGCCGGGTCCCAGGACTGGCAATGCCTGTCCATCAAAGGGACACGGTTTCAATAGGTTCACTCAAGGGACTGCCTGCCAGACTCAGGGAGGCCGTCCCAGAGCTGAGCTCACATTCAGGCCAGATTATCTCCGCTTTCGGGGACACTGTGAGACGCCAAAGAAATGTGTCCAGGACGCCATAAGTTCTTGCTGCCAGTGGTAAAAAGGCGGTGGTGGCGGCAGCTACAGTCTGCACAAATGCAAACGGAGATCCAATGAGCGTTTTGGCTGAGCTTGGTCTGTGCAAACGGGAGGTGACATAATGGCCGGTGTCGTCTCCAGAGAGTGATTCAAGCCAAGCAAATGACATCCATGTGTACGCAGAGGTATCACCAAGGCGGATGAAAGTGTGGGAAACCAGTGGCACTTGCCCGCCTTTGTGGAAATAGATCCTGAAGAAAAATATGATAATCATAGTGATTCTCGTAAAGCTGGGAGCTTCTGTAGTGATTTTCTTTCTAGGATCAAAATACAATCGGAAGTCCCCCATTCTCCCCTCCCTCTGGCTTCGAGGGAAGACATCCTTCAATTTGCCTTCATCATTCTGGCTTCCTTCTTCAGGATGCAATCGCTCAAGAGGTTGTCTTGGATTCGTTGGAATGGAAGAGTCCACCAGTAGCTTGCTTCTGGCCACGTAGGGCTGCCCTTTTCTCCAGGACAGGGCAATCCTAACCTCTGGTGCCCGCCACGTCCAGCCTGCTGCCAGGTTTGTAAATCGTCTTATGGGCGTAAAACACGCCCACCTGTGTGTGTTCTGCCTATGGCTGCTTTCATGCTGCATGAGTGGATTTCAGAAATTACAGACTCTATGGTCCTTGGAGCCCAAATTGTTCTCCAACTGGGCCTTTAGAGACAGGCTTTGCTGGCCCCACCCTAGGGGTCAACTCTTGAGGAGCAAAGACTGTGGTAAAAATTTCCTCTTCTGTGATGGGCTTTAGATATGGCTGTTGGACATGCAGAAGGAATGAGTGTTGCTCTAAAGAAGAGCCATAAAATATTCCAGAAAAAAATCTCCACTTCCATAATGGAGATCGCGTTTCTACCTATAAAATGTTTGCTTGGACCGCTAGATATAAGCGTCTCCTTATGCTCAGGTGTGCCCCAGGTATTCAGAATTTATGTCAGTATTCTGACTCCAGTTTCCTTCTCCAAATTTTTCTCTGTGACATGAAACTAATTAAGTCAAATGTCTTTGCTGTTCTTGGAAAAGATTATGATTTTAACCACATCTAATCACACCTTATGGGCTTTTAGCATTAAAGAGAAAATATATTCCAGTCTAAAAACATTGATATATATTCTAGTCCAATGTGGGTGTTAATTCTCTGTCCACAGAGCTGCAATTGAAAAATGATTTCATTTCCTTTAAAATTTGAGGATATATTTTAACCCAATCAACTCTAAGCTTTCTATGAAAATGGTCTGCTGTGTGCCACACCTACGATTCTGGGACATCTACAGCACAAAATGACTTCCACATTTATGCTAGGTCAGCGTGCTATATTTTAGTGATTTAATATGCCTCTAATTGGTTAAGATCTAGCAAATACATTTCCACAGTGGTTTCTAATTAACATCCATGTTCAAATGTATGTTATGTCAACCCTGAGAGCAGGATATCAGCTCAGAGGACTTCGGTAGATATCTTTTTTTTTTTCTTTTTTTTTTGCATTCTTCCAGCTCCTGCTCTGTGCACGATAATACCCTTCAATAATGCAAAACAGTACAATAGCTATTCTTCAGCAGTGATTCCGGCAGAACTTAACAACCATAATTTTAGTACCGAATTCAGAGAGAATTACACTTTCAACATTTTACAAGGTCATGGAGTTAATACTTGCGTGCATTTTTCTTCATTTGTCATGAACATTCTAACTGTTGTATATTACCAGACTATCAAATTTTCCTATTAAAATGCATATTAGAATATTTAATATTCAAAGTATAATGGTGTAAAAAAAATGGTCTATTTCTGGAAAATGTACGACTGGGATTAGTGAGTCAATGCTAATATAAGAAAAAAAATCCCATTTACTCTGTGAAAAGAAGAGAGAAGCGACAGACGAACATGCGAGGGGTGTGGGGTTCAGGTAGGAGGTGAAGAGCAAACACCAGTGTAAGACGTCACCTCAGGGCTTCCATCAACTGAGACTAGAGACTAAAAGTCTTTTCCATCACTGCTGCTTCAGGCATAGAGAGTTGGCCTAACGACTCCTCATGCAATAACCCTCCCTGATCTCCATAGTTCCTTTAAAAAAAAAAAAAAGAATGATTTTTGAAGAAAAATACAAAATTTACTGAAAGATACAGGGAAAAAAAGACCAAAAAAAAAAAAAAAAGAAGAAGAAAAAGCAATGTAGCTTGTTTCCGGATGAGATTATTCAATATTGTTAATGGGTTTTTGTTTTGTTTTTTGGTTTGTTTTTGTTTTTTGTTCCCAAAATGAATCTATGTTTGACATAAAGCTAATGAAAATCACCGTGGAATTTGTTTTATTTTTCAGCTCACACAATTACTCTTCTGATCATCTGGAAGAACAAATGCATAAGAGTCATGGCAATTTGGGAAAGAAGGGAAACAGAGGGAGGGCGATGGAGAGAGAGTTATCCCAAGTATAAATCTGCAGTTATTAAAACTGTGATATTAGGACAACCATATAGAGGCTGATTAATAAAGTAAAATAGGTTCATGAAGAAGGAATAAGTTGTGAGTATATTAGACAACCGAATGGAAAGTAATGAGCATTTGCATTAACTCTTTAGGGAAAAATACTATTTATTTCCCCCCTAAACACCAAAATTAAATATAACTGTAGAACTCCCACTTCCATTTCAGGAAAAAAATATCATTCTTATCCTAATAATTAAAAGAAGAGCAATATGTATAAAAGACACTTTTAAAATCATGTTTCTTTTTTTTTTTAAGATTCATTAAAAGCTGAGGACACAAAGAAACATAATAAACTAAATCACAAAAAGGAGAAAGCCCTTTACAGCAAAGAAAAGACTCATGTCTATTTTCCTCTCTGTGGAAGTGGTTTGGGGCAGAAGGAATCTGTTGTAGATGAGAGTAAACACAAACTGACTAAACGTAAAAACATTTCAGTGGCCACATGTGGGTTGGAATGTCAGATTAGAAATCTCAGGGGATCCTAGTCTTAGAACAAGTTTCAGCCACCAGACGACTGTTTCCCAAGACTCTTCACAGAGTCAAGTGACAGTACGGCCAATGTGGAAGAGACCGAAAGGGCTGAGATCAGTAGCTCCCCCGAGGCACATGGGTTGGTCCCCAAGTTCAACACAGCCTCTTTCAGAAGGGAGGGGTCAGGGAACGAGGTCATATTGAAACTGGACATGGGTACAGGGATGTCTTCCAAACATGGAGAGAAGTCTCCTGAGATGTGAGAAACAGAGCAAGTAGACACCTCAGCATTACTCCCCAAAATGGCATCTTAGAGGTAAGGGGAGGGGACAATCTCATCGTTAAGAAAATTGCTGGCTAACCTGAAAAACACAGAGAGATCTTGGCCTTCTTACCAGTGCCATACCACAAACCCGCCTGAAAAGCAAGCTCTAATCCTTTCCTCAAAAAATTGGAAGTCAAGAGTGAAGTTACTAACACGAAAGCTCCCACCAATCTTAGATCCACTTCAACTGCAGGTCAGACTGACTCAGCTTCTCACTCCAGCAGCTAAAGGGAAGGAGCTTCCCTGTTTCCCCGAAAATAAGACCTAGCCGGACAATCAGTTCTAATGTGTCTTTTGGAGCAAAAATTAATGTAAGACCCAGTATTATTATATTATACATTATATTACTACATATTATTATATTATATTATATATTATATAAGACCTGGTCTTATAGTAAAATAAGACCAGGACTTATATTAATTTTTGCTCCAAAAGACGCATTACAGCTGATTGTCCGGCTAGGTCTTATTTGCGGGTAAACACGGTACATGTCCATTTCCAGATGTAAATATCACTTATTTCATCTCTGCTTTACTTATATAAAAGACATCTGGCATACATGCAAAACTCACAAATACACAAAGTCAGGAGAAAACTGTTACCTGAGCTCAAGAGGCAAAACAGTCAATAGAAGCTGATCCCAAGGCAGACCAGATGCAGAAATGATAGAGATTAGAGGTTGCCAGAGGTTTGGGTAGGGGACAACATTCAGTAGGTTAAGCACTGTGGAATTTTAGGGCAATAAAACTGTTCTATAATGTAACTGTAGATACATAACCAATGCACTGCACGTGTTTGTTAAAACCCAAAGAACCTGACCTCAGCAAGGATGAATCTTAAATTATATTTCTGGTCAGGAAATCCCAGGATGGAATTCAGGATGTGACAAATCAATCTAATTGTATTACAGTGTTTAAAATAACCTCTCCGAAGTATTGAAATAACTTTGGAATTGAGTGGAGAAATGGACATAAGCAGAGAACTCTAGTATACAAGGCCGTTTCCTACGAGAATACTGGTTATTTGTGAAGCCACTGTACAACTAAGTAATGGATAGTGGGAAACAGATTTCTCATTGTGGGAAGTTACAGATAAGCAAGGGGGAAAGGCAGAATGATCCATGTGATACTGGATTAGACTTGGTAATATCCTATTTTGTGTGATTTAGTTATTGATGGATACACATGGAAATATTTATAGATGAATGAACATACACAAAGTATTAAACACATGCATATCTCTTTGATCTGTCAGCTGAGAGAACTGACCTAAATGCAACATCTCAACTGTTGGGTATTGTCTTACAGAACGCAGGTGAAGGAAAAAGACAATGGGGCAGAAGAGATATTCAAAGGGACACCAACCAGGAACTTTCTAAACCAAATGAAAGATATCAACGCACAGATTAGCGGGGCTCGCAAACCACAAACACGATAAACAGAAAGAAAACAACACCTAACAATTTCATAGACGAACCACTCAAGCCGGAAGATCAAAGAGTAAATCTTAGAAATTGCTAGGGAACAAAAAGACAAATTACATACAGGCAAAGGGCATTATGAATTATGGCTGACTTTTCAACAGAAGAAATATCAGGCCAGAAGGCAAGGGGAAGACATCTGTAAAGCGGTAAAGAAAGACATTTGCAGGTAAATGAAAGCAGAGGAGTTGCTTTCAGTGGATCTACTCCACAAGCCATGCTAAAAAAATATACAAATCAAAAGGTCTTCAGGATGAAGGAAAACAATACAAGATAAAAACCCAGCTTTACAAAAAGAAAAGAAGAAACACTGAAAGCATGAATATCTGAATAAACATAAAATGATTTTTTTTTAGTATCTATATATTCAAGTTTTTTTTTTAACACGTAGCGACCATTTCAAACAAAAATTACAAGAACGTTCTGTTAGAATAATAGTGTGTGTAGGAAAAAAATAGTGTATGTAAAAGTAAACTGCAAAATGATGAGACTATACAGGGCAGGAAGGGAATACATGCAATTGTTCTGTTGAAAGGTCATTAAGTTGTTTGTGAATATTTTTAAGGTAGCATGATTGTTTAAAGGTAGACTATGCTACACTATATATATATGCTACATATATATATATATATATAATGACTACTTAACATTGTAACCATTTACAAATGTAAAAATCATCCTTAGTGTTATGTGCCATTGATTCAGCTCTGACTCCGGTGACCCTATGTGTGAGTGACGTCCACATGTCCTGCCCTCACAGCCCTGCTCAGCTCCCGGAGACTCAGCCTGCGGCCTCTTTTATGGGGTTCAGCCATCTCATACTTTCTTCCTCTTTTCCTGCTCCTTCTGCTTTTCCACCATTAGTGTCTTTTCCAGAGAACCCTGCCTTCTCACGATGAGCCCAGAGTAGGACAGCCTCAGTTTTGTCATTTTGCCTCCAGTGATGTCTCAGGCTTAATTTGCTCTGGGACCCAGTGGTTCATCTTCCTGGTGGTCCCGGGTCTCCGTAGAGCCTCCTCCAATACCGTACATCAAATGAGTCATTTTCCCCTCTCAGCCTTCTCCACGGTCCAACCCTCATATCCGTACCTAATAATTGGGACGACGAGGGTGTGGCTGACCTTAGCCTCTAATGACACATCTGTGCGCTTGGTGACCTCTCCTAATTCTTCCATTGCAGCCCTTCTGAGTCTCAGCCTTCACTCAACTTCTTGGCTGCAGTCTGCATTTGAACTGATCACTGAATCAAGGGAAGCAAAATCTAACAATGTTGAGGTCTCCATTGTCTAAGCTAAAGTTGTGTATTTCTTCTGTAGTCACGATTTCCATCTTCTTGGTGTTCAAATGCAGTTCTGCTTTGCCACTTTCTTCTCTTATTTCATCAGACGTCATTTCAAATCATTGCTACTTTCTGCAAGTAAGATGGTGTCATCTGCATATTTTAGCTAGCAGACCCTAGAAAAACAAGTGGTTGACTAGATTGCTATCACAGAACAATCACAAAATAAATATATATCTATTACCTCTCTCTCTCTCTGTCTCTTTTTCTCGCTCTCCCTACATACCTTCCATCATCTATCTACCGATCGATCTATCTACATACATCTATCTATCTAACCAATAAAGAAGGTAAAACAGAATATTTAAAAAGATCCAATTAATCCAAAAGAACACAGGAGAAGAGTACCAGGGGACAAAAAAGAAGGAAAAAGCGGAAAACAACAATGGTAGAATTAGAACTAACAGGAATGCACGCATGCCTTCCTAGAGGGTGAGTCAAAGGCAAAAGCTCTGGGAAAACTCTCTGGAGTATCTTTTAAAAGGGTCAAAAGTGATGCTATGGGCAAGCAACTCCTCTCCTAGATATTTATATAGGAGAAATGAAAGAGATGTGAAAACGTACATCCTCAGAAAGACTTGCTCAAGAATGTTCCTGGCAGGTTTATTCATAAAAAACAAAACAGAAAATAACCCAAATGTCTGCCAAGAGGAGAATGAATAAACAAATTGTAATACAGCCACACCACAGATACTGCTCAACAATAAAAGGGAATAAAAAAGAATAAATCTTGGTAAATTTTCGTAGATTGCATACACATGTATTGTCACAATGCAAGTCAAGAGCTAGATTGTTAAGAGTCACCCAGAACTCCCCATGTGTCCTCGAGGAGGGCAATTTTGCTTCCTTTTTCATATTTCTGTATTTTCCAAATTTCCCACAATAAGTGTAAACATTTTAAAATAATATTTTTCAATGTGTTCACTGTCTTGTTGAAGAGATTTTTGTATCTGTATCCCGAGAATTGGAATTCTTCACTAGTTTGTACATAGAATATAACATATTTTATTTAAAACATTCTCTTTTCAATAATTATCCTAGAACTGTCTTCTAAATAAATTCAGAATGAAATTAAAAATTTCATTCAATTTCTATAAACCTTATTTCTAATTTGTATACATGCTGGAGCAAACAGATTATGAAAATTCTTAACATACCGCAATATGAGGTTTGACACTTAAGTTCGCAAACTTGTTCCAACAATGTTTTTGCTATCAGAGGGATTATACATTATGAATTTGTACCAACTGGACAAACAGTTAACCAAGTTTACCACTTGGAACTGCGTGAAAAAGTTAAATGAAAACGAAATGAACTTTTTGCCAGTAACTCATGGCTCTTGCATCACAACAATGCACTAGCTCACAGGGCACTTTCTGGGAGGGAGTTTTTAGCCAGTAAACAAATAACTGTATTAGAACCCCCTCCCTACTCACCTGATCTGGCCCCTAATGACTTCTTTCTTTACCCGAAGATAAAGGAAATATTGAAAGGAAGACATTTTGATGACATTCAGGACATCAAGGGTAATACAATGACAACTCTGATGGCCATTCCAGAAAAAGAGTTCCAACATTGCTTTGAAGGGTGGACTAGGCACTGGCATCGGTGCATAGCTTCCCAAGGGGAGGACTTCGAAGGTGACCATAGTGATATTCAGCAGTGAAGTATGGATCACTTTTTCTAGGATGAGTTTGTGAACTTAATTGTCAGACCTCGTATTGTTTCTCATTATATTGCTTCCTAATTATTTGGTAGATTTACCAAATCCTTCACCACGATGTTGCAACTGTGCAAAGCACATTGATGGGCTTTTGATAGATTTTCCTGATATTTCACTAAAGGCTTCCACGTCTCAGTGACACCCTGTAAAATCTATTACAGTCTACGTGACCCAGAACAATAACTGCTACAGAAAGAATCTCTCAGTAGCCCCCACCTGGGCTCCATCAGAATCCAAAATAGTGCTCAGATTGCTCTTACCTGACCTACTTTAGTGTAGGAGTTATAATGACCTAAATTCCTAAATTTGTGGGCTTTGAAGGTCCTGTACAGGGTTTTCCAATTCATCCTCATGATTTTAGGCAGAATCACACCTCAGTGTGGGATTCAGGCAAGTCTACACTAATTCTAAATAGCACCAAAGATTTTCGACAATTAACTCTGGATTGTCTATCAGGTTTTGAGCAATACGTACAGCTTCCTATATTCCAGAAAGTATTATCACCATTTCATCTAATAACCTTACTAAGTTATGTAGTTACAGAGGCAAAGAGGGATAGAGCACATGCCACTTGCAATTATAATTTTGTCTGTTGCACACTCTAATTTTGCTGGTACCTATGGCACCCATTTTTAGACATCATGATTACACTGAAATCTGTTCAAAAGAATAAACATCCTTAAAAGGACACCAGCCTGATCTGGTCCCATGCCAGCCTGGAGGACATTCACGTGATCAGGTTTTGCTTCCTTACCTCGGATATGAGAAGGTGACATAATTATTTCTAGTACTTAGAAACCTGAGTCCTGAAACCTTCCTTCATTCCAGCTTGTTTTTCTAACCCTTTACTCTCTCCCTAACTCAGACTCACGGTAAATACCTCTGTAGATTGGCAGGTTCCAAATATTTGCTTTCAACTTGGACTTCTTTTCAGCACTGACAACTAAATGTCTGACATGTATGTGTCCTATTCCAGATGGAACTGTGGCTTCTCCTCACCAGCATACCTTTCTCTTTTTATCACTTCTCCTAAACAGAGTTTCGCCAATTCTAATACCCAAATATGTGTGTGTACATATGGTTCTGTGTATATATATTTTTTTTTCAGATTTGTTCATTTTCTTAATTTCTACTGCAGCCACCCACACTCAAACTATTGTTTCGTGCCTGGACTGGTGCAGTAAACCCCTAGATGGGCATCTCAAACCATCCATTCACTCTCTTCAAGTAAGCCTGAATGGTCTTTTTAAAACAAAACTCGGCATGTGTCACTATTCTTCCTAAAATCCTTCAAGGATGCCTTTTTTTTTTACATTAGGATGGAATTTTAAATGCTCAATAGACTTACACAGGTTCACTGGTCCGATGTTACCCCCCCTTTTCTCCCCCTAGAATCACACTGCAGTGATCAAATGTCCCTGAAGAGACAACAAACGTATAAATGGAGTCAACTGGCAGTGTTTTTCAGGATTCAAGCAGAGTTTCTGGTGTGCTTTTCATAGCTGAACCTCTAACATCAAGGTGGTCTTTGCTGAAAATAGTATAGGGTGGTCTCTTGCCAATTTCTCAACACAAGGCAATCAAATGACAAGCTCAGATGGTAAGACTTTGCAGTACACAACTGAAAGCCTTAGCCTGAATGGTACAGATGCTGACGCTTCATCCAGGAATCAGAAGACCCTCTAATCTACCTTCTTACCCTTCCCATCACACCATTCCATAACCCTGTAGTTACAACACAGGACATTTCACTTTTCACCATTTAAAATGTGCATATAAGAGATGGCAAAAAAGCAAATAAGAGTATATTATGAAGGTTGTTCCAAAAATAACTGTATTAGTTTCCAGGGCTGTCATCACAAAGTACCACAGACTGAGTGGCATAAACAACAAGAATTTATTTCCTGCCGGTCCTAGATGCTGGAACCTGAGACCCAGGTGTCCCAGGGCTGGTCCTACCTGAGGCCTCTCTCCTGGGCGTGTGGACACCTGTCTGCTCCCCGTGTCCTCACACAGCCGTCCCTCTGTGTGTGTCTGTGTCCTCATCTCCTCTTCTTATAAGGGCACAGCCCTATTGGAGCAGGGCCCACCCTAGTGACCTCATGTCACCTTAGTCCCCTCTTTACAGACCCGTCTACTAATACAGTCCCATACTGAGGTCCTGTGGGTTAGGGGTCCAACATATGAATTTTATGGGATGTAATCCAGCCCACAACATCCACTTGAATACAAGCATAATTTCCCAATGCTTTCTTCTATAGCCTGACACTTAGCATTATTAGAGTTCTGATAAATGACTTTCACCGTGTATTGATCTTTTGATTCATATGGCAGGCTTGGAGAAATCATTGATTGGCCTGACTTCCTATGAATGTGTGGTAACTGCTAACCCTGGCATCTGAGGCTTCTGACAGTAGCAAGGGGGGTTGGGTCTATATGTTTTTGAGTGTTACACAGAATGTCAATGAACTCAGGGGAGATGGGTCAGCATATTATCTCCTGGATTCAGTGTTGTAGACTATTGACTGAGAAAAGATCTCAAAAGTCGGAACATAGGAAAATTCATTTTCTACAACCCAAATCTCTGGTCAACACATGACAATGAAACCAGAAAAAAATGAAAAAGCTAACCACATTGCTGAAGAAATTTTATTTGAAAGGAAGGTCAGAAAAAACATATTCACCTCTTGATACTTATACTTTCTATTGCCAATTTAATAGCTGCCAAGGGGTACTGGAAAGACAATTGGCATAGAGTTGCAAAATCAAAATTAAAATCAGGGTCATGTTACTTCCAAGTATATGACTTTGGGGAAGGCACTTCTCTGTTCACAGTGTTTAGAAAGTAGCTAAATATAGATTTAAATAACCTCCAACTAACCCTTAGAGAAGGCTAGGGACCATTCCCTTTACAAGTTTACAACAGCTTGACAGAGAAACGCCAGTTTTAAGAAACATAAAGACTGACTACCACCACTTAAGAATTTTTAGAAGCAAATCTTCACAAAATGCCAGTACTGCGGCCTGTCTCATAGATGAGCTAGTGTAGTGTACGTTAGCCTATACCTATGGGCCCCGTTAGGACTATGCATGTGGTTGGTGATGACCAGGATGTATTGAATATTTCAGGCAGGATATCTCTATATTTTAAAGTAAGCACTAAAAATTTCTCATCTTTTTTTGGTAAATTTATGTCCTCCACCTGTATTTCCTGTTAGTTCTCACTTGAACCCCATCATAACCCTCAATTTGTCGACTCACAGTGGTTGCCATGGAGACGAGTGTGACATCACCAACAGGCTTATGCCTGCGATTGGGGAGTAAACAGCAGGCACCTTGAGCTCTTAACAAACAAAATCTGGTTATTATGCAAAGAGGCTTTGCATGATGGAGCGTAACCCCAAATACACCACTTTCTGCTGTGGGATTTTTTTCCCCCCCTCTGGTGTAGAAAAATGCATCGGCCTATGCTAAATTCAATTCTGAAATGAAAATGTCATAGAACTTCAAAATGTGTTTTAGAGTGAAATGCTCTAGTGTGAAACAACAACGAGAAAAAACCATATCAATCGGTTGCTAAGACTCTTTTAGGAAATACGATGCAATGTCCAAATTTAACCAGAGGAGCTTTCCCAAAGCGGAAGAGGAATTGCAACCGTGCTGAAGAGTTGCCAAGTTGTAGATATAAAAATAAAGAATTTGTAATAGGGAGGGACTACACAGACACTTGGCTTCTGCGATTGCAATAGTCGCAAATCACACACACAATACGTCAACGCCGACCTTAAATTAAGATGGAGAGGTAACATGGTTTCTAGGACACCAGGCATGGCTACGCCGACCAGAACTATCATGCTAATGAATCTAGAAGAGCACCTAAATTGCTTAGGTGAGTCACCCTTTTTAATAAAACGGAAAAAGAATGGAACTAATGTTCACTGGGCATCCACTGGCAGATGTGGTGCCAGTTATTGCATGTAAATCCACTGAGTTCTCACAATAACACACACACACACACACACACACACACATACACACAGAGTCCTGTAAGTCCCATTTTTATGTGGCTATGAGGTTTAAAGAGATTAAAAACTCCACTGTGTGGAGGATTGACACGTTTCCAGAGCCCCGTATTTAAGCCCCCACTCAGCAAATCCACTTCCTGACTGCAACCACTTCCCCTCAAAGCTCCTGGTTAAAACGTGATTATAAGAAGCCCAACTTACCAGTCCTTATCACCGTGGTGCCAAGTAGTTACACTTGTAGGGTCTTTGCCTGCGGAGAGGAGAGCACGAGCTCCTAAATGTAAGAGCAGACGGGATCCATGAGCATTGGCCTCCACCAGACTGGGTATGTGGCTGGTAGACCAGATGTCCCCAGCGTCTGTAGCCTTGTGAACTTTGCTCCAGGCATCCAACCGTCCATTCCTTTATTTCCAAGGATCACTAGTGCTATTTGTACGCCTCTCTTTGACTCAGGGAACTGAGGCAGGGAGAATTTGCCCAGAGGGTAAGTCAACTAGAGATTTTCTCATCGGGCCATCCTGACGCAGAGCCCATGGGCCCATCTTCTTTCCATTAAGGAAAGGACGGGTGAAAAATAAGCTACGTGATTCATTAGTTCTTGTATTGTTTTATTATTTTTCTTTCACGATGATGAAACGTTTTTATTTCCCAATTACGGTTGACAGTCAATATTATTTTATATTAGTTTCAGGCATACAGCATAGTGGTTAGATATGGAATAGAATTTACAAAGTCATCCCCTGTAAGTCCCGTCCCCACCTGGCACCACAGAAAGATGACAATATTATTGACCATATTCCCTGTGCTGTACTTCATGTCCCCATGACTATCCTATTTTCTAACTAGGAACCTGTACGGCTTAATTCCTTTATCTTTTTCACCCAGCCCTCCAACCCCACCTCTGGCTTCATTATAGTCCTATGGAGATTTCCATTGTCATTCATACTTAGGGATAAAGGGATTTGTAAATTAACACAAGTGAGGGAAGCTACTCGTGTTCCAGGAGTAAAGTTAAAATACAATTGAAAATGCCATTCAGAATACTTAAGGAATTGGAACCGTTCCAAGGGTTCATGCATCTACTGAACAAATACTGTTCTTAAACTACAGATGACAGGTCCCCGGGGGGAGGAGAATTACATTTTCAGGTCAGGGTCACCCAATCCCACCAGGGTGGCATTTCTGTCTCAGGGATTTGGTTCTGTGTCTCAGCACCAGCTTAGCCCTAGACAGTATACATCAATGAAGGGAAGAATTAGCAGGACACTGCACAGCGGATTAGGGCCCCTTCTGTTCCCTCAGACATCTATTCTGTCAGGGAACAGAGTCTCTGGTCCCTGCCACATGCATGGCAGATTTCCTGGCCAGCCAACATGGTAGGCAGCCAGTGATCTCTTCTCATGTCTGACGTGTCGTGTAGAAAAGAACCCTTCTGGGAAACCTCTGCCCCCCAGCTCCCATTATGACCACGAACTATTTCCTGTACTCCGTGGTTCCTGGATAACCAGGAAACCATCTGACGATTGGCGGGTGACCAATCGGATTGTGTGAAATTGGAGCCACACGTGCCTTTCACGAGGATGGTGTATAATTTGGAAATCAGCCGGGTTGGCCTAAGGTCTTTGGCATATGCTGTTTCTCTTCAGCTCCCGTTGTCTTAGGTGTGTCTGTCCTGTTCCTAAGTTAACTCACGCTGACTTCCAGTTTCTCAGACTTTTCACAATGCGGCGTATCACCGTTTGGTCTTCCCGTACTGCTCCAGTCCCAAACCCTGCACATTTTTCTTCTTCCTTTTCCTGTTCTTTGTGCAGTCGAAGGCTCTCCTCAATGAAATAACAGTCAGTTCTGAAGCATTAATACTAAGAAGACAATATCCCTTCCACTTCTACCTGCCCCCAGTGCTAGCCGACCACCAAACTATTCTGTCTCCAGGTTTGCCTCTTCTGGGTATTTAGTAAAAATGGAAACGTACAATGGATTTATTTTGAAAAACTTTGTTGTGGTAAAATACACGTAATACCAACTTGACCATCTTAACCATTTCAAAGTGTGCAGCTGAGAGCCACAAAGCAGACACACTGCCATGCAGCTGTCACAACTCTTCGTCCACAGAAATCTTCTTATCTTGCAAAACTGAAACTGTACCTACGAAACCCCAAACACCCCACTCCTTTAATAGCTATATTTTAATGACTGGCTTTTTTCTAGAAACTCACCCATGTTGTGGCATGTATCAGTACTTCATTCCTTTTTGGTGGCTAAATAATATTCCACTGTATGAACAGACCACATTCGTCTAAGCATTCACCAGTTAATGGGTATTTGGGTGGTGTCCGCCTTTTGGCTACTGGGAATAATGGCTCCCAGGAACATTCCTGAGCCAGTTTTTGTGGGAACAAGTGTTTCCATTTCTCCTGGGTAGACACCCAGGAGTGGGATGGTTGGGTCAGATGGTAATTCTATGTTTAAGATTTTGAGAAACTTGCAGCTTGTTTTATGAAAGCAGCTGCACCATTTGATGGTTCCCAAGCAACATACGAGGTGTTCAATTTCTCCATGGCCTCGTCAACCCTTGTCATTGTCTGTGTTTTTATTTTATCCATTTTAGTGGATGCGATGTTTTATCTCACTGTGGTTTTGATTTACGTCTCCCTGATGGTTACTTTTTGTGTGCATATCGGCTGCTCATATATATTTATTTTTTTGGTACAAATATATGTTCCATTCCTCTGCATTTTTTATCAATTTATTTTTTTGTTACTGAGTTATAAGAGTTATATATATTCATTATGAATAAAGTCCCTTATTGGATACATGACTTTTCAATATTGTCTCTTACTCTGGCAGCTGTCCTTTCACTTTCTTGAAGAGCAAGGTTTTTAATTTTTATGAAGTTCAGTTTGTCTCTATTTTCTTTTGCCACTTGTGCCTTTAAGTGTCACATCTAACAAATAGTGTCTAACCCAAGGTCACGAAGAAACTCATGTTTTCTTCTAAGAGTTTTATGATTTAGCTCTCTCATTTAGCTTCAGCATCCATTTGACTTAAGTTTGTACACGATGTGTCATAAGGTTCTAGCTTCAGTTTTCCACATAGGAACCACATATGAGTATGTCTTACATTGGGAATTTATACCCGGCACCCAGCCCACTAACAATTAAAGAGTAAACACAAACCACATCTACTTGAATAAACACATATTTTTCATTTGCACATTCCACACTCCAACTTCCAAACCCAGATTACATGTTTCAATTATAACTAAAAGTCAATAGGAGAGTGAAGTAAGACACAGATTAAGAACTAAATCATATATCTGTATATCTCTTCTACCTAGCACGCTACATGAATCGCAATTCATTTTCCTTTATTAAACCTGTTCCTTCAATGGAGAAGGCACATATACAAACAAACACTCAGGGCTGCAAAAATACCTCCTGCAACACTTGGTTTGAAAGGCATAAAACAAGAACTAGCTTCTTCAAACAACATTGAACATCTGCTGAATTGATAATACTGTATTGTAACACCAGTCCTACAATCAAATGAACCCCAGGCAAGCGTGGAACTCCAACACGGTTTACATGGCACCAAGAAAGAGCCACAGGTGAGCTGCCCAGGCCACTTAGGACATCAGACATAATGCAAAATCGATGTCTAGTTTAGAAAAACAAACAAAAAAAAATGTCCAGGATTGGTAGATATAAAGGCATGCATTGTATCTCATGCCATTAACCTCACCCCTACCCACACCATTTCTACGGTACGTTGCTGAAACTTGACCTGACCTTATATATCCAAGTGGAATTCTCATTTTGCCACATTACTGCAAACAGCCGACAAAGAGTTATACAATTATGATCATGATTTGAAAAATATAAATAGAAAGGGAATGCATTTATCAGGAAAGCTGCCATTAAGTTGCAGCATTGTTCCATCTCCAATGCAAACATATATTTTACTCCAGCCTTTCTATCTGATAAGCATTCCTTCAGATGCCAGGTTCAGGAACAATCCGTAAGGGCATTGTGTGCTGTGAGCCCACAATGTATAACCATCCGCCACCAGAGGTGTCTGAATCTCCATTTTCCTCAATCTGAATCCACTTAGCAAATTGCCATAAATCCCCCCAAACGTAGACACGGCCAGCTGAGCTGCTATCTCGAACCATCCAAGGAATTCTGCTAAGAGATAATCAGCTTGGCTAACACTATGCCAAGGTCATTTGGTTGCTAAGAGAACGGAATTCACCATGTCTCAACTGGTCGGCTTGGCCAGCCAGGGTGTCATCTGAGAATTCACCACAGTTGACGGCTGAACATGAATGTTTTGAATCACTTTTGTCCTCCTGCTTCCTTCCGCCCCTCCCTTTTTTCTTGGCAGGTCCATTTCCCAGATCTTTCCATGGACCTCGATCCAAAACAATGATGACTTCATCCTCAGTTAGAACTGACAGCGTTGCCCTGGGCCATGTCACATCATGCAATGTCACATCAGAGTAATAGCTCTCCTGCTGAGCCTGAAGGACACACGGAAAAAGTCAGCCCTGCTTGCTTGCAGCAAGCCACGCGTTACAGAAGCCACACAGCACACTCCTTGAACCCCCGAGAATAATTTCCACACTTGACATTCGTTTGCACTTTTAAAATAACATGCCTTCAGAGGCAGGCATGCTCATTTCAAAGACATTTTTCTTCATTCTCTTATTAGCAGTGACAGAAGGGCTTTTAGTGTTGATTCATTTATTTATTTATTTATTTATTTTAGAGTTCATTATTCTTTTTAAAAATTATTTATCTTTTTCAGGTCCAGGTGACATTCGCGCTTACACCTGAAGCTAATATATACCCACTTGCAAAGGAACACTTCGGCTCCATACCTGTTCCCGTGGCTTCTCTTTGGTGACGCGCTTACGAATAGTTATTCAGAAAGAAACCCACCGACGTCGATCAACAAAGGTGGAAAAAATGATGATACTGTCATTTTTTATTTATTTTTTTCTATTTCCCAAAGACGTTTCCTACACCATCTACACTGGGTTTAATCGATTCCAGGTTTCTGAAATTCTAAGGCCTCGGTTAATCTACTACACAGGAAGGCGTCTTTCAAACTGAAAATTTCGTAACAGTGCGTTGAGAATATTCCTACCTTTAGGAAAAATATACTTTTGCTTTACACTCTCCTCCTCCTTCCAGAACTAATCTGGTAAGATCTTGAGGAGAAGGAGGCAAGGGAGAGAGTAGGACCGTAGGACACACTACGTATCAATCGTCCTCAGGCTGGACTGACAGTGCTGCTTCTATCAACACTGGGAGCCAGATAACTCTCTGTTGGGGGCCGTCCTCGGCATTGTAGGAAGTTTGCCTTCATCCCTGGTCTCCACCCACTCGGTGATCATTCAAAATGTCTTCAGACATCACCCCATAGGGGCAAAATCGGGATTGGCTGAGAACCTTACAACGATGTGTAACTTGCATGGACAGAGAATACGTAACAAGTCGTCATGCCTGCCTGGTTCCCTCAAAACTCTCCCCTCCAATATGAAACTCTTCCTCTGTGGGATGCTGCCATTAAAATTCTACTCATTTGCACTTCAAAAGTGTTTGGCTCGAAAAGATACATTCTTCTGACTTCACAGTTTGCAGACATTCAGGTACGATATTGGCCAGGAATGTGAGATTTACCTTTTTAACGAGAAAAATCCTAATTTTTACTCTGTCAAGCATAGCTGGCTGGCGATGTTCTACAAAGTTTTACAAAGAATTAACCCATCTCCTGCCCAGTATGCAGCCATGTGGAAGGTTCTGGATTCCCTTTGCTGTTCTTTCTGTTCCGCTCCAACATTACAATGACACTGGATGTACAGGGCTGCCAGGTAACAAGATTTGTGACGGTGTGGTGTTTCCTGACACAATTTCTGACACCAGATTAGCGTCACTTCCCCCATGTCTTCACCAGCCTGGAAGCCCCCACATCTCGTTGTTCAAGATTTTTATACAACGCAACCTACAGCCTTCTGCCGCTCTCCACAGGTCCGTGGTGGGGGTGACAGTTCCGACCGTCTCACCAGGGGTCTTTCTGGTGACCCACTTCCATCCTGAAGCCATCTAGGGACCCCACCTCATTGGTATAAAGTCAGGTGCCATCCAGAGGGCCTCGTATAAATAACAAAATACACTCTTATCACTCAGGAAATCACAAGTGTTTTAGGAGCTCTGGGCCAACAGGCAAAGAGTAAATGCTGGATTTATTAGCATTATTATTATTATTATTATCCCGCAGTGAGACAGAGAAACAATATCTCCATCCAGTCATGGTATCTGCACCGTGGCTAAGAAAGCAATGGAAAGGGGAGACGTGTTTCCATCTGTTAATCCCTGCTCATCTTACTGAGCTAGAAGCAGTCAGACACCATGTGTCTGTCCTGTGCTAAATTCCCCTAACAAATGGCTATCGCCCTCCCATGGGCGTCTTTGTGGAAATGCATCGGCCGGCTCCTTTCCAATTAGAATGAATCCTGCCCTCTGCAAAAGAACCACAGTTCCTTGGACCGTTATCTCCAGCCGCGAAGGCTGTAAGAAATAACACCCTAAGTCATTGGCTCGTGCTTTCCCCAAACTCCCCGTCCTTATCATAAGGGCTGGTTGGAAACAAGCATTCCAAAACCATCATCATCCTCTCCTCAGGTCCATTATTACAAAACAGAACACGTCAGCCGACATAACCATTTTTTTTTTATGTCATATAATAAAATTACAAACACACCCAAGAAAAGCCCGATTCAGTGCAAACACTGGTCAAATGAAAAATGGTTGGAAATGTAGTCATTGAAGGGACAGTAAATACAGTCTCCGCACGGCTTCCAGCGGCTCCACGGACTGTAAGGAATGTTTAGATTTCTTTCTATTTGCACAGCTCTGGGGAAATGCATGTAGGGGAGGCCCTGTTCTCCAGGGACCATTAGCTTATCTTGATCCAAATGTATTTCAGTGTCGGCAATTTCAATCACTAAAACTGATTTTAACCTCATGGTGCCCATTTTCCTTAAAGCAAATATTCAGCCATCCCACTTATGGGTACATGTCCAAAAGCATGCAAAGCAGATTACTGAAAAGATATCCACACCCCCGTGTTCACTGCAGCATTATCCTCAACAGCCAAGAGGCAGAAGCAACGCAAATACACATCGGTGGATGAGTGGGTAACAAAATGTGTCGTGTCCATAGAACAGAATTGATTCACCCCCTAAAAAGGAGAACATACCGTCACAGACTACCTACCACATGACGCTTTAGGACACAATTCTCAGTGAAACATGGCAGTCACGGACGGGCAAACACTGCAGTGATTCCATTCATATGTGGTATGTACACCAACCAAACTCATAAAAATAGACTAGAATGGTGGTTACCAGGCGCTGGTCGCGGTTTGGTGGGGAGGGGTGGGGGGAAAGGGGGAGATGGTGTTCAATGACTGACGACTTTCAGTTTTGCAAGATGGAAAAGTCTCAGAGAAGCAAGAGGAACTCCGAGTCGTCGCGGCTGGAAATGCAAAATGGTGCAGCCACTTTGGAAGACAGTCTGGCGGCTTCTACCAAAACTAAATATATTCGTACCATAAGATCCAGCAAAACACACTTTGGTGTTTACCCACAGGAGATGAAAACTTATATCCACACAAAAACCTGTACATGGATATTTACAGCAGTTTCAGTCACCGTTGCCCAATTTAGAAGCCACCAAAATGCCCTCAGTCACTGGAGGGATAAACTGCGGTCCAACCAAACAATGGGAAATTATTCAGCACTAAAAAACGAATGAGCCATGAAGCCATGAGAAGACACGGAGGAAACTTAACCGCATATTATTAAGTGAAAGAAGCCAATCTGAAAAGGCTACCTGCTGTGCGATTCCAACTCTATGACATTCTGGAAAAGGCAAAATTATGGAGATGATGAAAAGATGAGGGGTTGCCAGGGGATAGGAGGGAAGGTGAGATGACCAGGCAGAGCACAGAGGCTGGTTAGGGCAGTGACACTCTTCTCCACGATGTTATAATCAGGGACACAGGTCACTATGCACGTGTCCAAACCCACAGAACGTGCAACACCCAGAGTGAGCCCTCATGGAAGCCGGGGACTTGGGATGACAGTGACGTGTCAACGTAGGTTGATCAGTTGTGACAAGTGTACCACTGGGTGTTGGGATGCTGATAATGGGTGTGTCTGTGCATGGGCGAGGGGAGGGGTATGTGGGAAATCGCTGTGCCTCCCTTCAATTTTATTGTCAACCCAACACTGCTCTAAAAAGTAGCCTTAAAAATACACATGTAAATGAATTCACTATTTACAAAAAGGTTTCCTAGATCTTTGGCACAAAAATGCTCATATACTTAAGACTACTGAACTGTACACTCAAAAATGATTTATGAGATGGTGTGTTTCCTGTTGTGTGTTGTACTACAATGAAACAAATTAATAGGAACATTGAATTGCACACTTTTAATGAGTTGCTTTTATGGTACATAAATTATATCTCAATAAAGATGTTAAAAATTAATAGAAAAAAAGATTGTGCATTCTAGAAGCGTTTCTTATCTACTTCAGAGAATCTCATTTCGCCTTCACATGTGCATGTGGAATGCATTTGTACACATAATTTTTGGTAACTGTCATTATTCTTTTTCCAAGGCATTTGGCTTTTCTTAGTTTTAAATACACATCATAATTACAAGTCTCACGTTCATGTTTTGATTTGGAAGTAGAAGCAGCCATTATCTGCCTGGTGGCTTATGGCAAGGCAGAAAAACTTTTCCTACAACCTTTTAGGGTCTGTAATGGAGCCCTGTAAATTAAACTGACAAATGACAGATTAGCAAGAGAAGAGACAGCTTTTCACAGAAAGAACTGCAGAAAAATATGTCACTCGAGGCAGTTAGAATTTGGGGCTTACATACCATCTTAAGAGGGGAAAGACATATGGAGATGGGAAAACAAATGACTCTCAGGGAAGATAAATGGGCCTTTAGGAGAACAGATGGGAGATAGGATCCTGTAGTGACAATGTCTTTTTGGGTGTGCTGCCAACTTCTAGTCTCTAGTGATAAGAGTACATCTACCCTGGTTATTGCTCTGGAGTTATTTTGAGTTCTTTTTGGAGGTTCTGCCTTTAAAGACGATAAGAGAATTCAGGAAAAAAGAAACCCAGCTTATTTTCAACTGCTTGCAGCTCACCAGTTTTCCATCTTTTATGTATATTTTTTAGGTCACAATATTTTTCACGCCACAGTGGTGTACTCTGGACCCTGTCATTTAGAAATGCTCCCTAGCAGCGATCAAACCCCCTTTGCTTAGCAGTCAGGCCTCTGCATTTACTGGTGGTCCCAGTCTAACCTCGTCATAGCCACAACATGCAAATACTGTGTCCCTTTTATCCACAGGCTCGCAGCGAGGAGCCGGACGTGGAAGGAATGACCCAGTCATGGCACTAGATGGGAAGCCATAGAATCAGCTCTTGCGAACAGCATCCAGACGCAGTCTCGGGGGAAGGGTTTCCAGCACAGACTCATCTGTGGGCTTCTGCAACTCTTGTCAGTCTGTGGCCAGCATGAGAATGTCTGGTTCCCTTAGGCAAAGACAAAAAATTGTGCTGGAACATTAACGAGGTGATTTTATTCAGGCTGTTGCAACAGGGGAATGTTCACTAATGAGAGAGATCTCAAAGGAAAGGATTGGCGCCTGGGGTTTCACAGTAGCAAGTCGACAGGAAATCACCCTTGTCAGCTGCCAGTGGTAGGGAAGGAGGAAGGTGGGTCTTCTCTGGGACTATGCAAAAGTGGGGTGGTCCTTCGCAGTTACCCATTTGTTGGAATATAAACGGGTGGGGGGATGTGTTCACCTTTGTTGTTTTCAAGGGCTCAGAGCTCAGGTAAAGCTACACATTGTCACCTTGCTAGCTCCCTGCCATGGTGAGGGGAGACCTATACCCTCTAGTTCCCAGAAAGAGAGAAGAACAAAGAACTCTGCAGAGGAAAAACATCAGCAGTTGCAGGAGAAACCTGTCCTGTTCACACAGCTGGGGGGTAGAGGTGGGGCGGAGGAGGGGGGGTTGGACAGAATTTTCCAATTCATTACAGTTTGAAAAACTCCTTTCAGCTTCACAGTTCATGGCTGATAACGCTTGAGACCTCATCAGGCAGATTTTTCAAGGAAGGACCAAATGTGGAAGCTGCTATCAAGTTTCGCACATCCATGGGCCGCTACAGATGTGCTTGCCATGTGCACGCAGTCCCACTGTGGTAACTTTCTGCTCTTCAGATGGAACCGCAGAACGAGCTCAGAATGACCCTACGGACGTACTGAGTTGCTTTTCGGAGACAGCAGGCAAAGACCACACGTCATGCAGCCCCAGCGTGTGCAGAGGAGAGAACTGGGACTTCCAACTGCAGCTGGAACCAAAGTCCCGCGGCCTTTCCCCTCCCAAGTGGCAGGAACCAAAGGGCAGCCACAAGTCTGGACCCTGAATGCCACAGCCCTTTGGGAAGCGAAGGGGGCTGCTGTCCAGGAATGTGGTGCTGAAGCCCCTTACAGCAAATGGCCAAGCTCCAACGTCTTCCAATTAAAACGTGCCCCGCCAGTTTTTCCTCACATCTGTGCCCTTTAAAACCCTCCCTGAACCCTAGATCAAGAAGTTCAGGGTTTTGAGCCATAGCTTTCGTGGTCCCCTGGCACGAGAACTAGCAATAACGTGGCCCTAATTTCTCCACTGCAATTCAAGTTTGGCTTTCCTAACACAAGGCGGATGGACTTTCTGTTCAGTCACAAAAACATGGGAATTCACCCAATTCTATTTTTTAAAAAACAAAAGAACACAAGGATTATGTGTTTATACTTCAATCTCCCATATGATT
The DNA here is from genome assembly GCF_036562045.2 of Rhinolophus sinicus. Lineage (NCBI taxonomy): Eukaryota > Metazoa > Chordata > Mammalia > Chiroptera > Rhinolophidae > Rhinolophus > Rhinolophus sinicus. The sequence continues at coordinate 4,306,954 of NC_133768.1, read as the reverse complement.
CCCTGTATATGTAATGTACTATAAGACGCCATATATTCCTGTAGTAACGTCCATTTTCCCCAGGCATGGATGAGAACGGAATGTTTTCTTATATTACACGTCTGCTATTCGGGGTGGAAATCCACAAAACAGCTTTGCCTTTGTACATTTGATGGCTTATTTCTCCTCCTTTACCATCTACTTCCAGTGCTGAGCATGGAGGATATTTTTATATCGTGACACGACCTGTGGTCTTGCCCCCTTCTGTTACAATGTCACTTGCGTTAGGACCCAAAGCAGCAGGGCTATTTCTGGAAGTCAAAGCATTACACACCGGGAGAGCTAGCAAAATTTAACGCTACAGGGCAGTAACTGTGGACACACACATCCAAACAAAATGCATTGCCAAGTCCCTTCCCCTTCTCTGGGTTCCCAAAGAGCTCTGTCCACCCCAATACCATCTGGCACATAGTCCAGTGTGAAGGAGAGAAAGTGGGAAGAGACAGATGTCTTACCAATCTGGATGAAATATGTCACGAGTGCAGCATTTCTTGCCATTCACAAGCTTGGATCATCTTGACCCCAACCCACAGCTGATAAACTAAGAGGGCGTACATATAATTCTCCTCAGGACGAGACACTATGCTTATGCCAAAACATCAGCCATGGCGGACAGTTGTAAGTGTGAAAATTAATTCAGAATGAAATGGGATCCAGGAGAGAAGCCGTTCAAAGGGGAATAAAAGTTCACAAGGAAAAGAAACGGGAGGAGAAAATACTAATGCTCTCTGCGCGCCGCTGGAAGATTCACGTCCAGCACAAGAATGGTACCTCCGGACACATTTCAGAGTTCCTTCATGGGGACAATCTTGTGTGCTGGCTGCTTGCGTCAGTGCCGGAGGGAGGCTATGTAGACAGTTTCCTCTAGATGATGACATGCAGACAGCACTTCCAAACGCGCATCATGGCCAGTGTAAAGCAGGATCTTAACAACTATCAATGCTGCACCATTTTCCAGCACGAATCAACCCAACTGCACTTGAAACTCACGAAAGGGCGAAATGATACCAATAAGATATTTAAAAAGAACACTTTTTAACACTTTTAACTTGTTAATTGCAGGAAACAGATGTTTGAGTTGGTTCCAAAGGGGGAAAAATGTTAAAAAATCGTAAGATGATGGACTGAGAATGTAGAAATGCAAATACAGGGCCAACTGATTCTGTGTGGGGAAAAGAGTTAATTAACCCTAACTGAGCCTCAACGGGCATTTGTGGGTCTCTAACAATTACTTCGCATTGCTCCCCATTACCTAGCATTTACTGAGTATAAAACAGTTCCCATAACTCAGGAAAAGTGTGCTCTGTGTGGACAATGCCCAGTTTCCCTTCTAGCACATTTTCCCACAGCTCTGAGTCCCCTAAACCAGCTCCCAAATGTTTCGCATTTGATTTGTGTTCAATTTTCATTCTGAATGACCTGCGACTCTAAAGTGAAACTTGCTTATTTTATTTTATTTTTTTTAGTAAATACAAATGTGCATTATCTCTTTGAAAACATCGTCACTGGAGCTTGTAAGGGCATTGAAAATGCTCGAGATCTGTTCTGAAAGCTTCTCTCCGGATTATTCCTAAAGCTTACCATGAGTTATTCTGAATAACCTCATTGGTAGCCAATTTATTTTCCTCGTGTTCTACTGTGTTTCCCCGAAAATAAGACCTAGCCGGACCATCAGCTCTAGTGCATCTTTTGGAACAAACATTAATATAAGACCCGGTCTTATTTTACTATAAGACCAGGTCTTATATAAGAGCGGGAATATAATATGATATGATATGATATGATATGATATGATATGATATGATATAATATAATATATATAATATAATATATATAATATAATATATAATATAATACAATATAATATAATATAATATAATATAAATATAATATAGGTCTTATATTAATGTTTGCTCCAAAAGATGCATTAGAGCTGATGGTCCGGCTAGGTCTTATTTTCGGGGAAACACAGTACTTTATTTTCTAGTAGCAACCAAAAGACATTTATGGGCAAGTTTAAAAAATAAGGGAGAACCCACACTGAAAAGTAATGTTCTGAATTTGAAAGCCGGGAGAACTGCTGTCAACACGATTGGGTTTTTCACTGTTGAACCTGGTCCACCGGTAAGATTTTACCACCAAAACGGGAGGCTTGCACAGGGTTGCCGGTAAAACAGAAAATGACCCCTATCGGGTAAGATCGCTGTAATTCACAAGACAAAGGATGGATCGGGCAACATCTGTGCTCCCGCAGGTAACGAGGTGCTGTTTCAAACACATTCTGTCTGCAAGGACTGCATTTTGCCATGTATGTATACTCCCAGGTATAACACGCATCCATGTTTTTGGCCCAAACTTTCAGGGGAAAACTCCTTCATTTTAACTTTTTAGTTCAAATTTTTATTTGTTTACATTTAGGTATGTTTGTGTGTGTGTGTGTGTGTGTGGTTTTTTTTTTTTTTTTGTATTATCAAGGAATTTTAGCATTTGTTTTTTAACATATTATGGTCCAAAAAATTTTATGGAACAAATAATTACAAAACACAAGAATAGATACAAGGTACGAGAAATGTTACGTACCAGTGACAAACTTATGATATTTACACATCGCAGAAGGCCAAGAACTCTTCGTCGTTGCAAGTTCGTCGTGAGTTCAACAAAACCGATTATCGAATTCCAGGTTATTACTTTGCATGCGGATATCGTTATTGATTTCTAGAGTTATACTTTTAACTCATGAACACAAATAAAAGAAGTAAAACATTTATATAGCTACGGAAGCAGTACTACCCTTATATAATGCCCATCCTTATTTTTCCCTCACAAACTTGGGCACAAAAGTGCTTGTTACACATGGCAAACTACGGTAGCCAGTGACCAAGAGAAATAAAAAATAATGCTTGTCTAGAAGCACACCAATTCTGCGTCTGGCAATTCCATGGATTCTCCTCCCTCACAAAACTGGAAGTCCGTTTGCCTCCATTGGCACAGTCCTTTCAATATTTTTGACCTAACGTAGGACACTTCTTTGAGGGCGCTGTACCACCTTTCCAATCCTCCACTCACCCGTAGTGAATTAAAAGCCAGTTTGAACACTTGTTCATTTCCTATCAGTCTGAGAGTCATGATTTTACCTTTCCGTTGGAAATTATCCTTTAGAAGACATTGTTCACAAAACGGACTTATTTTTAGGTTAAAAAAATAAAAGATTTCCCGAGGAAGATTTATTGACAAACCTACACCTACCTAGTTTCCCCTAGAGATGTATTTCAAATTTCCACAGAGAAACAATTACCAGATAAAACCCTATTTTATGATGTTGGTTTCTTGTCTTGGTAGAAGTTTGTCAGTTTCCTGACCTTTTCCATTTCCTTTGGATGCAAACTCAAAACGGAGCTTGAATGTCAAGCTTGTTATAAATGCTTAAAAAAACACACATACACACACACACACACACACACACACACAAACAGTTGACAATGCTTGCTGGCAAAACTGTTTCTGTTTTATTTGGGGCTCAGGCCTGCCTCACTGTAGATGGGATTCAGGATAGGCTACCCCCAAATACGGCAACGTGGCAACCTGAGTAACTTACACTGAAGGAGTTGGAGAAACAGGCAGAATCAGGAAGGTCACTCTGACCTCCCCCAGGCGGGAGGTCCCCTCCTGGTACCAGGAGGAAAGAAGACATTCTTATCACCAGCGATGGGGGATTGAGGGCTGAGAAATCTGTACAAAGAAACCTTGCTTATCTAACCCTCTCCTGTCTCTAGTGACTTCTTCACCACTGATGACCCCTAGCCCACATTAAATAATGTCTGAGAGGGATATAGTCTTCCTGCTGTGCTCACTTCTTTGGGTCTTCATTCTCTTGTGAAGGCTCCCATGCAAACATTTAATGAAATGGGTGTACTTTTTACTCCTGGTCACCTCTCTTACAAGCAGAAACCTGAAGAGAGTGGAGGAGAATTTTTCGTCCCCTACACTGCAGTAGGACTCCTCTGAGACATCAGATTTCTCATGAGCATGTGGCCCTTCTCTTGTTTTTCCCTTCAAGGACCCAGTTAGGAATTTGGCAATGGTTGGTCAGGGGCCGCAGGGCAGGGGTGTCTTGATGGAGACCCTGACCATTTCAGGGGACCAGGCAGGAGTGGATCTGAAGGAGGCGTCCAACCCTGGGGAAGACAGGTAGCCTGTTCCCACCAGCTGGTTTACTAGCATTTGGGAGACACTGCCCTGGTCTCCTCGAGTTTCCTGGAGGAAGAGCTAGTGTTTGCTGCCTTGCTTCCTCGTCCCTTCTTTTCTACTCTTTGCAATCTGGATGACTCTGCATTTTTACCAGGACTGTTCCTTACACGCTACCTTTAAGTATCGGTCCATTCGTAATGACCAGGTGAACAGCAGAATACTAAACATATTATTTCTAAAATCACGGTGTGCATTGGAACCATTTTTCCTTTCTCAAGACTGAACCCATGGGATAGTCTCCATACTTTGAACACTCGGGACGATTCCTGTTCTTGTTCTTCGTAACAAGTCACTACAAACCTGGAAGCTTGAAACAACATTTATTATCTCATAGTTTCCGTAGGTCAGGGGTCCAAGCATGACTCGGGCAGATCTGCTGGTTTAACCAAGCTGCGGTCAAGGTGTGAATATGGGCTGTCTTATGATCTGGACGCTGGATTTTCTTCCAAGCCTCTGGCTGTTGGTCGACTCCGTTCCCTTGGGACAAAAGAACTCACGATGGGAGACTCTGCTGTTTCAAGTGTCTTGCCTCTGAACCTTTGAAAAGGCTCGCTGCCTCGGTCGGGTCCATCCAGGGTCATCTGCCTCTTCATGAACTAAAAGTCTGTGTGTTAGGAACCTTAATCACAGCTGCAAAACGACATCTACAAAAAAAAAACCCTTCACCTCTAGTGTATACCCTCACCTAACCACTGGAGTGATATCCATTACATGTAGACCATGTCTACATTCAAAGGCAGACGTTAAAGGGGGCATTTGTATCCGGCAATGGGGACTCTTGAAGGTTTCTTATAATTCTGCCTCCCACCCTTCTTATAAAATCAAATCTTCTCATAGAGATTCTGTGCCAGGCTGTAATACGGCTGAGAAAATCAGCTCTGTCTAGGACTTGAGCAATGTCAATTTTATTTTAAAGGTCATCTTTCTTTTTACCTTCACCCAGAAGACTTAATTAAGCTGCAGATACCGCTAATGAGAAATTTTGCTGGTGTTTGAGAAATGAGGCTCATGGAAGAACCGTGTTCCTCTGTCCATTTTTTTTTTTTTTTTTTAAACTTCTGCAAGCAGCTGGTTTGCTTTATTCTCAGTAGAGGTAACTGAGTCATTCAGTGGAATAGCTTGAATTTCTAAGTGCCCCCCCAAATCCAGGGGTTGTATCTTAACCTGCAACGGGATGGTATTAGGAGGTGGGACCTTTGGGAAGGACGTAGGTCAGGAGGGCGGAGAGTCCTGTAAAGGACCCCACAGAGCAACCGCACCCTTTCCATCATGTAAGGACATACAGAGAAGCTGCCGTCTGGGAACAAGGGCGTGGGTTCTCACCGGACACTGCATCTGCCTTGATCTTGGTTTTCTAGGCTGCAGAACCGTGAGAAAGGAATTCCTGGTCTGTGATAGTTTGGTGACAGCAGTCTAGACGAAACTAAGATATTTAGACACAGGAGAGAGCTACCTCCTAACTCTGGGGCGAGGGGGACACCGTGTCTGTCCAAGATGAACAGCATGCACGGTTCATATTCATAGGTGGGTCTTACCTGTGCATTTGGGATGGTGAGTGCAGCTCTTAGGTCCTGGTTAGGACGCGGGAATGGAAACCGGCAGTACAGAGTGTGTGCAGACCTGAAGAAGACGCAAAGACCTTCACTCTAAGATGAAGCACTGAAAGCCCTGATAGTGTGGGGTGTCCCGCAGGCCACAGCGGGAGGGGACACAGGGATGCAGCAAGACCCCACCTTCAGAATCGTGCATTCTGCTCCTCTCCGCTGCTGCTCCTGAGCGAGGAGTTCCCAGTACTTTGGGTGGTCTCACACCCAGGAACTGTGCTTCCCAAAGTGCCGGGAAGTGACAAGAAAACGGAATCCAATGGTTCTACGGGACGAGAGCCCACCTGCACTCGAAATCCTCGCCTTCTGAGCTCCAGACAGAAAGGGAAACAACTGAACAACAGCCCTAAGTCAACGATAGACACCCACACAGGAACAACCTCCCGGGAAGATGCCGGCACAGCCGCCACGGGGACGGGTGAAGCCGAGAGAAGGTGGGTGGGAGGCGCTGCAGGACAAGTAACCACTGCCAGGTCTCTGTGGACTGGGAGAATGGGAAGTGCAGAGTTGCAATGGTCTCCCCAGAAACCTGGACCACAAGGGTCCCCCCACACATCCGGTCTTTCCTTGCAGACGTGCCTGGCCTCCCAGTTTCTCCAAGACTGGGGCTGAGCTCTCAGAGTACGTGGCCCAGGAGGTCTGGAGAGGGGCTGACAGGCTGCATTTGTAAGAGCTCTCGGGAGAGGATGGTGCAGCTGGCCTGGGACCACACTGAGAGCCCTGAGGCTAAGACGCAACGCAGTGTCAGCCGTCACGATTTCTGCCATATCGTTCTTCCGTTCCCACTGCCTGGCCTTATCAGCATCCCCATTGGACAGCACCAGCCGACACAGCAAAGCTTCTTCACGTTGCCTTCACGCTCGCTGGTGGCCATGCCTTCCCCGGAAGGCCGTAACCAAGCCATCATTACCTGCGTGCCCTATGAACACAGTGGGCTCTGAGCAGCCGAAGCGCTCGCTCTCGGCACAGAGCTTCCGAAGGCCAACCACACATCAGCGGGCTGGCCTCCACCTCTGCGTTGTATTCACCACCGAGTGGCCTCGCCGGAAGGTAAGCTCTTCTTTCAGAATCCCGCTCCGGACAAACAGGAGTTTCCTTTCCTCCTGGCACGTCTGTCTGATGCTTTTGAAAGCAGTGGCTCAAAGGCGGCCTACCTACCAGTGAAGGGAGAACGGACACTGGGCAGGCAGCACTTTGGGAAGCTCGATGTCCGGCTTCCCCATCTGAGGACACACCTGTACTGATGCTCTCGTATCTGCACCTTGTCATCAGGGCTCTTGAGACTGTCTTGGCCGACATCAGCCAGCACCTGCCCTCGGGAGATGGGCCCCAGTTTGGGGAAGGATCCTATTTTGCAGGTTTCTCCGACTGGAGTTACGCAGAGTTTTACCAGCTCTCCTAACATCTCGAGTTGGCCAGTCTTGAAATCAGCAAGGCGGGGTGAGTAACTAAAGTCTTGCTCCGTGATGGCTCTCCAGCCTCCTCTGTAGAAGCCAGCATCTGCATTTCCAAGGTTACGCTTAAACTCAGTGCCATCGCACATGGAAGAGCGACCCTGTGCACTCCTCGGAGACTCTGATAAATATGTTTACCTACAGAAATCCAACAGGTGACCAACCTCATGCTAGTTAGGTCAACGACAGCTTAGCACTTTGAATTCCTGTGACTGCTCTCTTGCAGGTATGCAAACAAAGGGTGTCTTTAAAAGAGGAAAACGGTCGGGAGAAGCAAAGCCTCCAGGACTCTGTGACTGAAGGAACACAAGGGGTGGTGTGGTACCACCATCCTATACCCTCTCCCTCAGGAAAAGGTTGACATTCACACTGACTGGCTCTCCACAAATGATTGGAGGAGAAACAACCAAAGGCAGACATGGAAAACGCTCCTTTTTAACTTATAATTTTATCCCTCTAGAGACTGGACCTGGGAGGGAAAAGTCGCACACACTGCATGTCTCATTCGGCAAAATGGAGTACTTTGCCATTTCTCCGTGCCCTGCTGCGGGGGTCCCCCCACCCCATGAACCAAGTTGTCAGAACAAAATGTCCTACCTAAGTAGGGGAGCACCTTTGTTTCAATTTCCCATTTTTGATCTATTTTAGGAGTATCCTCGTGTCACAAGAGCCTAGCGAGCTGTCGAAGCCAAATGAAAATGTTACCCAACTCTCTTGCATTAAAAAAAATAAAAAACCCTTCAGCTCCTATTTTTCGTGTTCAAGGTTTATCATAAGTCCTTTCTCTCTCTCTCTCTCTCTCTCTCTCTCTCTCTCTCTCTCTCTCTCTCTCTCCACCTCCAGTGTGTGTGTGTGTGTATACATATATACACACACACAATATGTATAACATATACACTTATAAATATGTTACTTCCAATAGATAACACATTTCTTGAGGGTTGTCTGTCTCACAATTCGCTATCTTGACCACCTTAACACAAGATTAAATCACCACACTCATTAAACTTGTTGAATAAACAAAATACTTAATCACCCTTTCAGTTGTTCATTTTGATCTTTCCTCCCTCTTCTGTGAACAAACTTATCTGTATTTGGAACTAAGGTGACCGACGCATCCTGGTTTGCGGAGGACTTTTTGGGGGGCAGCTTGGGAATCCCCACATCCAGGGAGAGCCTGGTTTCAGGGAGACCCCATGGTTGGTCAAGCTGTTTGGGAAGCTTATGCTTTTGCCCCTTTCACATTCCTTCTTCTAAATTCTTGCTAGCTTGTGGGCCCCCCACGTAACCCTCTCCGTTCATCTTTACGTGTGTCCAACTTGTCCTAGCTGCAGAAACAAGCCGTGTGCTTTCTCGCAGTGACCAAAAGCGCCCAACAGTGGTCTCGGAGTCTGTGTTGACTTACCATTCCCTTCTTTAGAGAAAGCTGTGAGCATTACAGGAACAAAGGAAGGAGGAGACCAACTACCCCAGTCCTAACTGACAGATAAAGGTGCGGGTAAGGGAACTTTACGCAGATGCCCGGGGGGCAGAATCAGTCCCCTTGCGTTTTCCAGCTTCTGGAAGCTCCCGCATTCCATGGGTCACGGCTCCTTCAAAGCCAGCCACATAGTGTCCTCAAACTACCCTCTCCTTCCGTTGTCACATCTCCTCTGACTCTCCTACCTTCCCCGTGAGGACGCAGGAGTACCCCAGCACCACAGCAACAAGCCAGCATCGCCTCCCCACCTCAACCTCAGGAATCACACCTGCACATAACCTTTGCCTTACAAGGTGACACGATCACTAGTTTGGGGATGAGGACATGGACATTTGGGGAGGGGGCATTATTCAGATTCCCATTGGCTCAGTGAACTAACTGCTCATCAAAGAAGCCACGATCTGTGGGGTCTGAAAGCATCATCTGATCAAGCACAGGGCAAACACGGCTGGTTCTTGCTCCCCACTGACCCCCTCACCTCACCCCTCCCCAGCCTCTGGCAACCACCAGTCTCTTCTCTGTATCTATGACTTCAGGTTTTCCCGTTTTTCTTTTTTTTCAAGATTCCACATATAAGTGAGTGATATCATACAAGATTTGTCTTTGTCTGACTTGTTTCACTCAGCATAATACCTTCAAGGTCAATCCCTGTTGCTGCAAGTGGCAGGATTTCTTTCCTTTATATAGCTGAATAATATTCGTGTGTGTGTGTGTGTGTGTGTGTGTGTGTGTGTGACATTTTCTGGATCCATTCCCCTATGGATGGGCACTTAGGTTGTTTCCTTATCTTGACTATTGTAAATAATATTGCAACGAAGATGGGGGGGGCGGGTGCAGACATCTCTGTGAGTGAATTATTTCATTTTCTTCCAATAAATACCCAGGAGTGGAATTGCTGGGTCATAAGGTAGTTCTATTTTTAATTTTTGGAGGAACCTCCATACTGTTTTCCATAGTCGCTACACCAATTTACTCCCAACCAAGACTGCACGAGGGTTCCCTTTTCTCCACATCCTCATAACTTGTTATCTCTTATCTTTTTTATGATAGCCATTCTGACAGGTGATATCTCACTGTGGTTTCTATGTGCCTTTCCCTAATGCTTAGTGACGTTGAGCACCTTTTCATGTACCTGTTGGCCATCATTGTGTCTTCTTTGGAAAAGTGTGTATTCAGGTCCTCAGACACACATTCTTACCACACTCATTAGCTCTTCTGGCTCAGTCAGCAGAGGGATGAGCTCACTGCTTTCCTGGTCCAAATACCCCCTCCTGCCGGGTGAACCCTAGAAGAAGCATCTACCGGTGACCAAAGTCTCATCGTTTAAGCAACACAGCACATTTCCAAACTGAGTATCTGAGCTTTGTATGGGATCTTCCCTTAGCTATTTCCCCAAAGTGAGACACTAGATAGATAGATAGATAGATAGATAGATAGATAGATAGATAGATAGATATATCCCCACTCATCTTAAACAATGTTTTCCTGACGTCACCAAGGAAAAGAAAAAATGACCCAAATATCAGCAGAAGAATGCAAACTGGAGCATGCTGCTGATATTCAATCATTTTTTCCCTACAGACAACAAAACAACAACAACATAGCGATTTCACGAGGCTCAACCTAGAAACGATCCATAACTGAAAACTTGCTATTTATGTTGTCTTTCCTTATGAGAATATGAACTGAGAGAGATGAAGGACGGATAGTTTGGTTTCCTTGTCTGAAGTGGTTTGTTCTGAATTCAGGACGTATTGATTCACGGATTGACTTATTCTTTCAATGAAGATTTATGAATATTCACTGGGTATCCATAAATGCGTTTGTGGTATGGGAATAAAACAACATGAAAACAGGAAGTCTCTGCCCTCAAGAGAATGTTCATTGTAGTCTGATTCCCGCATGTTCTAGAAGAGGTGGAATCTCGGGAAAATTAGCCACATCCGAGGTTTCTTTACCCCTGGCAACGTGAAGTGTTCATTATGGTCTCAGAGTATTTTAAGAGCCATAGAAGATATTACCCAGTTTCCTTTTGATTTTCAGTTAAAGACACAAAGATTAGTGTGAAGAAGCATGAAGAAGTCAGGCGAGGCAGGAAGAAGAACTCCCTAACAATGAAGCATGCCCTTCTCTGAAAACACATCGGAAGTCTGTTTTCCAGGAGACGGAGAGTCATCTCTGCGTGCGTCCTTTCTGAGCACAGGCGGGCGACGATACCATCTCCAGGGTTTTGGTTCAATTCTATGGCTGTCCTATCACATTTGGACTCCCCCGTCCCCGGGGGGACACATAAAGATATGGAATAAAGCCGTTGCACAACTTTGATTAATTTTACACAGAGCGACAAGGTCATGTGTTTGGAAGGTGAACTTGGGATTTCTAAAGGATGAGTGTATTTAGTAGCGTCATAAAGAATAACGACCCTGTTACGGAAAATGGTTCAGGGATGGCAGAATGTCTCCAAGTCTTCATTTTTCCGGAGGGGAGAAAAAGGCGTAATAATGATTATTGTATTTTATGCTGGGATTTAGTGGCGGCCTAACTGTGTTTTGATTTTCCAGGATCAGTGCTCGGCGTTGTAACGGTAATTCCTTCTGACTGCAGAAGGTACTGCGGTTATGCAGCCACTTGATTCCTTCTGAGCTGCTGCATTCTTTTCGGGCTGATTTGAAGGTAATGAAGCAATCTATATTTAGGTATTGCGCAGAGGTTTTTATTTCTGGTTAAATGTTAAGTTTACGTTTCTGTTGTAAATGCTGCTCAAAGCAAAGGCGTACAATGGATTTTCAGGAGAAAGTATTTGAAACCGGACGTGACTTTGGTCAGTCTCCTCTCAGCGCCATCGTCCACCTCACTTTAGATGCTGATGGAGGAGAAACTGAAAGGTGGACCCCGTGTGTGTCAATGTCTATTCAAATGTCATCCGATATTGAGTGTAGACGACAGTAAATACCTTCGGGTTTCCCCCATGTAGACTGCAGGCAGGAGACATTTCTGTCCAAAGAGAGGCCACCTTGGGAGCTTAAGCAACCCCACACCTCAGCATACCTAATGTAGGGCCTTTGTGGGGCAGGCACGCAGAGCCATAAGGAAAACACACTACACAGAATGAGTCCCTGGGGCTACCCTGTCTGCCTATTGGAGATTTCCCCTTTTCATTCTCAGCTAGATTCTGATTTGGTGCATTCACTAATCTGTTGGTTTATTTATTTTCTACTTATTGGATGTGTCTTTCTAGCCTCCGTAAATGCTTTGTGGAAAAAATACAGAGGATGCATGGATGGATGGATGAGTAGATGGATGGATGGGTGGGTGGGTAAGTGGGTGGGTGGGTGGATGGATGGATGGATGGATGGATGGATGGATGGATGGATGGATGGATAAAGGGATGAAAGAAAAGTCAGATGGGTGTATGGGTGGATACATGGGTGGATGGATGAACTGACAAGAAAACTGAAAGAACATGCAGGTCCATCAGCAGATCTTTTGAGTAAACACTGTGCTCTCCCACACAATCACCTGTCCAGCCCTTGTCTCTCCATCTCTATCTCTCCACCATCAACACTGCCATTGCTTCACGCCCTCATCCCTCAGCTCTCAAATCACGTCTCGTTCTTCAGCTGTCCTTTCTCTGAGAAATGCTTCTTTCTCATGATCTCCGTGCTCTTTCGAGAACGGAGACACCCCTTTTGACTATGCCCAAGTCATCTTGAATGTAACTCTCACAGCACACATCACGTACTCTGTGATCTTTGTGTCTCCTTTCACAAACAGCGCACACGGTACCCTGCACAGTGCAATCAATAATGGAAGCTGGCAGTTATCAAGGTGCTATTATCTACCAGGCCTGACATATGTACTTTGCACGTATTATATCACTGAATCCTCGTAAGACTCACGGGGACAGAATCGTCCCAAGTGGGTGGAAACTGGTCTGTGAGAGGTAAAAAAAAAATCATACTCATTGTATGTACAGAGTTCAGAAACACAGTAGAGGGAAACAGCATATCTATTAGAATTTCACGGGTGGATGGGTTAGGAAAATGAGTGGAAACATGCCTTCGTGGGAAATGATGGAAAAAAGAGAAACGCTGGTTGATACAATTTACTTGCCAACTGCTGTAGTCTATAGAATATGGCCTCTTATTTAAGGAGGAAGAGATGCATATGTGCACGCACACAGGAGTATAACTTCAGATACCTGCTTCTCTCCTGATGACGTGTGAGGAGCAAACTCTAAGGTGGTCCCAAATGACACCACCTCCGGAGGTCAGCCCATCTTTAATCCCTTCCTTTACAGTGTGGGCTGCCCTGACTTCTTGATTCTAACCAACAGTCTTCAGCCAAGACGACGGGATGTCACTTCCACAATGAGATTATATAAGGCGGTAACATCTGTCTTTCTGCGAGACTCTCTCTGTTGCGGGCTTTTGATGAAATAAGCCCCATATGGAGAAGTGCACAAGGCAAGAAATGCAGGGTGGGCTCCAGGCAGCAGCAAGGAACCGAGACTGCGTCTCCCAAAATCCACCAGCAGCTACTCCTGCCGACAACCATATGAGTTTGGAAGCAAATCTCCAGTGAAGTCTTCGTGTGAAACCCTAGTCCTGGCTGACCTGACACCCCGAGTGCCACCTCGTGAGACCCCGTAGGCCAGCTGGGTCACACCTGGAGTCCTGCCTTATTGAACCCGTGCAATGATTAACGTGTGTTTTAAGCTGATAGTAGTGGGATCATGTCCTACGAAGCGAGAGGTGACTAGTACAAGGGGTTTGAAATCCTTGCCGTGAACCACGAGAAAGGTAGACCAAGACAACTACAGAAATTCCATGCAGTCTGCCAGTTTGTTCTTGCCTCACATGTCAACAGCTAAATGGATTGAAGCGATTTTGCCAGCCAAATAGTCTCTGCATATATTTTATTTCACTGTCATTATGGTGAGGCCCAGGATTCTGGAAAGGTCCATGACCACTAACATGGGGGGAGGAGCACGCATTTCTGGCAGCCACAAACGACCGAGAGCCGCTGTATTGCAGAACCAGGTAACCCCTGTGCTTCATTCTGACCTCTTCTGACATGGCATGTGTATAAAGAACTGTTTGCACCAGATACGTTAACAGTTGTCCCAGGAACAGAAGCTCCCAGGAAAACGCAGCAGGCAACCACCAGGAGAGAAGCAGCTTAATACATTGATTTGAAGATAATTGCTTGATTTACTCAAGGGCTGGCCAGCTGTAGAAATCAGCGAAGCAGCTTTGGTAGCATTTGCTGAACTTTAATCTTTACTTAGGGGAAACCGTGGCTCCCTGGGAATCTTGCCTATGTAAAGACCATCACATATGGACCATTTGCGGAACCATATGTTTCAGGATTGAGCCCTGGGGCAAAACGTGCACAAATCCATCTCCTGCTCATCTTTACGTTTCCAGTAAACAGATATGCAGTGGAAAGCCACAGTCCCCTCTGCCGGGTCCCTCACAGGAGGGTCTTCACGGCGTCATGAAGACCGTTTCTCTGGGGATCTGTCCCCATTGGAAGGAGGAAGGAAAGACACAATCACGAAACTTCACTCACACTGCGAAGAATATTGTTTTTCAAATCTATAGTGTGCGTGAATAACTTCCTTAATTGCCTTTGGCCCCAGAAAACTCAAGCATCTGTTCTAAGAGGTCCCAGAGTCCGCGAGCTTTAGGCAGAAGCGTGAGTACAGATGGGCTTTGGCAAGGAAAGGACACAGCGTCCAACGGGCCACTGGAACCCGTGGCCCCAAACTGGCTTCCTGCCTCTTCTCTGAGAGTGAAGAGGAAGGGAGACACATGGCATGGCCTGAAGAGGGAAGAGACACCCCCCCCCAACTTCTCCTAGGGAACTGTCAACTCGTTCGTTACAACCCTTTGCCCAGACGTACGCGGAACTGCAGCTGCCCGGGTCACCGAGATAGCAGAGAAGACTGAGGTTTCATGAGCTTGCAGATTGTCAGTAGAGGTTATGAAGCAAAAGCACCAGAGGTCACACCATCCATGGCACACACTGGTGACTCAGTGGCATCCTTTGCGGGGCAGGGGGACTTCCTGCTGGTTTCCTCATAACCAGGATGTAGCCCCCACGTGACCCATTGATACAATGCAAACACAGCAGCTATCACAGCAGCGATTCCTCCTTTGAGACTAAAAACGTCTATGGAGCAGGTACCACGTGGGTTAGACTGTAGGAAAGTGGAGCCCCCGGGGCACACAGGGTTTCTAAGTCAGGGACCAGAAATGCAAACGAGTTGATGTTACATTATGAGCCTCCCCTCCTCCCACCAGAGGAAAACTGGAAGCTCTATGGTGAAAATGTAGAAAGGCCGTCTTACGAAGACCAGGAAACGGGAACGTCTGTCACAAGAAATGGGCGTCCTGAGGGTCTCACACCTCCCCTGCTTGGATGCAGGGTAGTGCATCCAACGGCCCGACACTCACCCTGCGCCTTAGCCTTGGCAATGAACGTGTCCTCCAGGCACACCTCCCAGGAAGGGAGTTGGGACATTTGTGTTGTGTTTAATGACGATGACGTGAGGGGAAGGTGGTCGGAGAGGGTGACAGGCAGCCACCGGGCATCACACAGGGCACAGAGAGGGAGAGTTCATGAACAAAGAGGGGACTGGTAACAAACCAACTGTGCCCTCTCACCCACTCTGGGACCCACACTTGGCTTCTGCATGTTCCCAACCGTGTCTTCTGGAGAAATCCCCAGCAGGGATCTCACACGAGCCATCCATTCCCTGCATTCTCTCCGGTGAATCCCAGCTTCTGCTTTCGAGCAGAGTCAACACAATCTTATTAAGACATCTGTCTAATGTCCATAGCTTATCTGCATGGAGACACGGCTACAAATCCATCCACCAACAAGACGACTGTGTACCCAGGGCCAGCAGACGGCCACGCAGAAGGAAATTAAAAAAAAAAAAAAAAGGAAAAAAGGTCACGGAGAATGACAGCAGGGGACTGGACATAATTTGGGGTCTGGAAGTAGAAATATTTACATGAGGATTTGAGCGTGGAGAACGGGTCATGTTCTATCATCGCATCCATACACTGATTATGGAAAGAAAGTGAACAGAGCTGTCATTCCGAGAGGTGGTGACGTTTAAGCCGTGGCTTAACCACACGTTACATTTTCACGGAAAGGGAGCCCCATTTTCCAGAGCGAGCTTCCCTCATGACAACTCAGCGCTGCGTGTTACTTTTTAACTTCCAAAGTGCTCTCGCTTGGCACCGCCAGTGCCTTGCTTTACCCGTCCGATGCCAGTTCCAGCAACCACCGCCTACCCGCGTCCTACGAGTCCCCGGATAACACTCGCCTCGCACGCCAAGCCTGGCAGGACCGTGCACTGCTCACAGCTGTTCATTTCACCAGCATCCCAAGCTGTCAGGTGGCACCGGGAGATGCCTGCTGCTGGCAGGGAGGAAGGTGCCTCGTTATGTCGGCTGAGGGACTCCCACAGCAGCACCAGGAGACAGGCAACTACCAGTCTTGGCAGCCCAAGCGTTCCCCGTGGAAGGGGAAAGGTGGGTTTCCCTCGAAGCCAGAATACGCTGGGAGATGGCCAAGACGCGTCATCCCCAAGGCACTGGCTGCTAGGGGTGGGGAGAAAACCCTCTCTCTCTCTCTCTCTCTCTTTCTCTCTCTCTCTCTCTCTCTCTGTCTGTCTCTCAATCGAGGATAAACCGTCTCCAAGGTTCCATGGCAGCCCCTTGGATGACCCAGAAGCACGAGGATGCAAAGCTGTAGTTTGCAGTGCGGCACAGCTACCAAGACTCACAGCGGGTTGTCACCGAGAATAAGGAAACCCAGCTGGCCGCCCCCATCCAAATCCCCTCTCCTTCCATGGGTGCTGGGTGCTGGGTGTGGGAAGAGGGTAAGAAACACGGGTGATCCTAGGACCACAGTCACTGTTTTGAGCTCTTCCCCCAAAAAATGTGGGGCTTTTCCCCCCACAAAAATGTGTGGGAGAGGCAAAGAAGAAATGGTCTTCTGAGAGACCTGAATCTAAAGATGGGAGAAACGTTAGGACTCGTGCTTTCTCCTTAGATTTGAAGGAAAATAATAATAGGACAAGGAGAAGAAGAAGAAGGCGGCTACGGTTTTAAAACAGTCTTCCCCTGTTACGTTTCCCTTTAGTTCCCTAGTCCCCAACTATGTAGAGCAACATACAAAGGATTGACAAGAACTAATGCCATGATGCAATAAATGCTGTGAGCTGTTACGCAGTGACCAGTGAGCAAACTGCTTACACAGCTGCGCTGTGCTACACGCAATTATAACCCCCGTGGGTGCCAGCAGGACTAGTCTGCCCTGTGTGTGGGGAGCAGTGGGCGGTGGGCAAGACCGTGGTGGATACAAGAGAAACTCATCTTTCCCTAAATAAGGGAAGGACAGTAAGCCATTGGAGTGAGGAGGCTGGTGTCGTTCCTGGGTATCCGTTAATTCCCAGCACGGTCTTAAGCCTGTATGTACTGTCACCTCTACTTTGCAGATAAACAAATCGAGCCTGAAAGGATATGTGACTTTCTCGAGGAGGCACAGCCGCCTCTGCTTTTATTTGTAAACTAAGTCAGACGTGAGCTGTTATTTCCTGCAGACGATTGAGTTCTGCTTTAAAAGGGTGACCCACTTTTCTTTTCTTATCAAAGGATGCCGAGCGCTTGCATGCAACGGTATCTTAACTGGTGAAACGTGATCCCAAGCTTCTGGAAAATCTAATCATTCAGCCGTCACTGAATGCCACTGTCCCCTGCAGCCACCCAGCTCTATCTGCCCTCACAACAATAGTTCAAGAAAAACCACCATCTGCGAAACCCTTGCTTGCTATTTACAATCAAATGGCTTTTTCAGAAGTGGCCTCTCACTGTCTTTTACAAAATTGTTTCTAATATGTTTCCCCTCACAATGGTGGAAACAATAAATGGTCATTACTGATCTCCTATTGAAAAATGGCATTCTACGTGTGCCTTTAGAGGCTGAATCTAAATCAAGGGAAAAGCTGGGGCAAAATTCAAATTATAGAAAAGTGAAGGAAGTTGATCAATTGGTTTCAAGACCTTTTTAAAAATGAACTTATTGCTATCGATTATTTCGTAAAAGGCTTTCATCCAATGTGGTCGCTAACCCATTGTGAAATTGGGGTTGAATCTAAGACTTCTCTGGGAAGAAATAAAAGAGACCACGAGAAGTGGGTCTTTTCATCAACAACCATTTCAATAAGGAACACTACTCTGTCATAAGGAAAGATGAAACACTGCCATTTGCAACAACATGGATGGATCTTGACAGTATAATGCTAAGCGAAATAAGTCAGACAGAAAAAGCAGAGAACCATATGATTTCACTGATGTGTGGTATGTAACCCAAAAACAACAAAAGAACAAGACAAACAAATGAGAAACAGAAACTCATAGACACAGACAATAGTTTAGTGGTTACCAGAGGGTAAGGGGGGTGGGAGATGAGGGTAAGGGGGATCAAATATATGGTGATGGAAGGAGAACTGACTCTGGGTGGTGAACACACAATGGGATTTATAGATGATGTAATACAGAATTGTACACCTGAAATGTATGTAACTTTACTAACCATTGTCACCCCAATAAATTTAACTTAAAAAAGAAAAGAAAGAACGTGATGAGCCAGGAGACGGGACATTTGGAAGGTGGCCTCACACAGTCCAGAGTCAGGCCAATTATTCAGGAATGTCAGCATCAGTGCTTATTAGACTCTCCAGAGGGAAGTAACTGCATTAGTCCCTGTGAGTAGACCTTAAATACTAGCGTTTCTTGGATTTTTTCCCCCTTTAGCATTCATACTAAGAGTTCATAAGTTTCAGCAATTCCACTCAAAGTCGAAAAAAATGTACCAAATTACAACCAAACGTGTCCATGAGTGAAACCTGCCTAGGAAAAACCAGTTGCCACTGTCGTCCCCTCAGCTGAACTCCCACATTAGTTTGAAACCACTTGGCGTGCCAAGTCTCACACATCTTAATGGCAGAAGGATTGCAAGTTGCAGAAATCATACGCGTGCAATAAAATGCATAATCGCAAAATGATGGAACCACTCATATAACCACCACCCAGGATAAAAATTAAAAAAAGTCAAATATTACGTGCATCTTAGAAGCATCTTCCAGTCCCCTCCCAATTATTACCAGTCCCGACATGAAAAATAACTGCTTTCCTAAATTCTAACGCCACTGATTAGATTTGCCGGTTTTTAAACTGCATGTAAATGGAATCACACAGTGTTTATTATTGTCGAGCTTCTCTCGCTTGGCATTATCTTTATCAGATGTATCCGTGGTGTTGCACTGGGTGGTTGTTTGTATTTCTACATAATATTCTCTTGTATGGATGCACCTCAATTTATTGATTCAATCTACAGTTGACAAACATTTACGTCTTTTCCCGTTCTTGGTTTTTACGAGTAGTGGTGCTATGAGCCTTCTTGGAGAAATCTGTCGGCACACATTTCTCCCAAGAATTGAATGAGGTGTTATCTGCGGTCGGTTTTCATAGACACTGCCAGGTGGTTTTCCCAAGGGCTGCACTAATGTAGACCCCCCACCAGCAATGTAAGTGAGTTCCAGTTGCTCTTTATCTCTGCTAACACTTGTTGGTGTCAGTCTTTCTCATTGTAGCCATTTGGGTGGTTGGATGGATTTCTCATGGTGGTTTTAACATCAGTCTGACTGATGCTCAAAGAGTTGGGGTATCATTACCGTGCGTACGTCAGGCCAACCTTTTGCCCACTTATCAGTTGGATTGTTAGTCTTTTATTGGTTGACTTGTAGGAACTCTGTCTCTATTCAGTTATGAAACTTTCGCTACTTTAAAATGCCGTGAGTGTCGTCTGGCAATGGGAATGTTTTGCCTTTTTCTCTCTCAATGATGTCTTTTGCTATCAGAACCCCTTACCAGTTGATGAGTCCTTTTCATTAGCAGTAGTGCTTTTTTTGTCCCAGTGAAGATCTCTTTGACAATTCTGACTTTCTCAGTCGCTTTCTGACAGCTTCGATATTTGTTTCTTTGTTTGCTTCTCTTAGTTGTCAGCAGGATGGGCTGTCTGAGACAAGGCAGAAAATGCTGGGAGCTAACACACCCCGTTTTGATGAAACTAAAAGGATTCGCCAATTCCTTACTTTTTTTATTAAGTGAATCTTGTTTTCCTTTTGAATGTAGATAAACCATCTGAATGTAATTCCTTTTTCTTAAGGCTTTGCCCTCTAATACAATTGAATTATACTTGAGAAACGGAAGCAATGTTCGTCGTTTATAATTTAGTACAACTGAATTAGGAAATCTGTCTCATTAGTCATTACATTAGGAATATAAACACAGTGAAACAAGTTTACGATGTAGCAATGAAGATAGGAATGGGATCAAAAGGAAATGTTAGAGACAGTACAAGATACTTTTAGCCTACTGTGGTAATGGGCAAATTGCCAAATCTCGCAATACCCTGCAAGGTGGAAAGGCACCCTGGGGAGTTGGCTGCTGGGACACACATAGTTTATGCCACGGACAGCTGGCTGCTGTGCTCTCACGAGAGAGAACGTATGTCATCATGCTGGAGCCACCACCCCCCTGGGTGTCAGGGAGGGGCAGGGGAGCATATGGCTTTTTATGAGTTGATAAGATAACATAAATAAAAGCTACCTAACGTGTGCATCTCTAACCAATCAAATAGAACCCACTAGGGTCTTTGGGGAACATGTTTAGTTCAGGGAGATGAGTGCTGATAAGTCCTAGCTATACGGTGCCAAGTGGGTACTCGACTAATCGGGGAGACCACTTCATAAGTCATACAAACGTCTAACCACTGCACTGCACCCCTGCAACTGATACAATACTGAATGTCAACTGGAATTGAAAACAAATTAAAACAAAGAGAAGGCATTAAACATGAAGATGGAAGATGAGATGGATACAACAATGGGGCTTGCATCGTGGGAGCAAGGATGGAAAACAGACACACTGGCCGGCCCGGTGGCTCAGGCAGTTGGAGCTCTGTGCTCCTAAATCCGGAGGCTGCCAGTTCGATTCCCACATGGGCCAGTGGGCTCTCAACCACAAGGTTGCCAGTTCAACTCCTCAACTCCCGCAAGGGATGGTGGGCTGTGCCCCCTGCAACTAGCAACGGCAACTGGACCTGGAGCTGAGCTGCGCCCTCCACAACTAAGATTGAAAGGACAACAACTTGACTTGGAAAAAAGGCCTGGAAGTACACACTGTTCCCCAATAAAGTCCTGTTCCCCTTCCTCAATAAAATCTTTAAAAAAAAAGAAAAAAAGATGAATATGAGCGTAAGAGCAAGTCCCTTCCTTGCATGTTAGTAACTGTAGGACTTTGGGCTGTAAAAATAAGAATAAAAGCTATTGAAGGCTGGCTGTGTCTCTGTACTAACCCTGCATTAAGCAAAAATCCCATACATTAGATACTATAAAAGAAATAGACATACTGTTCATTCAATAGTTATGAAATACCTACTCGAAACAGGAGCCTTGCTTGATAGAAATATTGATGAGGGCTTTCATATGGCTAGTTATAACCTAGGTCTATAAAACCTCATTTTCCTTGAGTCCTGTTCGTAGGAGATTTAACAAAAAGTAATGTTGGTATCTCCAAGGGGCTATGACATTGTTCTCCATGGCACAGTATTTTTCTAAATATCCAGAGGGTGCCAAAAAAGTGTGTACCCATTTTAAGAAAGGAAAACTGTATTAAAATTGTAATACTCAATATATACCAATAACAAAAGATAAATGCAAGTCCCGTGTGACGTCTGCAATTACAAGAGGTGCTCAAAGTGGTTCCCATCAGCGTCCAGACACTTCTGATGACGGCGAACTACTGCCTGAGCCACGTTGACCAAAGTGTCCAACTGCATACATTCTTTTGTCACCCTTGGTATACAGACACACACACACACACACACACACACATCAGTGATATCATATATTCGAACATATACATACATACCGTGTTTCCCCAAAAATAAGACCTATTTGGACCATCAGCTCTAAAGCGTCTTTTGGAGCAAAAATTAATATAAGACCAGGTCTTTAATATAATAAATGTAATGTAATGTAATATAATACATGGTCTTATTTTAATATAAGACTGGGTATATCATATAATATAACAAAATATAATATAAGACCAGGTCTTATATTAACTTTTGCTCCAAAAGACGCATGAGAGCTGATGGTCCGGCTAGTTCTTATTTTCAAGGAAACACGGTATACACACAAATATATGATTAACACATATGATATTCCATATAAAAATATATATATACACACAGTAGTCGCCCCTTACCCATGGTTTCAATTACCAGTGGTCGACTGTGATTCGAAAATGTTAAATGGAAAATCACAGGAATAAACAATTTGTAAGTTGCAATCGCACGCCATTCTGATCAGTGTGACTGAATGTCACGCCGACCCCCTCTGCCCCTCCGGGGATGTGACCCCTCCCTTTGCCCCACGTTGCCAGGCTGTCGACACTCCCGCCTATCGGTTACTGAGCAGCTGCCTTGGGGGTCAGAGCTACCGGCTCAGTAGCACAGCACCTCACTGCTTGTGTTGCCGTCCTCAGTCAGAAGGCTTGTGTCACGTCTCAGTGGCAATGCCTTCCTCATTCCATCCCTTCATCTCATCACACACACGTCATCACACGAAGAAGGGTGAGTGAAGGGCCATAGGGAATTTGGGGAGACCACATTCAAATCACTTTCATGACAGTGTATCGTTACACGGTTCTGTTTCATCACTTGTTATTGCTGTCCTGCTCTCACTAATTTATACATTGAACTTTATCATAGGTGTGTGTGTATAGGATGAAACAAAGTTCGGTACTATCCGTGGTTTCGGGAATCCACTGGGGGTCTTGGCACGTGCCCCCCACAGATGGGGACAGGGTGACAACATGTGATTTCATTAATTTATACAGTGGCCACTGAGGTATGCATTACTGCCTCCATTTACTTATTTATTTTGGTACAAAAAGACTATTACAAAAGTAAAATAAATTGCCTAGAGTACACAGTCAACAAGTAAGAAAGACGATTGAATACCAGATCTGTCTGACCCCAAATGACATGGCCTCTTCCTTACGTATTAAACCTGTCTCTTCTCAAACACAAAGCAAAAGAAATATTTTCTACAGCTATGGCTACATAAAGATACGAAAAGTTTGCCTTCCTCCCCTTGCACGGTCAATAAAATGCAGCAGATTATTTACCAGCAATAAATACGAATTGTTGTAAATTTTGTACCACTTAGACTCTCATGGTTTTTAAAAATGCAGCACTAGCTATTCTACAAAAGTCTTTCCTTTGCAAATCTACCACAACATAGTTTATTCCTGTCACATAATTGCACACCAGTCAGGTTTCACTCTGCGTGCTTCCACGTGCAGTATTTGTTTAAAGTCCTCTGATTCGGTTCCTTAGAGAAGGAGCTGTATGTTAAATAGTGGAATTGGAGTCACTGTTTTTCCAGGAGCTTGGCCAGACTCCTTTGAATTACTGCTGGAGACAGGTTCAAAGGATCGATGTCAAAATCATTTCAGAAATTGATTAATGTTGCTAGGAAAAGACAAGATGTAGACACCAGGCATTTCAAATAGTACCAACAATTTATGGAAAAATCAGCATGATTAGCTATTGTTTTAATCCATAGGATGGTGTAAGTCCACACCTAACATATTCTGCTGATATGATATACAGACTATGTATATATATTATCTGCATATATTACACAGCAGCGTACGTTAGGTTATGTTAGGTATACTTTGAATGTGTGTGCATGTGTGTGTGTGTGTGTACACACATGTATTCACATATAACAGTAATATTCTTTATGTCTATACATTTTAGATGCACTTTTTTCCTTTTCTAAAGTAAAGTTTATTGGGGTGACAACGGTTAGTCAAGTTACATAGGTTTCAGGTGTACAATTCTGTATTACATCATCTATAAATCCCATTGTGTGTTCACCACCCAGAGTCAGTTCTCCTTCCATCACCATATATTTGATCCCCCTTACCCTCATCTCCCACCCCCCACCCCCCACCCCCCTTACCCTGTGGTAACCACTAAACTATTGTCTGTGTCTATGAGTTTTTGTGTCTTTGTCTTATTCCTTTCTTGCTTTCAGTTCTATATCCCACATATCAGTGATATGTGGTTCTCGACTTTTTCTGTCTGACTTACTTCACTTAGCAGATAATCTCAAGATCCATCCATGTTGTCGCAAATGGTTAAGATTTTATGTTTTCCCATGGCTGAACATTTATACATTATTTGGATAAAAATGTGATATATATATATCACATATAACATATATCAGAATTGTTTCAATCCACCCATTTTAAAAGTAGGTCTAAAACATAGTTCTTGTAATATAAAAATAGATAATGTTATATGTGAACACACACACACACAGACACCCACACATAGCCCTTAATATATATACTGTTCTGTAATCTACACTGTGGGTGTGTGTGTGCACGGACCACTTCTCTGCAGTCCTTCAAGCATTTTGCACGGAGGAGGGCAGTGAGGTGCTGATCTAGCTCCCCAGAATTTCACACACAGCTCCCCACAATTATTAGGAGCCGAGCCCCCTAAACCATTAGTAAATGAACAGTGACGCCACACACAGAAGGCGTGACTACAATGTACATGCAGCTACCATGTACAACAAACAAACTGAAACTCGCAATAAAGAAAGACTCTCCATCCTAAAATTCGCTCCCGTTGATTGCAAACAAAAAGAAAACTCATGGACAGAAACATCGGGAATGTTGAAAGCCAAGGCCACGATGTGGAAGAAACACGAAGACGTGAGTTGAAACGTAACGCGTTTTGCAGTGTAACCTGGATGTCCATTGCATGGGACCATTTTCATTTGTACACTGTTGTGGGAGCAGCGTTTTCTCCTTTCCAGCAGAATGCTTACTCAGATCACACATAGTCGGAGCTCAGTTTCTTTACAGAGTTGGCAGATCAAAAGGCGTAGGGATTTTTCCAGGAATCCTGGCATCGTGCATTGTCAGCTACACCCCAGCCTGTCATGTTTGCCACGAAAAGAACAGGAAACTGCTCTGAGGAGTTGAGGAGGAAGTAAGAGTGACTGACAGCGCTGACATTTAAAACAAAGGGAAGGGCTGGCCCGGAGTGGAGAGGGGACATGCTTACTTTCTGTCTTCTGGCTCAATGAAGTACAG
Organism: Rhinolophus sinicus; assembly: GCF_036562045.2. Lineage (NCBI taxonomy): Eukaryota > Metazoa > Chordata > Mammalia > Chiroptera > Rhinolophidae > Rhinolophus > Rhinolophus sinicus. The sequence goes on along the minus strand of NC_133768.1, from coordinate 4,281,861 downwards.
CAACAGGCTGCCAAGGTTTAATATAATTTCTCCTTCATCTAACCTTTGGAGGGGTTTTTGTTTGTCTGTGTCCTGAGAGTATAAATTCTCGTTTTAGTTTTCAGGGCAGTGGATGGACGTAAGTGCAGCTTTAAATTATTGCAAATGGATTCTTTGTAGATACAGTATCATTAGAGGGATAGCTCAGAAGTAGTGACAACAAAGGTTTTAAAAATTCAAGGAGGCTGATCTATTCGAAACGACACTTAATCAAATTCACAATGTCTAAGTAAAATGTAATAATGCTGTATTTTCTGAGGACAAAATCACCGTCTTTTGAAAAGGAAAAAGTTTTGCTTCAAACACAGAAATACCGAAAATAACTCTGTTTTCATCAAAACCCTGGTAACTATGTTCTACTGCATTATTAATCCAAAGTCCTTCACTGAAAATGCGACAGTATTTGTTTTGTGTGTTTTTCTCCCTCTTGGTGCATTTAAGCGTGTTTGACAATTTTTGTATCACGCCCTCAAGAATTACACCAGCTCACTTCCTACTAAAGCAGTTTGATGAGTGTGATGAGAAACTAAAGAAAATATTCAATCCATGCCCATCATTCATTGCCTTGGCCAGATAACCCTCAGACGGCGACAATACAGCCAGTTGTTCAGCTGACTTTATTAATTTAAACTCATTGTATCATCTTAACTTTTCATGTTCTTTCAGCAAGATCAGAGAACATGTTTGTACGACATTGATTCTTTGGAAAATACTGGCACGTCTATAGCCAAGGGTATGGTTAATTTTTGTTCCTGGGTCCTGTGCTCCTAAAGAAAGAAAGAAACAAACAAACAAACACAAATGCTTGCGGGTGGAAAATTCAGTGTCCACGGCAGGGCACAGCCTTATTAATGGTACTGATCAAAAATGTAAGGTCTCCTGTTCTTTCTTATTATTAAACAGATTGGTATTTTCAATTTCCACCTACAACTATTTCTATTCAAATTTCTCCTTTAAGTTCAGTCGATTGAGCTTAATACATTCTGACACTATATTGTTGGGTTGTGTATCTCTTTATAATGGATGCAGCTTCTTTCTTTTAGTTTTATTAGTTACAAAACATTGTAACAGTTAGACATTCACACCCCTCATAAAGTAGTAATCCCCCTCCCCCCCAATCTACTGCCCCTCTGACATCGTATGTAGCTGTTACAGTTCCACTCACTCTATTCCCTATGCTGTACCCCACCTCCTGTGACTATATATATATATATATATATATATATATATATATATATATATATATATATTTGACATTCGTTATTGTTCAGCTTCAGCTTCAGGTATACAGTGTAGTGGTCAGGCATCTACACCATCCCTGAGGTGGTCTCCCTGATGAGAGAAGTGCGCATCTGACCCCCTACAAAATCTTTATGCCATTATTGATTATATTTCCCAAACTGTATTTCATATCTCCATGGCTATATTGTGGCTACTAATTTGTACTTTCTAATCCCTTTACCTTCACCCCCATCTCCACCCCCCTCCCACCTAGCAACCCTCAATTGCCCCCCGCTTATTCTATGATTTTCTTACCGAGACTATAGCATCTTTCTCCATTCCTTCATTATAAATTGTTCTATGTAAAGTTTATGTCATCAGACAATAAAATTGCTATCCCAAAGCAAATATTCTTAGCAAGGACTCACAACAAATCATAAAAGAAAGAAAAAGACAAACGGGGTTTTGTCAAAGTTAAAATCTTTTGCTCATTAAAGGATACACTTAATAAACTATAACAGGAAGCTGAGGACTGGCAGAGATTCCTGCAATACATAAAGACTTGTATCTTGAATATATTTTTGAAAAACTTTTAAAAAGTCAATAATGAAATGAAAAGCCAACCATTAAAAATTGGCAAAAGTCGTAGACACTTCACTAAACAAAGTATACAAATGATCAATCAGTAGGTATGTAGAAGGGTACACGACCGGCCACAACAGGTAACACAAAAAAATAAACCTCACGAAGGTAACACTCCTACGGCTAGAAAGCCTGAAATTCAAAGGAATCGGCCCTTCACATCTTGTTGGCAGACACCTGAAATGGTCCATCCACTTTGGGAAACTGGCAATTTCTTATACAATAAAGCACTTTGACCTTGTCATCCATACTCCCATGACTTACTATTTGACCAAAAGACAGTATCTTTCCTTATGCCTACAGAAAGACTTGAATATTCACAGAAACTTTGTGTAGCATAACTGATGTCTGTACATTATCCAAATGCCCATCAGCAAGAGGATGGGTGAACTGTGACCTAGTCATACAAGAGAACAATACTCAGTGTCTGAAACAGAGAAGCACCGATACATGGAATAATGTGGAAGGCTCGATACTGTGTCGCTGCATATGAAGTTGAAGAAAAGAAAAAAACGAGTCCATAGTGACTGAAATGAGAAAACTGACTCCGTGCGATGGACGGTGACGACCACAAGACGACTTGGTTAGGTCTTGAAAACGTTCTTCGTCTTATGAGAATACTGGTTACATGAGTGGACACATTTACCAAAGTTCATTAAATTGTATCCTTCAGATTGGTGCATTTCACAGTATATAAATCCACATACATTGAGACACTAAAAATATGCGAAATGTGGGGAATGCATGTAGGAGGCCACTTGTATAAAATAAACTGATGTCACAGATACGTGAAAGCAAATCACCTCGGTCCAGTTATTAGGGATTTATTTTAAGAATAAAGAGCAAGTCTAATCATGTTCCATTTCAAAATCACTTCGGTAATTAAAGGATTGAAAAGATCAGAACAGGATGAGATTGTCATTATCACCGTTATTTTTTGACGTCATTTTAGACATTTTATCATAAAACAATGAAATAAAAAAGAAGTAATAGATACAATGATCAGATATGAGAATAAGTGATATCACATATAAATAATAGGATTATGCATCTAGAAAACCCAAGATAAAAAACATTATGAAGGGAGAAGAGCTCAATAAATGGTCAAGTAGAAGAATACTTTCTAACAAGCTATTCTACAAACATATGGCGTTAAATTAATATTTTGTGGATGGCAACAAAACCAGAAAATATTTAAATGTACTGAGAAGACAGTAATTGTATGTCAGGAAAATTAAAAACACAAAATCGTACTTAATGTAAAAGAAGAAAATGAACGACAAATGTCTTTCTCAAATAAATGTATTAATTTATTAGGTTGGTGCAAAAGCAATTGCGGTTTAAAAGGTTAAAAATAATTGCAAAAACCGCACTTACTTTTGCACCAACCTAATAATTCAGTTCCAATCAAAAATTGCATTTGATAGAAATTAGACATGATTATTTTAAGGTGATAGATATGGAAGACTCATTTGACCTGAATTAAAAAAAAAAAAAGATAATTCGGGGAAAATCACCATAGCAAAATTTGAAATATATTATGAAGCTACAGCCATTAAAGAAAAAAAATGTTACTAGATTAGGCACAGATATGGCACCAATGAAAGGCAACGGAGACCACAGAAACGGACTCGAGTGTTTAGTACCGGACAATTCTTATAAAACATGTTAGCAATTTAAATTCATAGGGGAAGAATGGGTCTTCCAGATAAGTGTCCTAGAATAATTGATTAACTGTTCTGAAATAATGAAAATTAGATTTGTATCCCATGCTGCAATTAAACCAACTACAGAATAGAGCTTGTTTTGCCTGAACATAGGACGTAATAAAATGCTATATTTATATATATGTTATATTTATATATGTATATAAATATATAACAGTTATATAAATATGTCATATATTTATATACATGTATAAAATGCAATGTATATTCATGTGCATATATATGTATGCATATTTATGTATATATACATATTTAACTACCTTGTAGCACACAAATTACCCTTTTTCAAAGGAAAATTACAGGATCCAGTCTCTGCTCCATAATGCCCAGGATAAGATTAAAAAGAAATACTGCATGACTGAAGAAACAGGAAAACATGTTTCAGAACCACAAGCCAACACAGTCAACAGAAACAGACATTGAGGGACCCCACAGGCAGAAATGATCTGAAAAGGATATTAAAGAGACTCATAATTATGCACAAAGATGGAAAGGAAAAGAAATGGTTCTAAAGAACAATCAGCTGGGAATTCCCATCAGAGTAATGAGGAATTCAATAGAACCTAATGGGGATTCAAGGAGTATCACGTACCACCTATGAAAATAAATTTCTCTGGATGATTTAAGACAAGATTGACAATATAAGAAGAATGGATCAGTGAACTTTACAAGACAAAATGAGAAATTATCTAATCTGAACAACAGAGAGGGGAAAAAACTGTCTCAGTGACCTGAGAGTAAACAGAACTATATATGTATAGAGGTAAAAATAACGGTGCAGAAAAATTCTTTGAAGAAACAATGACAAAAATTCATAAAATTATTTAAGGATACCAAATTTGTAATATTCCCATATATAGTTTCCTTTGTATTTATCCTGTTTAACAAATTTAACGTAAAGTGGGGTAAATACAGTCTAAACTATGTGTTGGCACATAGAGTCAAAAGGCTGAAAACCGAAGAAAAGTAGGAAGAAAAAAAAAAAAGAAAAAAAATATATATTGAAAGCAGCCACAGAAAGACCTTATATTTTGGGCTACAAAGATAACAGTGTTTACTTAATTTTTAGCAGGCCAGAAAAAAACAAAAATGATGTATCTTTAAAAGTGTTGAAAGAAAAGACACTGGCAACCCATAATTCTATATCTAGTGAAAATATCCTTCAAAAATGAAAATGCAAGACAGTGTAAATAAAAGACATCTGACAAAATTTTCACCAGTGTACCTGCACTAAAAGAAATGCTGACAAATTTTCATCAGACTGAAGAGAAATGACACCAGGTGGAAACTTTTATTAAAAATACAAACTATGTACATTGCTAGGGGCAGAAGTGTGTCCCCCCAAATTCATATGTCAAAGTCCTAAGTGCCAGACCTCAGAATGTTACTGTATTTGCAGATGGGTCTGTAAAGCGGGAATTAAGGTAACATGAGGTCACTAGGGTGGGCCCTGACCCAATAGGACTGTGCCCTTATCAGAAGACGAGATGAGGACACAGACACACACAGAGGGACGGCCACGTGAGGACACGGGGAGCAGACGGCCGTCCACACGCCCAGGAGAGAGGCCTCAGGGGGGACCCACCCTGGGACACCTGGGTCTCGGACTCCAGCCTCCAGAACTGGGAGACCTAAACGTGTGTTGTGCGAGCCGCCTGGTCTGCGGAGTTTGTTATTGCTGCCCTAGAAAATTAATACAACTGCTGATACATGAAACAACATGCATGAATCTCAACAGCATTGTGTTAAACAAACCAAAAGCCACAATGAATACAGTACAAGTTTCCACATACGTTACTTTCGAGAATCGGCGGAATGAGTCAGCAATATCGTTACAACTGTGCTGATGGGATATAAGAGTGGCCTGAGAATGGGGTCATCAAAACATTCTATATCTTCACGCGGCTTGTGGTTACACAAGGTTATGCAATTTTCAAATATTCTGGAGTTGAAAACTTAAGACATCTGATTTAGCTTGATAAAAAAAAAGAAAAAAAAGTCAAGAAGGGAATGCAAAGATGAACCCTACTCCCTAACCTGAATTTTAACACTAACAGCCCTTTTCACCTAGACAGGTGACAGCCTTTGGGGTACTGTCAACATGCAACATAAGGAATATCTGGAAAATCCACGTTCCATTAAGTGTGCACCCTCAGAGTCTTCTGAGGTCCATTAAAGCAGGCCCCTCCTTACTGAGAAGGCAGGCACAGGTCTGGCTCAAAAGAATACCAACAACCAACAAAATAACAATAACAACGAATTAGGTCAATTAATTCACACAACAGTCTTAAAATTCAATCCTAAAGAGATGCTTCCAAACTATTCCCATGCCAAATTCCCACACATATTCTAAAAATGTCCTGAGAGTAAAGAGTATTTGTAAACATTGCCAACATAGTTCCCGTGACTCTATGTGGGAGAATTCATAGGTCTGCATCTAAACGGAAGACGCAAAATGTTTTCTCCTTACTTTCGACACTTTTTCAACACTTTGACCCAAAACAATAGAAGTGTCTCTTGAAAACCTAAGAGACAGACGTTGCTTCAATCAGTTGGTGAGACAAGGCTCAGATTTAGCATCAGACACCTTCACATCTGCTGACTTATTCATTCACTTTTTCTTCAAGTTGACGAGTCGATAGCCAGTAATTTAACAAATCGAAGGTCACTGTGTAAGGTGTGATGGAAGCAGCTGGGAAGAAAATGCAACAACTCTTGCCCTCAACAAGCTTGCGTTTCAGTGTGAGAGGAGACCAAAAGGGGGGAAAAAAAAAGTAAGGACAATACAATTTAAAAATGTAACTAAGCAAAAACATATTGCATACTATTAGGGAGCAATAAATGCAAATATTAAGTAGGAAATAGTGATTGGGGTGGGACAGGGTCACAGCTTTGAATACAGTTACAAGGAAAGTCCCAAGTACTAAGCTTTACCTGCCTACTATTTGGCACACGCTTCTCCAAGTGCCTTGGGTATTTATCAATATATTTGCTGCTCATCGGACCCTAGGAGGTAGACACGGGTTACGATGACCCATTCCCTGAACCATAAAAGCAGCATGCATTTCAAAGGAAGCACTCGAAAATAGAGCATCTCCCAACTGTCACTGCCATCTTCCTATTCCCCTGCGTCTTGGGAATGTCAGGGTTCTGTGTGTACGCACAACACAAATGGGGGTTCCCTTCTGTCCGTTTTTCAATTCAGGCATCTGGCATTGCAGAAGGGGAGCTCACGTCTTCTTAAAGGGCCTTAGATGCCGAGCAAAGCTGCAGTGCCCACTGCTGGAGGCCGCGTGGGCAGCCAGACACAAGGACCAGCAGGGTTTTCATCAGCAATGCTTCCTACGGCTGGTAGCTGTGGACCCATCCTGCCCGCCAGCCTCTCCCTCCTTCGGTCTGGCAAGGTCACAGAGCTGACATTATTTTATGTGCCAAGGCCCTTCGTGCACGCTGATTTTACGCTTGACGAAACGGAGAGCTACAAAGATCAAGGAAATGTTACTTGGTCATGGGCACTGAGCCTCTCATTTCTTCTGATCCCACAACCCAGTGTTGCGCCCCTGCACCTCACACACCTCTGACACCGTGAAAAGTCAGGACGTTCGAATGTCACTGCTCACTGCATCCTTACATCAGTGACAGCCTCCAGTTTGGGGTGAGCTTCAGGCTCGATTCCTCATGGACCAATTTAATATTCACCCAGAAAAACAGTGGACAGAAGAGGAGACAAACAAACCTACAGAGTTTAGAAAATCCGTGTTTCCTGAACTGTGACGGTTTGCAGAGGTGTGTAACAGAAACAGATGCTTGCAGACACCCAGTGTTTTTTCAGGGTCCTTTTCACAGCACGTGCCCTGCTGGGATACCCCCCATGGGGGTCTGAACCATAGGGAACGTGCCCACAAAGGCACCGCGGGGCCCTAGCCAACTGAGATGGGGACATATACCCTTTGAGATCTGACCCCCAAAACAGGGCGGACGGCTAGGGAAGATCGTGAAAGGGTTCAACCGTTGTTGGACCCTCTGAAGACCAAGGGCCAGCACATTGATGAAGAAATATTCTCCACTCCTTCCCAGCGGCTGAGCTCACGGAGTGGAGACATTATGAGTATGACTGGCACCTGTCAAACAATCATAAGCCCTGAGTGTCCTGGAGCCTTGGCCCCAGGAACACTCCAATCCAGCAGGTCTGGGGGTGGGGGTGGGGTGAGGGTCTGCATTTCTCCTGCGCTCTCAGCTGATGCTGGCTTTGCAGAGCCTGACTGACTATCCATCACCAGCCAGAATGCTGGACTCTGGAGGGACACACAAAGCCACTGAAAGCTGAAAGCCCAGGTGCCCCAGGGCTTTGAAACTTTCCAGCATCGAGTGCTCATAACATGAGTGAGTGTGGCTGTGAAACACTGCAAAGGGATTTCCCATCCAATGCTCATTCCCAGCGCCAAACAACTCTGTGAAATCGGTAAGACAGACGGGATTTCTTCGTATTCTTACTGTGTAAGAACCACGCACACAAAGGTAAAGTAGACAAAAATAAGAGGACAGACTACGAGGGGCCCCTGCACTACGAGCTTTAATTCTGGGATTTGTAATAGCACCCGTTTCTTGCGATGGTTTTCTATCCCCAAAAGCCGAGTCACAGTTTTCCTCCATCTATAAATCTATTTCCATACAAATAAACGTGACTGACATGGATGAAGCTGATTTCCTTGTTCATTTAAAACCAAGATTAAGGGCTTAGTTAGAAACTTCCCTCGGGGGGGAAAAACAACAGACTTCTTTGCCACGGAGGAGGGATTATCACACTTGTTTCCGGACAGCAGCAAGTCACACCCACCTCGAAAGATTCAGCAGCGTCCCTTCCACGCGCAGTCCCACTCTGTGTTATAAAAGACAAAGTCGTCATTTTGCATGTGTTACCCTGGACGGCACCTCAGCACTGACAGACGGCAGACAAAACTGCCCCTATTGCATAAGCACGTTTCGCGCGTGTCACGGCTACCTGCACCTTCTTTCTTCTGCATGGGAGAGGCACAGCTATTGTCAACTTCAGCAGAATGAACGGGTCGAGATAAGTGGCTAAGAAGGAAAAGGAGAAAACCACAGCCATCAACGCCCTTTTGACCTCCATTATCTGCCCAAAGGACTCGGCAGTAACCAGAGCAAGAGAGTGGAGGCAAAGTTGGTAAAACTAGGTTTCCGAGAACTCGGTTTTAAACACACAGGCACTCCGGCCGCCTTCCCTGAGCTACGCGTGGCCTGGAATGTGCATGGTTTAGAAATCCTGCGATTCCTTTGCTCCAGGAAACTCGTAGGAGTTGGTCTGTCTGCTCTTTGAAGCCTGCATCCTCTCAATGGGTGTTTGTTACTAAGTATCTTTATTTACCAGGCTGACATTTATGGAGCACCTAGCCTCTCCTGAGATGGTACAGCATTCAGGCCGAGCGCGTCCGCTGCAACGGCTGGTGGTTCCTTTAGAAAAGCTGCTCCTTGACAATTTAAGCATCTTCCCTAACAGGCAAAATATGACCTGCTTGATAAAATTGGAAATGCATATGTTATTTGATGTCCAGTATTGTTAACGGTCAATGGTCCAACGTCGTTTTCCAAGTATCATTCTTGAAAGAGTTCTCATTTGTATGTTTATTTTTTGTTCCATTTCAAGATGGACCCAGAAAGAATAAGGTCTAAAAGTATCCACACGTATAAGTTTCTATGCTGTCTTCTTAGCGAAACAAATTATAATAAGCACAGAATGATCCCATCTTTTTAATATATGTATCAAGTATAGAAAGATAAATGTTATATGCAGATGTGTGTGTGCATATATACAGTCGGTACCAAAAAATGTGTACACATTTTAAGGAAAAAAAACTGTATTAAAATTGTAATAGTCAATATATACCGATAACAAAAGATGAATACAAGTCATGTATATACATTTTTTTGGCACCTCTGGTGTGTGTGTGTGTCTGTGTGTGTGTGTATTTGTTCTCTCTCTCTTTTCATTTACTATATCTTTCCACTTTCTATTATCTGCATAGAAACAGACAGGTTGCAAAATTATCTGGCAATTAAAATGGGGGCTTTCAACAAACCTGTATCATTTGATTTCAGTTTTCACAGAATCATATTTAAAATTTAAAATGGCTCCTCCCCAATTCTTGGCGTGTATCTCCAAGTATTTACAATGCATTCAAAGAATACAAATACTTTTTACTGGACAAACAATAACCAAGCGGGTAAACAAGAAGCCAAATTAAGGGAGCTCCGTAATCTTGTACGTTGTCTACTTCTTTCAACAATCGCCAGTTATTTTCATAACTGAAAATAAACTACAGTGACATAACCCGCTCTTGCGCTGTGTTTATTTTGCACCTTGCCGGCGTCTCGGATAATGTCTAGAGTCCTCCAGAACCTCCAACGCAGAAGTGAGGACTCATTACAAACCCTGCCTGGGTCTGATGAGAAGGACGTCACGTCTACAGATTTTCCAAGTGCCATGGAGGTGGATCTTAGCGCTGAGGGAGAAGAGGCATGTCATTTTTACAGATCATGTTCCAGCCCTCGTTTCCTTGGAGGACAGATTTGGAGCAAGCAAGCCAGAACGAAGCAAACGCCGTAATTAATTGGTTTAGCTCAAGACGTGGAAACATTGTTCCCACCATTCCTTTCACCTTCACAAATCCTTTATAAAAGCAAGCCTTAATAATCCCCAGAGAACTTGCTATTAATGCTTCGCAACTGGTCACAAGTGTGAACACATTCTGTATTTCATTTGGATTTTCACATTTACCTTTGTTTTCACTAGCATTAGTCTTGACGGATACTGAGAATAATAATAATTGTTATTATTATTTAATATTAACATATAATATTAATATTATATAATGTTATTATTTAAGCTGTCTTAGGCTTCTAAGTCAAACTATGGGAAGATGGTCTTAACAGCACAAGAGTGTAGTTAGTAAAGTTTGTGTCGATTCCCCTGGTGTCCTCTACAGGCTGCTAAGGTCTAATGACACCTGTGAGGATTAACTTTACTTCTTACTGGTCAAAAGGAGGGACACCTTTGCACATGGATGCCCAGCTTTTAGGGGGAGCGCTTTTGTGTCAGTTTCTTCTCAACTGCCTTCAGCTCAAAACGAGGGCGCAACGGGGAGTTGTTGTTTCATCGGTACGAAGCTTCCTGCTTTATGGGAACGTGAAAAAGCTCTAGGCGTGGGGAGAGGTGATGGCTGCAGCACAACGTGAATGTATTTCACGCTGCTGATCTGTACACTTAAAGAAAAAAGGTTGAAATAGCAACGTTCATGGTACACGTATTTCACCACTATTTTTTAAAAGTTACCTAAACAAACATCAGAAAGAACATGCAATGAATTCTAAAGGAGAGTTGGAATTCAGTAAGAAAGGAGAGAAATGCTTTGAAGGGGTTGAGAGGGTTCCATGCAATGCATCTCCTAGAACCAGGACTGGCTGACCCTTAACCACGGGATGAATGACAACAAAGGAACAGGAAACGCGGCTAGAAACACTAGTAGATGTTAGCCCGTGGCGTTGGCACTTCATTTTATAACGTGGCAGTGACCGTGGAGAAACGTCTCTCGTGATTTTCATACTGTATATCATCTTCTCCATTTGAATCAAAGTTCACCATCTCACTGTTTGTTTCTGACAGCGTCTCCTTTAAATCAAGAAACTACAGTGGGACTTCCTGCCGTGCTGGATGGATTATCCAGCAAAATGTACTACTTCCCACAGCCGCCAAGATAAGGTGAATTCCTAAAACCGTTTAGTAACTCAAAAAATGTCCAACCATGGAGAGACGCCCTCAGGCCAGCACGGCCTATTTATGTCGACATTCCTGAATGTACTCACGTTTTTTTGTCACTCTCATGGAAAGACTCCTTCTGAAATGCCAGGTTCCTGTGGTCCTGTTCCAGGAACCACTGTCCTCCGGGCAATGTGACAACAAGTGTGTGGAGAGAATTTTCCCGCAATGAGACTTGTCTCCCTGCCAGGGTGGAACCAGACTCTGCAGCCCAAGGTAAGACACTCGGTGTCGCTGTCTTGTTTCCCCAATCGATAAACGGTGTCCCCTCGGCCATCACGTTGCTCCGACAAGTGCTGGGAAGATGAATGAGGTGACATCTGCGGAATCCTTGGGGGCTTTGAGAAAGTGCATCGCACACATCAGTGAGCTGCATTTTTATATCAACCTGTGTCATATTTGTATTCATAGCAACTGGATGATTTAACTTATGGCAGGAAATGCTGAGTCCTTCTCTTGGTTCTTTGTCACTTCATCAAATGAGCTTTACCTGTGAACGGTGTATCCGTTCTTATTATTAGTGGTTATTATTTAGATCACGGTCAGGTTACAACCACTGCTTCTAAGATCACGTTCCCCACACGCGTCTCAGAGGACGAGTCACAGCAGCAAAGAGCAAGCTGGGGTCAGGGACCCAGGGAAGCGCTCACCTGTCCAGAGGTATTGCCACAGATGTGACCTTCCTGCCACACCTTCTAAACTGGGTGGGAGTGAGTGCTCAGAGCCTATGAGCTCAGTTTAAAATGCAGCACAGATCCAGAGACAAAGACACCTGCAAATGCAGCCAACTGCCCCGCCTGGGTCCGATGCACAGGTATCGATAAGGAACACTTTTGTAGGCATAACCGAGGACATAGAGTCCTTTTGCTCAAAGCACTAAAAGGTGAGCAGAGCTCAAGGGATCTGAAGATGGGAAAAGGGGAGCATCGTTCCAAAGCTTGATGCCAAGCCTGCTAGAATCATCCTCTTAAAAGATTAGGATTAGGGCATGTCACTGCACTACTCAAATCCGCAAGTGGCACTGCACTGCCTGTGGAATGAAACCACTTGCTTGGCACAGCACCCGGCATCCTCGAGGTCTGGCCTCCGACTTTCCTCCCAGCTCACCTCTCAGCATATTGCTTCATGGTTTCCCTTGCCCCAATCGCACATCTCATCCATTCATGGTTCCTGGAGATATCACACTCCCTGGCCCTCCGACCAGGCTCCACGGCCAGCGTCCTCACTCCACTCGCCCTCTCTGTCTCTCCAAGCCCTCCTGGTGCATTAAGATGCAATGCATGGGCTAGCGTCTTTGGGAAATCTTTCTTGGTTCCCAGACAAAAGGAATCCCTTGCTGCCCTGTGTGCTTGAACCATCCAAAATGTGGCGTGTCATTCTGGTCACTGGCTCCGGAGAAGACTTACTTCCAGCCTCTGGAATCGAGGTGACATGAGCCAGAGGCATGACACCCAGTCCCTGGGCATAGCCCAGGAGCCTTGTCATAAGAGGCTTTCACAAATGTTGCTCGAGTGGAGTTGATTCTCTCGGACTGGACTGCTTACAATGAAATAATAATCTTAGGCTCACATCATGGGACAACTTATTTGCGTCATCATCGGACAACTGGCTGTTACGGAGGGGACTTACGTTTCATTCCCAAAGCTCTCTTATTTTCTCAAAGCTAAGGCACAAGCAGAGAGACTGAACATCATTCTAAAAGCTGAATGTGAGACCCTGGCACACACTGAATCTGAAATCTGGATAAGCAATGCTATCTTTCGTCCAGATTGACGATATTATTGTCAGTGTCATGTATCCGATCAGATGAACTCAGCCGCATGGAAGCAAATAAAATCCTGAAACAGGAGGAGGGGACTTTGAGCCACACATTAAGCGACAGCTCACACACGTGTAGTAAATGATGTAAAATTATCGCTGTGTTGAGGACCTCCTTTGCCCCCGGCATAAAGTAGAAGTGAGTCTGTAAAGCCACCATCATCGGGTCTTCATTTGATCCACCCCCGTTGCCTCTCGGGTCTTTCATTCCCCAAATTAGCCCAGCTCCCCTTAGCGCAGACCCAGGAGGAAGCGTCTGTGTCAAACGTTCAAGGGGCAGCATTTCGGCGGTGCCATTATTATTAAGTGATACACAATTAACTCGTCACATCATGTATTCATCGTGGTGGGTGTCGGACGTGCAGTTTCCCGTGATGCAGACAGTGGACGTGGCTGTGAGGAGCCGCATGAAACCCACCTCTGCTCCCACCTGCCTCCATCGAACGTGACTGTACAACAGGGCTTGTTTTCTTTGGCTGCTGTGTCCTTATTATTCTTATTCTGACTTCTCTGAAGCCAGTATGAGGCACTGTGTGTGCTCCAGTTCTTTCCCATAGACGGGGCTCGTCCTGTGTGTGGCTCACACACCCGAAGCCCAGTCACTCTGAATGGCTTCCAAGCACACGGTTGTCAGTCATACATTGAGTCCCATTAAGGGGGGGAAAGTAAAAAGTGTGCCATGTGTGAGATTGCACTGATCAGACAAATCACGTCCTTCTGGAAATGGTGCTGTTGGGAGGAAAATCGCCTGGAGGACTAAAGAACAGGTGTAAGAGTTCTCCAGGGATGATGGGCCAGGTCCATTTGGGAACGCACAAAGCCCTTTGTCTGTCCAGCTCACCACTGCTCGTCGGTGCTTCCCTGTGATGCTCCCAAGGCCAGGAAATGCTGCTTTTCCAACGTGTGCCCTGCTCATTGGGTCGGGGTGATGCAGCCAGAGCCAAATTTTGTTTTCCCAGCTGCCCCCTCATTGTCCCATCCACACACCATTAACCTAGAGCGTGTGCAGCCCTGAGAGCTTTCCCTGAGTCAGCACGCCACCCCTCTGGCTGGCGATGGCTTGTGTCTAAACTGCTGTCCAGACTCATGAAATGACTGCACACCGGGTACTGGAGGGGGGGGCGGGGAGAGGGCCAATCCTGGGATGCTATAAAGTTGGTGCGCCAAGGTTTAGTGCTGATATGGGACTATAGGGAGGGGGCCAAAAAGAAAAGTGTACACATTTTAGGAAAGGAAAAAACTGTATAAACATTTTGAGACTCACTATATATCGATAACAAAAGATGAATACAAGTCCTGTGTATACTTTTTTTAGCACCCCCGTATGTCATGATAGTGTAAATTGGAGCAATGGTCGTTCCACGTTCTGCAACAGGCAATGGCTTTGGCTACAGGAAGGGGACCTGCACCTCCACTGTGATATCAAGGGGTTCTGGAGAACCCCGAGAAACTGGGGCACCCTCAGATAGTGAGACCCCCACCCCACGCCTCAAGAGAGGCAGATGCACCAAACGGGCAAATCTTCACGGGGGTTTGCAATCCTGTAAAAGAAACACCAAGGAGAGGCTGGTCTTTACGAGTAAAGCAAGCTCCTCTAAGCGAGAAATTGTGTCTTTTCATCTTTATGTCCCGGGCAATTAGCACAACAGTGAGCCCACCGAGATTCACGACTTAGTGGAAAGATAATTCCTTGATGAGCTCTGCCTTCTCCACTCGAAGCACAGTGTTTGGAAACAAGACATCATTTCAGAAAGCTTCCATTTAATGATATCTCACAGGAGAGACCGACGTGATTCTGTCTCTCTCAGGATACTCTCCTCTCTACGGTGGCCCGGCCAGCCCAGGGGGTGCGGGGACAGGCTGTGAGCTGGAGGCCAGCTCAGAGAAGGACTGTCTGCAGCGCTTTCTGGGTCCAGCAACATACATGAAAGAGAAGAACAAAGCTCAGCAGGGAACAAGTCATCGTTTCCAACTAAGAATGCAGGTGACAGAGCATATGGGCCTTTCTTTTGTTTTTACGATAAGTGAGTGAACACTTTTAATAGTAATTTTTCTGCATACTTGCAATGCGTAAAGAGACATCTCCCTGAGCACTGGCGAGGCCAGCCTGTCACCTGGGTCCTCTGCTGTCGGTGGCGCAGCCTGGCTGTCCCACACTTTAGGCCAGACTCTGATCTCAGCCATGAGAAGAGGCAGGCTAGGCGCTCTGAGTTTCTCATGGTTATGAGTGGCAACCCCACTTCCCTGAGGGGTCCAGTGCTGCCAACCCTCGTCACCTGCAGTGACATCACTTCAAGCCTTCACTTACTGAAAACATTCCATGACCAAGGCAATTTATGGGAACTGATAACCCCCCATGAGTCAGAAACACCTGACTGGCAAATATTGTGACTCTTCTGTTTCCCTGTTTCTCCGTGACGCAGACAATCAATGGTTCCATGTTCCTTGGAACTGTGATGGGGGTGAAGCCAGTGGCAAACGTCACCAACTTATGGTCATTTGGCACTGACTGAGAAATATCTAGACTAGAATGTAAATAAACGTAGAGTGAAGGGGGTCAGAAGACGCCGCTCCCCACATACACAGCTCTGTTGTATTCATGCTTGGGAGCTGAAGACACGTGACACACAGCGGATGCTGGAAAGGCTCTGTGCCATGCTTCTTGTGCCACCCCAGCTGGCAGCCAACAAGGAAATGGGGGCTTCCGTCCTACAATGGCAGGAGATGACATCTGCCAACAGCCTGAGGGAGGGTGGACGTGGCCCACAACCCCAGTTCAGCTTCCAGTGGGATCTTAGCCTGTCAATACCCGCCCTGCAGCTTCCCTGAGACGCAGAGGTGTTGGCTGCCATACTCGGCTCAGGCCGCCATCACAGGGAAGCTTACACAGCACACGTTTGTGTGTCCGGGTCCTGGAGGCTGGAGCCTGAGGTCCAGGTGTCCCAGGGCGGGTCCCCCCTGACTCTCCTGGGCGTGTGGACGACCGTCTGCTCCCCGTGTCCTCACATGGCCGTCCCTCTGTGTGTGTCTGTGTCCTCATCTCCTCTTCTTATAAGGACACAGTCCTATTGGGTCAGGGCCCACCCTAGTGACCTCATGTTACCTTAGTCCTCTCTTTAAAGATCTTATCTCCAAATACAGTCCCATTCTGACGTCCTGGGCGTGAGGTCTTCAACAGGAGGGGGAGGGCACCATTCAGTCCATGCCACCAGCTAAGGTCTGTCCTGATTCCTGACCCACAGAAACTGTGAGATAAATAAATGTGTGCTGTGTCATGTTGCCACGTTTACAGTATTTTGTTATGCAGGAAGAGAAAGGGAATGGAACGTATCTCAAAGGAGGTGAAAGCGTGAAGATCAGAGCATATCCCGTCCCATCATCTCTGCCCCAAAGGATGCTACTAAATGCCGCAGAGTCCCTCTCTCCACTTTGCAGTTGACCTCTGGCTGCACCCCTCCAAAAGGCCAGATGTGTCAAGAAAGACAAGCGTGCTTACGAAATCAGTGGCATGGGATTAGGTCAAGATCGAGGGCGAAAATTGTTTCAGATTTTTTTCTTTCAGATGGATTATCAAAGTGGGCACCCTAGAATGTGAGAGCCTCCAAAGCCTCGGTGGTATTCACAGCCCTTTATTCCAGGCACCCCTCAGTGTCTGCGTCTGGGAGCCACCCTAAGAGAGCTCTGCAGTCGTTGGAGCAAGACCACCCAGGGAAGAGAAGGATTCAGAAGGAAATTTGGAAGCATGGCACGACGTGATGCTTCAACACACATTACGATTTCCTGAGATCCAGATCAGATCCCTTTCCACTCACGTAGCCCTCCAAGCGTCTTCTCATTTTGCTTTTGAAAGAAAATAAAACGATACAGATAACAAATTAGGACCTTGAGCTCAGGTCTGCAGGTGAGTCACAGCAAGACGCGGAGCCTTACTTCAGGCTGATACATTGCAGGTGACGGGAAGAGACGGAAAGCAAGGCAGGCTCGTCAAGTGCCTGTGACAAGTGCCCCTTTAGAAATCAGGCCAGCTGATGAGCAAACGACAGTGAAACCCCATGGAGGGCACGTTTCCCACGCCTGGACCCCTCCTCAGTGATGGGACATTGTTAGGAGCGCTGAATGTCCCGCCAAAGATGTCTGCTCCCAAGGACATGACAGAAGAGTGTCTCTTTAAACTTTTCAGTTTGCCTCTGTATCTGCCACTTTTCACAGAAAAAAAAAAAATCACACAAGAGCTGAGGCCAGAATATCTGGTAATATCTGAAAGTCGCATGACACGGTTCTGAATTTATAATAAAGGGCAGTAGATAACAAGCAGAGTTGTGTCCTAATCCATCCACCTCGATATTCATAGTTTCAAAACATGTAAAGATTCAGTCTTCCGTGTCCAGGCGCCTAACACACACCTAAACCCAAGTTGCTTATTCACGAAAGGAGGATTTATTAAGTCCCAACTGCGTGTGGAGTGGTCATTACTCAGGGGGCAGTGGGTACAAAACCAGGATGCCGCCCCCCTCCTTCCACAGCACTTGTATTCTGGAGGAGAGAGCAGGCCATAAATGGTCCCATAAACAGGGACTCGCGCAATGAGGAAACCTAAATGAGGATGGGGGGAGGGGGCTGGTGTGCATTGAGACGAGGAGGTGGGGGGCGGTGTGTGGTGAGACCAGGAGAAGAGAGCCGTCAGACGACCACTGATCCTGGGCTCCCTGAGGAGGAAGCAGGGAAAAACCCACCATGAGGAGGAAAGTCGTTACAGGGAAGGGCTTTCTCTCCAGGCCAGATGGAGGCTCAGAGGCTGACTCATTCTCGACACAAAAATGTGGCTTCTAATTCAATGTATGAATGTGGTTGTATAGACCCAGGATACACGACTGCAGCAGATGAGTTATGTCGAGCTGAAGACCTTTCAGAATGCACTGGTAGAGGAAGAGGCATTGTCCGAGCTCTCCTTTTTTGGCTAAAGAAAGCCTCCTGAAAGAGTTTAACTGCCATAAATTCCCTTTCAAGACAGTTTTCTGTCTCAGGGGAAATGGACTCCTATCACCAAGGCACCAGGAAGACAAATCATAAACATTGTCACAAATCTGCACGACTTCCCATCTGTTCTCCTAAAGGCCCATTGATCTTTCCTAAACATTATTTGCGTTTCTAGAAGTGTTTTTATCCCTTTGCCTCCACCTATGAAGATAGTATCTAAACTGTAAATTCGAGCTACTTCCTGGAGCCACATCCTTTGGATGCTCCCATGTGTGTATGTATGTAAATGTTTTCTCCTTTGAGCTTTGGTCAGTTTAATTTGCAGGCCTCCGGTCACAGAACCTAAGTGGGTGGAGGACAAGGTTTCTCTCCATGACATGATTAGGCACATTACAATTTATAGGAGACTTTTAAATACATTAATGAATTCAACCATACGCCACTTTCAATAAAGGAATATCATTTGATAAAATTCAAGACACACTATCCACTCAAAGTTACATTGGAAGGGCTAGCCAGGCGATCAGACAATAATGTTCAAAGCGGTGTGAAAAGCGTATAGGAAGTAAGAAAATTATCATTAGGCACAGTCGCTATGATGATCTACAGAGAAATTCCAAGAGAGTCTTTAGGGAATCTATTAAGAAGAGAGTACCACCAAACCGCTGAATATAAGAACAGCATAAAAAAATCCATTTGCATCCTTTTATACCAGCAAGCAATAATTAAGAAGCGCCATTTAATAAGTATTATATTAGAAAACACACAAAAATTCAACTATGAAGTACCTAAAATACATGTATCATGATACATAAAAGGCCATTATTGAGAGAAGTGAACACGTTTCTGAAGAACGTGAAAGACGTATCAAATGGATGGACAGATATACTTGGTGCACTAAAGAGATATCTGATGTCTTTAAAGGTGTTTGTTATCCTCCAAGGAAGCTATGCATTCAATGCAAATCACCTATCAGATCACAAGAGTATTTCTTTAAGCTGGAAAGGCTGGTTCTTATTTCAGATGGAAGGTATCGATCCACGAATTGCCAATGATATTTGGAGGGGGAAAAATAAAGACAAAGAAATTCCCTTACTAAATTGCGACATTTTAGAGTGTTTATAGTAGCATGGCAATAAAAAATAAAAAAAACTATGGAAAAACAACGAGGTGAAGGGTGGATGGCTATTCAATAAAGGGTGCTAGACCAGTTTTACATACAGGTGGGATGGTGATGACAAAACCCCCTTCATCACATTGTTTTTGAAAATCTAAGGGATGACAAAACTTTAAGAAGGAAATGTCCAAACAATTAGAAGAAAGTACCTTACAGCATGTTTAAGACCACGCCCTAGGAAAAGTTTTCTGAAGACACCAAACACACAAACCCTATTGAAGGAAAATATTGGTGGCCCAAATCACATTAAAGCCAAAATATCCTGTGAGATAGCAGACAATGTAAATAAACCCCGTTAAAAGATGAGCCACAGACAGAGAATGAGATTTACAAGGAATAAACCCCAAAGGGACTAGTCCCCGCCTTGGGAAAGAACTCCTATGTGTCAATAAGAAAAGACAACACTCAAGAAGAAAATGATCAATCACATAACAGAAAAGGGAAATTCGTGGTAAAGGAGACTCAATCACGAAAAACACGACTAACATTGGTTCAAACCCTAAGAATTAAGAAAGTACACATTTAAACAGTGGAGAGCCACCCCTCAATGCCGATTAGAAGGATTAAAAAAAAAAAAATCACAAGATAAGGCAGCACCAAGTTTTTTCACACTGTGGAAAATGGAATTTTTCACTCTCCTGGTAAGTCTGAAATACTTATTAGTTTTTGTAATTGAAGAACCTACGTTGATTGGATTTAACAAAACCCGTTGATGGCAGATAGAATTCAAAACTGGAAAGAAATCTGTTGTGTTCCCCCCACCCCCAATAGACTTATTCTTTTCCTACATTTTAATGTTTTCCCTTTACGGTTTTACTTCCATTATGCCACACTATGTACGACGCAAGAAGCTCAAATAAAAGCAGCTTCACATGGAATGTAATTTCAAGTGCAATAATGTCAAAAGTCACTCCCCGTGGAGCAGACTTTTCAGAAAAGCACCGTTTTAGCATTCTCACCAAAAAGACATTTCCTGAGTTACAATAACTTCAAGAACAAAGTAGGTAAATTCAAACCTTGAAAGGTCAAGGAATAATAAAACCATCTCATTATGCATTTACTAAAATGAGTACACGGCACAAAACTTAGGCATAGCTGCTGTTTGCAAACGTTTGCTCCATGGTTATCATTCCCCTTTTCTATTTCACATGACATTTCATGATATTTGAAAAGAAAAACACAGAAATATGCATAAGAAACCATCCATCTGAAAAAAAGAGAAGTAAAATAAAAGAACAAAAGCTTTAGAAAAGGGAGATTCTGCCAGAAAAAGGTCAGTGCGGGATCAAATACATATGTGATTTGGGGACTTGGGTTAAACGAACTCAATTCGTATTCCAGTAGTTATCATTTAGTAACTCACTAATGGAAGTATCCTAAATTAAAATGAGAATCACTCTTTTAACCGGATGTTGCCTAGTTCTTACCGGGTTAAATCTTGGGGAAATATTGGAATAATGATGCCTCCCCAGTGGACCCACCACCCCAAACTCAGCTTATCTGCGTGGATGGATCTCAGCTGCCAGAGAACTTCAAATAGTCTATTTTAATCGATGCAGCTCTGTGACCTGACAAAGTGGAGCATTGTCAACACCGGGTGCTTGAAAAAAGGGGAAAGATTTCTTTTTAAATAAACAAATGGGCAATGGAAGAAATGGCAGAATCTGTCCTTGCCCGTACTTTTCATCGCACGCCCATGGTCTGCAAACTGTTCTCTTGGGTCCCAGGTGGTTGGTCCCCAGGGACATGGCCATGGAGTGTTACTGCTCTCAGCAAGGATATCATCACAAAATAGATGCGAGAATGGGGATGTTTGTCGGGATACTGTCCCTACAGGATAGCTGGGACATGCCTGGAGTTCTGAAGATGCCCAGACATTGTCCAATCTTCCTTTTAGCTTCTAAACAAAACAAGTGGGAATCGTCCCTTCCCCGCTTCTCTCCGCTGCCCATGAGGGTGTGTGTCTCACTGGCCTAGTTCCCCCTCCTACTTCAGAGGCCATTGTTGGTCCTTCTTTTTTATCACAGTTAAGGTGACACATTTTATCAACACGGAGGCATTGAGATATTTATGGCCAAGGAACATACGTTTAAAAACACACTGTAAAGCAAATCCTGGCATGATTTATGTCTCGTTCTTCTCAAGTTCACATGGTCATAAAACACCCCCTTTGGGAAATGTCACCCACATACCAAACCAGCTGACAGGGATTTTTTTTCTTTTGTTTTGTTTTGTGTAGCAGGGACATTTACTATATATTATTCATGAAGTCTTCCTGGCAACAAGTAAACATTTGGATAGGAACTCTGAAGAAATCAGAGGTCAGTCAAAATTCCATAGAGAAATAAAACTTGTCATTAGCAGAATGACCAGAGAGGCAGAAAAATAGAAGTTGAACTATGGAATTAAGTTTAAGAGGTGACAATACGTTATTGGAAAACAGGGCAAATGCTAAGGTCTTTAACAGAGCTTAGACTCACGTGAGAAATGATGACATCATTTTTTGAAAAGGTGGAAAATAATTCTTTGGAAAACAGAATAGTGCTAACAGATGGATTACGTATAATTGGTTACAAAATGGGGGGGGAAAGGTTAAACTAATCAATAAATTCAAAATAAAAATCTCTTGTCTCTTCCAACAAAATTTATACAAGAACAAAGATAGCGATATAAATACAGATAAAAGAGAGGGAGAGGGAGACGGAGAAAGAGAGAGAGAGCAAGAGAGAACCAAAGCACAAAACTTTGGAAGAGAGAAATGGAGAAATGAGCTATTACTGGAGATAAGGATGAAAAAACGCAGCCTAAAAGTGCTTCTACAACACTATTCTCTTAGGTTTAAAAATCTGTATGAAAGCCATGCTTAAAATATAAATTGACATATCAAGAAAATTTAGAGGAACAAAAAAGACTAATTAGCATGAAAAAGAGAGTTAACATAATGTCAAGGAACTGGGCTTCAGAGAAGCAAGTTTTCCTTTCTGTGAATTCCCTGGGTCCCCCATCTGCTGGGTGTGCGCTCTCCTCCGTTGGAAGCAGGTGGATTAATGAGTAGATCAATGGAGTTTGGGAAAGAGGGAATCGGCTGACGTGGAGAAGAAATCATTTAAAACTCAGCAGACGTCGGTGCCCACTTTTTGTGTTCCTTTAAACCACTGCGGTCTATGATATGCTTGTCGTTGCAGGATGGAGACCAACCGAAGAGTGGCCTGGAAATACCTGTCTCAGGAAGAAGCAGGCATCCCTCCAAGAGGTAGCCCAAAGGTAAAAATGATCCAGGATGAAACAGATGTGGAGCTCAAGCTACGGATGCCGACATGAAACCTGAACTTTACCAGCACTGCGTGGATGGGGCAAGCAGACAAGGATTCTCAACACATCAGGCAATGATTTTCCAGGAGTAAAAAAGAGCAGAAAAGGGTCTACAACTCCTGTTTGGCTTTCTATGGTAATGATGTGAAACTCTTCTAGGCGGCCTTCCAGAAAGTTCCTACATGTATAAGCCAGGGTCTCACCACGGAAAAATTAACACTTGCCTCCACAGACAATTGCTCTTCTGATCTCAAACTTGTCAGGAAAAAAAGAAAAAAAGAAAAAAGAAAAGATTTATTAGTTAGTACTGGTGAATAAAAGTCATTATTTTTGGCAGATGTCATGAAAAATTTAATGGGCTCATTTTTGATAACCTCTGACCAGGGGCTAATTCATTGGCTTGCTGAGGCACACATTTCGCCAGTAATTTATTCCAGAAACTTGAGAGAGAAAATTGATTGCTTGAAAATCATGCTTCTGTAATAATAGCATTAGAGAGATTTTTCCTGAGCCAGGCTTGTTGCTGATAACCGCGGCCATAACAACGTCCCGCATTACCTTTCTCTTGCTCGGCAATGAAGAAATTTGGTAGCAAAATTGACTCTCCCCCTGTAAGCTGCAGGGGCCTTTTCTGGGGGATAAAACATCAGGCATCCCTGCACTCTCCAACCCCGAAGACACTGATCTTGTCTTTCCTGGGTCCGTCCATTCAGTCACTCAGTAGACAGAACTGAGGCTTTACAAACGAGGCTGTGTGTCAGCACAGTTGCCATGAAAAGCACAGATGCATTGGAGCCACACAATCCTAACATGTAAAGTGATGACATCATACAGTACAGTGAGGTGAGTGAGGGAAGGGAGGGAGGGAGGGAGGGAGGGAGGGAGGGAGGAAGGAAGGAAGGAAGGAAGGAAGGAAGGAAGGAAGGAAGGAAAGAAGGAAGGAAGGAAGGAAGGAAGGAAGGAAGGAAGGAAGGAAGGAAGGAAGGAAGGAAGGAAGGAAGGAAGGAAGGAAGGAAGGAAGGAAGGAAGGGAAGAAGGAAGGAAAGAAGGAAGGGAAGAAGGAAGGAAGGAAGGAAGGAAGGAAGGAAGGAAGGAAGGAAGGAGAAATCTAAGTAAGAAGTCTGAAAACATCATAAACGCATTCATAGACTTGTCATTTGAGGGCTGTCACACATTTGTCCCACTTTACTTTCATTACTGTTTCTTCCCCTTCCGACACCCGTCGGTCCCGTTTCTCCGTCCTGCCCCGTAGGATGACCTCACAGCGGCGTGAGTGACGGTCACGGCCCGGAGAGGACGCTGCCATCAGCGGCGGCGCGGACCACGAACACGCACTTCCCAGCGCGTGAGGCCAGGGGCACCGTCGGTGACAGCGCCCCCTGGAGGCGGCCTCAAGACCGACACGGGGTGGGACACTGGGGACAGGGCAGCGAGAAGCAACGGGGACTGACCCACGTTGGGGCGCGGGACCTTGGCAGGCGGAAGCCTTACTCACCTCTGAACGGGCTGGCCGGTCACGCGTGGGGTGCATGCACGCACTCAGGGAGAAAAGGCTGGCATGGTGGGGATGGGGGAGTAGGTGCCAGGAGGCGGGGTTTAATGGGCTTTCCAAGGACAGCAGGAAGAAATGAGGCCGGAGAGGACACGCGGAGGCAGGTGAGAGCCAAAAGTGCAGCGTCTTGGACCCCGCAGGGACTCGGGTGCTGTAGGGTGGGGGGCCGGACGCAGGGGGCCCCCCGCAGCCATCAGGGCACAGAGGCTCAGGAGGCCTTGGATTCTGCACCGATTCTGAAGATGCTGACACTCCATGAGATGATGTGTCCCTCCACAGTCACGCGGGGAAGTGGGGGGACCACAGTTTGAACTCCGATCTCACCTACAGCAAAGCCCAGGGGAAGCCCCGTCCCTGAGGCTGTTTCCAGGGCGCCAGGAAGGGGCTGACACGCAGCTGAACGTCCCCACTCGGACACCCGTGGGAGCTCTTTCTCCCTTGGCTGGACCTGCTCTCGTGCTGGGACACTGAGCTACACATCCTGCCTCAAGAATGTCACCTGGGGCCTCGCAGCAGCCAACGCCCCGTGTCTGGGGGCCACTCCACAACCACCTGGCTTGTCCTGGACGTGTGACAATCCGGTCCCCAGACAGCAAACAGGCCACTGAACGCTTGGAGTTGACAAACATGGAACTGAAAC
The DNA here is from genome assembly GCF_036562045.2 of Rhinolophus sinicus. Lineage (NCBI taxonomy): Eukaryota > Metazoa > Chordata > Mammalia > Chiroptera > Rhinolophidae > Rhinolophus > Rhinolophus sinicus. Next base: position 4,256,922 of record NC_133768.1, on the reverse strand, counting down.
GGGCACGGCAAGCTTGTTACAAATAAATTCGTCCTATACTACAGACGGCTGCTGGAGAAACACGCTGCCTGACTCTCCAGCACAGCCAGCCACACCTGCTCTCCACCAAAAGGATTTCTGTAAGCTCTGGGCGTGACGGTCTTTCTCGGGGAGTCACTGACACCCAGGGGCGGTCAGCGTGGAGAAATGTTCCCTGAGGTCTGGACAGCATTGCACGGTCCTCAGAGGGCCGATGACACCAGCACAGGCTTGTTTCTTTTCAGCCAGATTCAGGCGGCCCTCTCTGCTAAGGAGATAAGAAAGCATTATCTTCCAGGTTCAGGCAGCTGCAGGGTGAGACGGTCCACACTCGGACACCATTCTCTCCACACCAGCCTGCTGTCCAGCCCGTCAGTGAGCAGCTGCTCCAGACCGGGCACAGAAGGCGAGAGCTTTGTTCCAGTATTTTTTTCCCCAATGATAATGGAGTCATTTAAAAATGCTGAAGACGGCAGAAGAGGTGAAACCTCCATAAAAATAAAAGGTTTTTTTCTTGCATGCCTTCCCCTCTTCTTTGCAGATTTAGTTATTTTACACAGGTAAATAAATTCGGAACCGAAAACCCACATGGTTAAAGTCACAATCATGTACGACGTGAAGACATAAAATCTCACTAAAGCCGTCTCCCTGTGAGGTCAGTTTCCATGTCCTCCTGGTCCTAATTCACCTCTCTTTGGAACTGGTTTTCCATGTGTTTCATGCACTGCTTTATGCTTTCACGATCCAAGAAATTCCCACCCAATATAGACCTGGTGCGTACAGCCTGTGGGCACACGTGTCTGTAGAAATCCTTTCTTTGACCTTGAACTTCACAGCGTTTTTATGCCATGCTGTGTATTCCGGGGGTGCAATCGTCAGGACTTTGTTCGTGCTCTCCAGCAGCAAGGAAAGCTCTTTCCCACAGCGTTTGAGTTCTTGCTGGTTTGCAGTCTCACCAGCATGTGACTGTTTTTCCTTGGGGGCAACGAATGACTGTTTTTCCGACTTTCTTGCTTGCTCTTTGGGTTGACTGAAATCTGCTTCCTTTGAGCATGACCCTCCCCTGGCTGGGAATTATACTCTCTACTTCTCTCTTTTCTTCAACTTTTTCTCTATTTTTGTGTTAGGTGTGTTATACTGTGAATGCAGAGGCCTGATGTAGATTTGTTTGTACTGATCCACGCGGAAGCTGCAGCTCTTGCAAATTCTATAAAATTATGGGCCCTTATTGTATTAAGTACGTAAGATGATAACCTATCGTTAATAGTGGCTGTTTTTGTTATTATTATAATTTGCTTCATTATATGACCCCCTGGCCCCCCTCCCACACACACACGAGGCTCTTCTAAACCTACCTGACAGAATTATCCTTTCAAAATACAGGACACATTCTGTCAACCCTCAACAGAGTCTTTTCTCAGCCTAAAATCTGAGACACTCACAGTTATGTGCAAAGAGCCAGGTTTTTAAAAGTCTTTCTTTTTTTGTGGTTGTTTTTGTCAACTGTTGATTTTAATTGACAACCTGAAGGTCGGGGAGGGCCAAGGGAGGTGGGGAGGCAGGGATGGAGAGTGGAAACACCTGGCTGAGGCACTGTCTCCTGCACACCCCCCTCGGAGCTGTCAGCAGGACGATGAGCCACTTTGGAGAGCAAGGAGAGAACGACTCTCAGCGTGCTGGTTTCCTTCCTGAGTCGTGTTTGTGAGAGCCGAGTTAATGATCTGCAGCAGTGCCATCCACACTCCAGGTGACGGGGCTGAGCCCTGGCTCCTCTGCTCCATCAAGGTTTTGAAGGCGGTGCGTGACCGCCCATGACCTGCTCTTCTCTGAAATCACACCCACGACCGATGGGACCCATTCCGGTTTCAAAGGTCGGCAGCATCCTTGAGGGAGCCACAGAGGACGCATGGGGACCAGGGACGTCGTGTCCCCCTGGGCTCTGCTTCTCTGGGGACATGCCTCCTGACTCTCCTTGTGTGTTTGTGGAGAGCCTGTGTTTCAGCCTGGCCCCAATAGATAATCAATTGTAACACAATCAGTAGTAATTGTGCCCGTCTCTCTGGGGACGTTTCTGGCCATCACAAAGTGGGGACGGGAGGTGCTACCAACATCTAGTGGGGTGGGGAGGGCAGGCCAGGAATGCTGCTCAATGTCCCACCATGTACAGGACGACCCTCCATGATCAAGAATGATCCAGACCCAAATCTGACGAGAGCCGAGAAGCCCTAGAGCGAGAACAGTAGGATAAAGGAAAAAGATGGCCGGCCTCACTAAAAATCTCTCCTCTGCAAATTAGGCACGTTGCTATTCGTCATTTCTTCTGCAAATCCTGGCTCCTTTGCCTGTTGTCTTTAAAATCATGCTCTTTAAGGGGACTTTGCAATCAAATGTCTAGTCAGTCTGCTCTGCAGGTTCCGAGAGAGACAGAAATCGGGCTGGAATTTAATACCCAGCCATCCTCCGAGTATTTCAGTTTCTAGTACTTGCGAGTGTAATACATCCAATAAATGTCGTGCTCATCTTTTTTTTTTTTTTAAGTTAAAAAAAAAATTTTATATTGGGGAACAGTGTGCTTCTCCAGGGCCCATCAGCTCCAAGTCATTGTCCTTCAATCTAGTTGTGGAGGGTGCAGCTCAGTCCAAGTCCAGTCGCCGTTCTCAATCTTTAGTTGCAGGGGGCGCAGCCCACCATCCTATGCAGGAATCGAACCGGCAACCCTGTTGTTCAGAGCTCGTGCTCTAACCACCTGAGCCATCCGGCCACCACAAGTCCAGCTCATCTCTTAATTAGCCTAGTAAGACTTTGAGAATGGTTACAGTGTATCGTGCAGGGTGTCATGCAGGAGACAGTTCTTCTTACGAGGGAGAGAAAGAATCATATCCTTAACAATTAAAGATACCTGTTTTCGAGAGTCATTTCTAAAATATTCCAGCTTTCTCATTCCAAGATTAAATTTTATTTTTATCCAATTTTATAAAGCTCAAGGACCAGCCAAGATGGCCCGAAGGGTAAGATTTTTAACGATCCGAAGAATCTCTTTTGCATGCCTCTTACTATTGTAACTTGCTTTTTCCTCCTCAAACCGAAGGGCATGCACCACCTATAAATAATACCCTGTTAATAACAGGGACCCACCACAGAGGTCCCCAGAAATCCTCCCCACACTGGCACCACCCCAAATGAGTTCATCCACTGAAATGACATCTCAACAATGAGAAGGCAGATGATAACCATCGGGCCAGAGTACCCATCCTCTCACACTTTGAAAATTCTTATCCAAACGTTCTAATCCTATGCACTTATGCATTGATGGAGGGTGTGCCATTCTAATTAAAACTCTCAGCAGTGCTCCTTTTCAGAAAATGAAGTAATTTGTACCTCCAAGTGTCAGCTTGCCTCTGCAGCTCTAAGACAATGAAAACACGGATAAATCTCAACACACCTTTTGAGGATTCTCTATGTGACATGAAATGTGTTATAGACCCCAAATTTACTTATACATGGAAAAGGTTACATAAAGGTGGACGTATGAGTTTAGTGTGTGTGTACAAAGGTGCGTGTGTGTGTGTGTAGATATATGTATATGCCCAGAAAGACACACATAGACATAATTAGTTACAATAGATATAGATGAAAATAGATTGAAAGATAAGACAGATGTAGATATATATGGAGATTGATATGAGGATGATGGATAGATAGGTAGATACAAGATAGATAGACAGACAGACAGACAGACAGACAGACAGATATATGATATATAGAGACAGATTCATTCCATGATACATCGTGGAATTTTTATATACAACTAAATTCCTGACATCATGTTTTCATGCCATTTAGAAAAATGCATACTGATAGATTTCTTCTTTTTTTCAATGTTTCCCTTTGGGACATTCTGGATAAATAATAGGGAGGTGATTTAACTGGATTTACTGAATTACCTCTGAAGATTCTCATCTGGATTCAGACATTCGACAGGTTAATTTCGGGCTGTATCAGCAAACCCAAACCCCAGGCCCCGCCTGGCTAGCATCCTGTTTTTATAAATAAAGTTTTACTGACACACAGTCACGTAGGTAGTGTCTGGGGCTGAATTCTATTCTACCGTGGCAGACAAGAGTGTCTGTGACAGTGTCTCTGTGGCCTGTAAAGCCAAAATATCTACCAGTTGGCCCTTTACAGAAAACTTCTGCCTACACTTAAGTCAGACCAAAGAGAACCAAGTTGTTTATACTTAAGAATAAATAACGGTGAAACGTAGGTGCTCAGCTGCCACTCGCTGCAAAGTCACACACAAATATTAGAAAAATGAAAGTGCACCCCCCCACCCCGTTTTCTTAAATCCACTGGCTTTTTTGTTTTGAGAAATGCAAGCCATCTGGTTTTGACAGGCACTACAGCTATTCCAGATATTTCCACTGGGAGATACTGGACGAGGAATTATACGAAGCCTTTCTGTCCATCATTTTTCAAGTTCCTATGGATCTATATAGATATATCTTTTAAATAAGAAACGTTTTTAAGAAAGTGAACGCAATTCCATTGTGCGTTCGTGTTCCTGGAACAGGGTTATGCCCCAATCCTTGAAACTCTGCCACAAATGAAAGGCATTGCCCTCACTCAACAAACACACTACCGAGCTTGAGTGTTTGGAAGAGCAGGCTGCGGGGTGACCCCTTGTCCGCTTTTACTTTGCTAACTTTGACCCCTCAGACCATTTCCACAGAGAGAGACAAGACTCTCACCCATCACCAAGCCCCGGGGACTGTGGGTTCAGAAGTGATATGCCCAACAGGAGCAGCTGCATCCTGCCAGACTTCCCAGAAGCACACTTTCTTCCCATCCAACGAAAAGGCATTCTTATCTCAAGCCATCCCCCCAATCTCACCTCCCCAGCTATTTCCCACCAGAATCTATTGTTTGGGCCTGTCTTCAAGAATGTAACCTAATTTTACACACTTATCTCTCTGTCTCTCCTTTGACACTGTCAGTAGCTTGACACTGGGAACTATAGTGCATGAATCTTTTGCACACTACCTTGGTCAACACACACTTTTCTGCAACGCATGCACGCATGAATAAATGAGTTAAGGGTGGTCATGTCGTTTCTCCTGGGTTCAGTATGTATTGGGGGTGCCAAAAAAATGGATACAAGTGAACGTTTTGGTCAACGTGCCTCAAGCAGGAGTTCGCCGTCATCAGAAGTGTCTGGACGCTGATGGGAACCACTTTGAGCACCTCTTGTCATTGCAGAAGTCAAATGTGAGTTGTATTCATCAGTACAGATCGAGTGTTAGAATTTTAATACAGCTTTCCTTTCTTTAAATGTGAATACATTTTTGTGGCACCCTCTGTAGGTAGCATCTGTGCTTGAGTTTATCGGCTTGACCCATGGACAGGAGAAGTCACACTTACACAAACGCATCCCATGTATCTCGTCAACCATATTCTCAAGAAGTACGGTGACATACTGTGACTCGTGTTGACCTTTTCAGGTGCATACATATGCATAAGAACCTTGTCAATATTTAAACACTCTTTAGACACCGGTGGCCATTCCTCTGTTGTTGCCAAGTTAACTACCTGCAGCATTTCACAGAATCTCCCAATTAGGGACGAGTTTATTGATCATTGCATAACGTTAATGAGACAACCATAATCGTTTCTGGAAATATAGGAAATGACATCCACTTCAGAAAGGTATATTTTGAATCTCAATTTAATCTTTGAGGTACTAATGAAAATGTCCTGATGGGAATAATTTTACGGGATCGTCCGATACTCAGTAAAAATCCTAACTGTCCTCTGACTCATTATTAAAATTCAAGATCGAGAAGCACCACATACCAAGTGATGTATTGTACATAATGACTTTCTTATTCAATTTTTCTAATCTCTATTTTTCATCCCCTGGGGTTTTTTTCTCTCAGTAATTGTCCAGAGCTTTAAATAAAAGAATAGTAGTGATTGAATCTTCACACGTCTTTATTTTTAGACTCACGTCTTGAAGGCTGCGGAACGAGCAGCAGAGAATCTAAGAGAAAAATGTGCGTGTGAAGATGGTCTATGAAAAGCATGCTAAGTTATTTTGTGTCCTTCAGCTCACCATTCTGGAGAAGAAGGGGAAAACCTTGGAGGGGATAAATGACTCTCTGTCCTCTGTGTTGCGTTTAGAAATTAGTGTTGATCAATTTGGCAGCTGGCCCTCCCCCCACCCCCCCATCAGGAGGCTGGAGAACCCCACAAGCTTGGTCACTGCCAGGACGTCCTCTTTCAAGGGTCATGACCCAGCAGGAAATCTGCGAGTGCGTGTTGAATCACCAGACCTTCACCACATTCGTTTCCGGTCATCTCTGTGGAAACGCTTGGGCGCTGGGTCTGAATGATTCTTGGGTTTCCTGCAAACTTCTTTTATGTTCAACCAAAGAGGTTTAATTCAGAGCCTTATTGCACAACCGGTTATGTATAACCCTTCTGAGCAAAATCAGTCATCTCCTGTGCATCCATTCCATTCCCAAAATGCAGCACAAACAGGACGGGGTAAACACCCCTGAATAGCCTCATTGTGCTGTCTTCTCACAGCCCCAGCGGACTCTGCAGCCAGAGCCTGTACACATGCAAAAGTTCTAGAAGGGCGTTTGGTTGGAACAACTAAGACAGCATTTAAAACGGTTAACTCCTTTCAAAAAGAGAGCGTAGCTTTTAAACAAGAAAACACGTGCCAATTCGGGGATAAGCTATGCACTGAGACCGAGTGGAAACAGGACCTCGGCGAGGTTATCATGGTTTTGTGTAGACGGCACTGATAAGCGACCTTGAAAATATCTGGGATGAAAGGGTAGTCAGTTCCCCAGCACATGGAGCTAAAATTGGAACAATACTGATTGATGACATTTGAAACGTGTGCCCCAAAGCATAGAAGAGTCCTTCACTTATAGATGCTCCATTCTTAGAAAGGATGGTGAGAAGGGAAAGTGGGTGCATGAGGGAGACCTGCCTGAGGGTAAGTGGGTGCATGAGGGAGACCTGCCTGAGGGAAAGTGGGTGCATGAGGGAGACCTGCCTGGGAACTGATGGCATTTACAGAGCAGAATTTAGAGGGAGATTCTGACCTGCACTCCTTTCTTCTCTGGGGACTAAAAGGAAGGAAGGACGCAGGTAGAGAGTGTTTGGCAGGAGATGTGAAAAACCCAGCAAGGTGGTTCTTCACCATGACTACTTTCTCTTTGTGTTTGAAAGAAAGTTTGATCCGGGATTAGGGGTTTGTGGGACCGAAGTGATTCCATGACAGAACAAGGGGTTAAGAGAGGTGGGTGTGGTGGTTGGAAGGCGATGGCCCACATGACAGAGAACAGAAGCTACATCACAGATGGAAAGTGGGCTGGTGGGGAAACTCTACAGGGAGAGAGAGGGCCCACTGACTGGGGGACACGGTCAATGACGTTCCTGAAACAGTAAATCAATCCTGTCGAATTTCGTATGAATATTGTTAGGTGCAAGTTAAATGTTTGGATTTCATGGTGCCTTTGCGTAGCATGTGGGAAGTGATCCTTTTCCTAAGATATTCCTGGAACCACACGTCTTACTCGGCTAACCAGCCATTTAAAAGTCAGTTCCCTGCATCCCAAATGGGAACAAACACGTTGCGTTACGACTAGCATCACTCTTACATCGATAGGTACCCAATCACACCCCCGTGAAAACGGCCGTTAAAATCTGCCCATGGACCATCCAAATGACCTCTGTTCATCTTTTATTTCTTCCCTTTCCTTCCAGCAGTGACATCTGCATAAGTTTGGAATGTGAAGTGGCTACTGACTAACGCCGGTGGCAGATGACAGAAACCTAAGAGTCCGACACAGAGTAATTGTAGTTAATGGGACGTATTCGGCATGGTGAGAATTCCCAAAAGTGATGACGGATGGTGTCCCTGTCGGATGTAATCCTATCAGCTGCTTGTATCGAGGGGGAGTTAGGACAGTGTGCGACCTCAGTGCAGAGCCACTGGTGTGCAAAAGATTCAGTCCGTGTTTCCCAACTGGGAGACACGCAAAGGTCACACTGTAATGAATGTTTTCATCAGACTGAAGATTGTCTCAGCAACTGCAGCTCACGGGACTTGGGGGACTCCCTGCCACACCCCCTGGGCACGTAGGCTGTTTGCTTTTGCTACACTGATTTCTGCTGGTTGGGTTGTGCCCTTTGGAAGTCGTGCTTTGTCTGATGCGTGTGTGTGTGTGTGTGTGTGTGTGTGTGTGTGTCCTGCTCCCCAACTAAGACAGCAACAAACATCTGAGGTCCCCATTCACTGTGTCCCTTACCAGCTCCCACTCATATGTGTGAGGTTTTCCACACATTTGGTGCCCAATGTGGGTTGCAGACTGGCTGGCTTCAAGCAGCTGGATTTCTCTGTGGGAATCCTTAACTGCAGATTTCTTCGCTGAAAATGGTAGGGTTATGCATTTCCCTCAAGGAAACAATCACATTTAAAAAGTGGAGGAAATCATTGGAAGTTTCCATGTCAATGATAAGATGCACTGTAGGCATCTCAGGGATGCTTGTTTCAAACAGCTGTGGTTTGGTAAATAACCCAGTAACCAGTTCAAGCAAGAGACCCAAAGGGGGTGCAGAGACACCCCCTCCATGGTCAGCAATACCTTGGGCATTTTCTAATTCAGCGACACCACGTGTACGGTCCCATGATGGCTTAAAACCCTCAAGAAAGCGTGCCATGACCTTCACACACTGAAAGAAAGGGAAAATCAGAAGCCATTCTGGCTTTCTTTATCATTTCTGTATGTGGATTTCCTTACGTACCTCGCTGGTAAAGCCCTTTTGCAAACTCTCTGGTTTCCGATCAAGAAATCCCAGGAGCTAGAGATGGAGAAACAGTTTGGTCCCCAGTTACGTTTTCATAATTACCTCCCCCAACTCTACATTCTGAGCATGTATTTAGTAAATATCCTGCTCACGGGTACTTTAGCATGAAAACACTGAGCACTTCCTTAAAAACAAACAAAAAAGAAAATCAGCGCATAGCCAAAATCCTGATCAGATGAGGAGAATTTCTTTGAGGGTCTGGTGATAGCTTTTCGAGATACACACACAACCTTTCGTGTCACTTTTAAGAGATGTCAGGAATACAAAAGTCATTATCAGCCAGGCTTAGGTGAGTCTTTCTTCTTGCGTCTCAACACAGAAATCCCCAGGTTTGTATGAAGGATAGTCCCAGGGTGAAAACCTATAAATTATGCAAGATATTTTTACAGCAGGAGGAATTTAGCTGAGCATTTAGAAGAGTGATGGGTGTCGGTGCTGCCCACTCGAGGTGTGGAAAATAAGGCTTGTGGCCGAGCGTGAAGCGTGCATTGCACACTTTCTCTTAGTCCCACGAACACACTACCATGTTTCCCTGAAAATAGGACCTAACTGGACCATCAGCTCTAATGCGTCTTTTGGAGTAAAAATTAATATAAGACCCAGTCTTATTTTTAATATAAGACCCGGTAATATAATATAATATAATATAATATAATATAATATAATATAGTATAATACCTGGTCTTATATAATATACTATAATATAATGTAATACCAGGTAGAATATAATATAATACAATTAGTATAATATAATATAATATAATATAATATAATATTGTAATATTAGTACCGGGTCTTATATAATATAGTATAATATAACGTAATATAATATAATATAATACCACGTCTTATATTAATGTTTGCTCCAAAAGACGCATTACAGCTGATGGTCCCACTAGGTCTTACTTTCGGGGAAAGGCGGCAGCTGCTTCCGGAGTCCCTGTCTCGATACTCCCAAGCTGTCACCCTTACTCCACCCCCTTCCCTACCCTCCCGTTCTTCACTGTCTGGCTGCAGGTTTTCCTTTATCCCGTTACTCAAACTGCGCCACCAAAGGGCTCCCCAACCACCACACCCAGGAGGCTCTCGTGTGCTTTCATGCACCCTGACCTCTCTTGGGGGCATTTAAACACCGTGTCACCTAAAGTTCTTCTTCCTTTGCCTTTGGACAAGTCTCTCTCTACTCTTCTGACTTCTCCTGAATTGCTTCTTTGCCTCCCTCTGTGTCACCGTCCCTCCTTGACCTACTTGTCCATAAATGGCGTCCCCACAGCTTCTGGGTTTGGCCACGTCCACGTCCCTGCCCACTGCTGGATTTTCACACCGACACTCACCACACAGGCTGCACGTCATAGGAAGGAGGTGGGTTTCAATATAAGGGTTGTGGGGTGAACTGCCACCGAGGTCTTTTATGCAAGATGGGCGTTTTACAAAGACACTCCCTGCTCAGAGCCGAGGATTTCTTAGAACACGGAAAACAGCTGATGTAGAGAATGATCGTGAGAATGTTCCTCATACAGAAGAAGTGGAGGGGATATGAAAACAGGGGCAGTGCAGAAAGAAGTTTATAGCGTCGAGTGACATTAGGGAGGCAGAATGAATGGGCCCTAATGATGGTTTGGGGGTAGGAGGCGAGAAAGAAAGAAGACAGGAAGGAAATTAGGGGTTGCCTAGGGCTTGGGTGATGGGCAGTGACTGCTAATTGGGTGCAGGGTTTCTTTCAGGGGGGGAGGGGATAAAATGCTCTGGAATTAGATAAGAGTGATGACTCTTATCTATGGATACACTGGAAACCACTGAATTGTAGACTTTAAATGGATTAATTATATGTTTGCAATTTACCTTTTGATAAAGCTATTATAAGAGAAGTGGGGAAAGGGAAGGTTATAATGATTAAATTTGACTTTGATGGCTAAGCATGAGGGGTGGAAAGGCCATTACCGCAGGAGCTTGATAAAGCCATATAATAGATGGAAAGATGGGTTCTTTTTGAAAAATAAAAAAAACACTTTGTTACATTGGGTTTGGTTTCTTTTAAGACGAAGTGTATTTGAGCATAACTGGCAGTGACAAGGGATATTCAGAGGACATGGCAAGAAAGACTGAGAAGAAAGAAGGGGCCGATAAGATCTTAACCCAAGGAGAAAGATCTGTCGTGGACTTTGGGAAAGGAATTCATCCAGGAGATCAGAGGGAAGGAGCGAGAGGGGGAACAGTTGTAGGTCATGGCACAAAGTCAAGGCAACGAGGCAAAGCACGGAGGCAGCTCATCGCAACAGATGCCGTGTTCTCTGTGAAGCACTGTACTGAGGGGAAGGCAGACGGACACAGTGGTCACATGTCTGTCAGGACTGCTGACGGCACGGGGTTTCTCATCAACGAGAGGGGCATAAAGTGCTAGGACGCCAATCCCCCCAAACAGTCAGCAGTGAGGGTTGGAGAAGCAAGACGGTGTTGCCAGCCAGCATTCAAGAAATGATGGGGACGGCGAAACAGAAAAACAAGGGTTACAGGAATCGGAACACAAAGGAGAAGACGGCTGAACGTGAAAAGCTTAGGCTGAAACCGAAATGGAAAGGAAGCTGCTTTCATGGGTCGTGGGAAGTAGATGGAGCACCACAGCCAACCTGCACAGAACAACCAGTCAGGGGCGAGATATAGCCATGAGGCTGACATTTATCAACAACAGACACAACTCTGTTTCCTGCAAGGAAACTCGAGGAGAAATGACGAGAGTGAGCAGTGTCTTTGCAAGAGGTGTAGTGAGTTATAAAGATTCCACCTTGAGTCACGAATTACAAAGCCTGATCAAGGTTATACAGGAACCAAGAGGTCTTCAAAGGGACACACATGCAGTGGAAGGTGAGCAATCGGAATGATGCCATGTGGTAGGAAAACCACGGCAGCTGGCTTACCTATGTCTATCAATCCCCAAATTATACATGTTAGGATGAAACTAGCCATGCGCTCTGAGATGACGAAGGGACCTGTTTTGAACACGTCAGGTTTTACTATCACCTTTCTGAGCTCCACGGGCTAACAGCGAACTCAACGTAATTGCTCTCCAATAACGTTCAATGCTTCCACCATTGAGTGGTCTGTTAGGTGAGATGCTGCTGGTTGTCAAGATGGCTATCAATTTTATGTCCAAGGACAGTCACTGTGTGGACAGCCAGGGCTATTTTCTCGATTGCTGACAGGGCCTTACCTCAGTAAGACACATTTTCCCATGAACTGCTTTGCTAAATAACTGTGTCAATTTAAAGATGGCTGAGACCAGACACTAACTTCTCGGAGAGACATTTATCTTTAAAAACAAATCACACTGCTAAGCTACCTGAGTGAGGTCAGTGAGAATATGGGGAACGCTGCAAACACGTGTGTCTTTGGCTTGGCTGGCACCCAAAGCCAAGATTTGGCAAAGCAGGCTTCGTACGACCAAGGTGAAATGAAACGAGGTGCCATGGGACAGCGAGACAAAGGCGGGCCCTGGCTTTTCTACCATGTTTCAACTCGGGGTGGAAAGGGAGCTGCAGAGATGAAAGTCTAGAGTCGTGTTCACCTACTCAAAGTAAAGCTGGACCGTCGGGGACGAACAAGCTCGGAGTCAAAGGATGAAATGGCAGACAGGTGACGACTTGCTCTGTGCAGAGAAGCTGGCCCACCCAGGCAGGCGTGAAAAGCATGACAAGGACTTGAGGAATTGTAGCGTCTGGCTGTGGGACACAGGCGTGGGTCACGGTGAAGGAATAGCTGCTGAGGACACAGTCAGTAGGAAGGTGACACTATGTGACGTGGCTGCTTTCAAACAGAAGTGGCCCCAGCAGAGACAGCGTCCGGTGCAAACCAGAGAACAGATTCTGGCAACGTGATGAGGCCCTTGTGTATGAGCTTCCTACGCTGACAAGCTCCGACACACATCTCACCCATCTGGTGCAGCCCGAGAGGTCGCCTGTTGTCTTGCGAGCTGGCTCACTAAGGGGTTCCATATTTGGGGGCTTCTTGTGCCACCATTCTAACGAAACTTTCTGTAGCTTTATGGTGTCAGTGCAAGATTTACTTTCAGTTTTTATTTGTTTCTTAACTTTTCTTCCAGCCCCAAGTCTTTGGTTTGGGCCATTCTGCCACGAACACGTACCTGTGACAGACTAGGCTCCTCAGGTTCGGTTCTCATGAGAAGTTCTTCTCTGCACAGATCAGGGCTGTCTACCTGGCAGGACTGACACTTAGGGCCACATCACGGTTGTTGGCAGGGAGCTGTCCTATGCACCATAAGACATGCAGCAGCATTTGCCCACCAGTACCAGAGGCCAGTACCACCAGTGTTGGGACAACGTCTCCCAGTTGTCACAACCGGAAATGACCGCAGACGTTGCCAGACGTTTCCTGAGGGTGAAATGGCCCCAGGTGACAAGCACTGGCATGGAGAACATTGACGTGTACATCCATAGGTGATGTCCTCTTGTGCTTTCACTCTTGCCCCATGGAGTCCTTCCATGGCTTCCGGACACTTCCCTCGTTCCAGGAGAGCTGCATGAGCACCATCCACATAGCACTTCTGCTGGTTACGTGACTGGCCTGAGCTGGCTGTTCACAGCGGTGCTGCTGTGAGCTCTGTGACACTGGGAAGGCCTCCTGCATTGCCATGGCGACGCAGGGCACGTCCGTGAAACAGTCTGCGCGCCCTTGATGTTCACTATAGCACCCTGGCCATCCCCTCAGAGGGGAAGTCGCCAGAGCACAGCGTGGTGGTGACACTTTTCCCTGTCCTTGTCCCATGGTGTCACCGCATTTTATTTATCGATCGATGATTCACTGAGGTTGGCGGGTCCGTGGCAAGACAATGTCACGTTTCTACCACCTGCTTGGGGGCCCAGTGAAGGCGGCTCCATGTCAATTAGTTGACGTATTGTCGGGGAGAGAACAGTCCCACTTGCTCAGAGGTCCTTCTTCTACCCACTGGGAGTAAATCCACTCCACCCCATGGGTCGGCCAGCGTGGAGATGTCACTCTTTCTCCTGAGTCCGCAGGCTCTGTCCACCCACAGCCCACCACGGTCTTAAATACTCAGAAGCGCGGAGACCAAAGGGAAGAAAAGGGGCCACCTCGTGGGTGGATGGTGACTTAAACACCAACCCTCTGCTCTTGAAAAGGTCGGATCAGGCACGAGCCGTTTGCCAAGACGCCTGTGGAGCGCGTCTGTGACAGGGGAGACCCTGCTCATTTGTCTGGGTGGACTTCACAAGGGCCTTCTCCATAGAGGTGGGGAATCCGCCCCCTTCACAGTCTGCTCGGAGTTTTACGGTCACACGGCACAGGTTCACGTTGATTCCCACGTCAACTTAAGTTTTATACAGAGGCAAAGGATCGAGAGTCGGGAAGGATCTTTTCTGCCCGGCCGCACGCTGGACGTCAGCCTGCACTGTACAGACCCATCAGTGCTTCCTCTGAGGCCGGCATGCTTCGTGGAAAACTGATATTTTATTCCCCTCTTCTTCTGATACTAGTTCTACCGTTTTATTTAACACAGACATTCTTCTCCGTCTGGGGTATTCCTGCCGTATGGTCTACATTTAAGATCATGAAGAGATTGGACTTGGATATATTTCCCCTAATGGTTCTGTTTCCCTGAAGACCCGGACTCCTGCAGGTGGGGTACCCAGTACTCACCCCATGCCTGCTTCCATCGTTCAATGGGAAATGCGGGGGGAATGCTGAGGAAGCTGTAGCAGCACACGGTACGGGACGTACCAGGGCAAACCCTGGGCAATTAGCGTTACTCCTGGATGGCCCTTCCTTTCCTCCTCCGTGCCTTCTTCTCTTGCAGACTGTGACTCAGCCACTCGGCAGGGGACCTGGAATGCATGGCTTTCCCCACAAGCGACACACACCAAGTTTCGCGCTGTCCCCTGTCTCCTGCTAAGAATGGGCTCCCCGCATCTATTCCATGTGCAACCATCCTGACACGGTTTTCCCTGAACCCTCAGGGACACTGGGCCCATCTCCTTCATTTACCGTCACACCTGGACCCGTAGTGCTGATGGCTTCTTGGGCTGTGAGCCCCAGCTTCCCTCACTGGTGACAGTTCACTGGGGCTAAAGGACAGGATGTGCCTACACAGGGGAGCTGCCTTCCCAGACGCCCCGATGCCTGCTTTTCTAGCCTTGAGAATGGCGTGTGTTCCAACGCAGACACTCAGGAAAGAGTCACCAGAGGAACAAATAGTTACGCCACTCAACTGGGTAACAGGATGCTCCCAGTCACCTCCATCTGGCCCACAAAGCTATATTCTGGCTAAATGTGAAAAAATATCTTAATGAGCCTTTCCTCAGGGGCGAGGGAGTGAGACACAGACTGGTCTGGAAGAGAAGAGAGCCACACAGGATGGTGGCCACGTTGTCCCCGCACCCTGGCTGTGCTGGTGGCAGGAGTTTGCAGCAGGACAGGACAGATCAAATGCTACAGAATACGCAGGACATATGGGCCGTCCTGCTTTGTTCCTCATGAGCCCACTGAGAATATCAGCAAGAGAAGGGAGCTCCTGAAAGCCATTTTTCCTGCCGTTAGAATGAGGGGATCGTGGTCTCATGGCCCAGACAGGGTTCAGAACACATTAACGAGAAATCTATTTGTAATTATTTTGTATGGCCGTAGTTTCAGCTGAAACATCAGTTGAAAAATCTGTTGCTCTCCCAAAATGTTAAAATTAAATTAGTGGCATTGGAAAGCATAGTACACATTTCTACCTTCCTTTCCACTATAATGAATATGCTTAATATTATTTTCCCTTTGGGCTCAGAATAGAAATTTGGAAAATGTCATACATGAGAGAGATCACTGGGAGGGAGAGGAGAAAAGGAAAATAACGAGGAAAGAAATGAATGAAGAATGTTCTCCAAATAGATGATAAACATCCCTGAAAGAAGGAAACAAATGACTGAGAAAGGAAATACATTTCAAAATATGGAAAATGAATCCTTAAAATACCAGGCGAAAGAATGAGCTGGAGAATAATTATTTTAGAAGAGCATTTTTCAAAGCAATGTTTCGAATTATAAAAATAATACTCACTCATTGTAAAGCATTTAGCAAACACAGGAAACCATACAAAAGGAATAAAAACCATTCCAAGGCCATCCTACACAGAGAAAACACGTTAATATTTTGGGGTATTTCTTATAAGTCCTTTTTCTATTCCTTTATTTTTGTAAAGTGGGGGCATACTCTAAAAATAGTTTCAGATTTTACTTCTTTTTAAATTCAATGTTCTGTTGTGAGCATTTTCCCATGTAAACCAAGAATTGAAAACATGATTTTATTAGCTCTTTCATGGGTGAGCAAAGTACAGTGTGTGTTCCAAACACAGACTATTACTTGCTTCCCTAGAGCCCATGAGCTAAGAGCAGTTGTTGCCTGGAAATTACATATTTTGAAAAAAGAAAAAATTAAACTAAGAATAACATTTCAGGACACATGAACATTTCATGAAATTCAAATTTCACTGGCCATCGATAAAGCTTGGCCATTCCACTAACCGTGGCTGGTTTGGGCCCACAAGGCAGGGTGAGTAACTGTGATGGCGCCTGTGTGCACCTCACAACCTAACACACAGAGGGTGCCAAAAAAATGTATACACATTTTAAGAAAGGAAAAACTGTATTAAAATTGTAATACTTGATGTATACCGATAACAAAAGATGAATACAGTCACGTGTGACTTCTGCAATGACAAGAGGTGCTCAGAGTGGTTCCCACCAGCGTCCAGACACTTCTGATGACGGCGAACTCCTGCTTGAGCATAGATAACATCTCTTAAAATGTGTAGACATTTTTTTGGCACCCCCGCTATTTAGTGTTTGGCTTCTGACAGAAAATGTCTGCTGATGCCTGAGCTACACAATTACACAACCTCTGCATATGTCACAACTTACATGTTTTATTATATTTATGCATTCTATTATTCAACAATCCACTACTACGGGGCATTCTGGAGATTTCCCTTGCTATTTTAGGTAATGTTGTGAAGTTTGTTGACTTAAATTATGGTTGACAGCTCTGAGTATTTTTGTGGGTAATTAACGATGGACCAAAGGTCATGGATATTTCTATTCCTCTTGATATCATGTCCTTCAAAAAGGCAGAATGGGTGCATCCAGTTTCATGCCAAGGATGCTTAAAAGAAATGGGAGGGTTGAGTGGCCGCCATGGTATTTCCTCCATGGAGGTTTACCTTCTCCAGCGCACCCCCAATGAGGAAACTGTTGGCTGCTGGCTTTATCTCCCTAGAATTCTTTCCAACCTTTCTCATGGTGTTGATAGCTGGAAAACAAGCCACATCCTGTTCCGTGCACCTAGAGTGCGGCGAAACCTTCTTCTTAATGTCCAGCAAGCATTTTAACCATCCAAGAGGCCCCTTGCTTGCCTGACCTTTGGAAAACAATTAGTCCAGGTAGGCAGCAGAAAATAGGATGGGAGACGGAGGGGTTGGGGCAGAGAGAGAGAGAGAGAGAGAGAGAGAGAGAGAGAGAGAGAGAGAGACAGAGAGAGAGAGACAGAGAGAGAGAGAGAGAGACAGAGAGAGAGTGAGACAGAGAGAGAGAGAAAGAGAGAGAGCCCTGATAACCTGATAAGGCAACAGAGCAGACAGATTGAGGAGGCGAAATGCTCACACAGCAGACTACAAGGCAGATGGCTCCCCATTCTGCACTGGGCAAGCAGGACTATAAACAATTAGAAAGAATTCAAATTTCAGTGCAAGGCAGCTCTTGGCACCCAATCTAATGGAACCTCAGGAAGGAAGGTGACACTAGATTATGATCATGGTTTGTTAATTGGAAGGGGACAAATGGTGTATCAGTTATCTGCGTTACTTCTCTGAGTTGTCCGTGTGTCAACTGGGGAGTGCATCTTCTTTGGACTATTTTGTAAGAGTTCTTTCTGTTTTAAGCATATAAACGCTTTGTCTCCTAAGTATAATGTAGGCAGGATTTCTATGCATTTCCCATGGTGTTTTGATATGTGTGACTTGTAAATGGAAAACACTGGGTTAAGCAAGGTTAAACAAGGCTGTTTAATGCAAGACTTCGCAAAGCCTTTAATATGATAAGGTGAATTTGGGAACCAGCAGGTAGGGAATTGAAATGTGGCATTTATCGAAATTGTTGGCCCTAGGCACCTTTGTTTACTAGACACGTTTCAGAATATGCTCAACTACGATTTGTAGCAAAAGACTGGAGTCTGTGGAAGGAAGCAGCAAATAGAGGAGGAGAATTCTGAAAAGACACTGAGTCCTACTGAAAAAGAACCAGCATTGATTAGAAATGTTAATAAAATGGCTAAATAAAAAAATAAAATGAAGCAACAGTTTTTCTATGTATAACAAACAGCAAGGGGCCGGCCCGGTGGCTCAGGCGGTTAGAGCTCCGTGCTCCTAACTCCGAAGGCTGCCGGTTCGATTCCCACATGGGCCAGTGGGCTCTCAACCACAAGGTTGCCGGTTCAATTCCTCGACTCCCGCAAGGGATGGTGGGCTGTGCCCCCTGCAACTAGAAAACGGCAACTGGACCTGGAGCTGAGCTGTGCCCTCCACAACTAAGATTGAAAGGACAACAACTTGACTTGGAAAAAAGTCCTGGAAGTGCACACTGTTCCTCAATAAAGTCCTGTTCCCCTTCCCCAATAAAATCTTAAAAAACAAAAACAAACAAACAAACAAAAACCCTCCCTTTAGAGGAAGTTAAAAAGAAAAAGAAAGAAACAGCCAGTTTTAAAATATTACCTGAGAAGATCTCCTCTCAGTATCAATTAAAACTAACACAAATTTAGAAATAATCTTAATAAGAACTATGTAAAACCTATCTAGAAAAATTATGAAAGATTACTAAGCAATATAAAATTAGACTTGCATGAATAAAAAAAAAATGCCATGTTCTAGGATTTAAAATATAAATCTTTTAATTATGTCTATCTTTTCAAATATATTATAGATTTGAATAATTACAATAAAAGTTCTTAATGGATATTTTGAGGAATGCAAGGTGTAGTTTTGTTTTTTTCTAAAATTCATCTGAAATGAGTCCACACACCTATCAGCTAAAAGCCTTGAACAAAATAGTTAAGAGAAGACTAAGGTGAGATAGCAAAGTAATATATCTAAATACAAGGGCCATGAAAGATTCACACAGATATAGCCAAGAAGAGATATCACATTCCTTCGTTGAGCATATTATGGGAGTTGTATTTCCCAATTAGACATAAAACAATGGGCACTGGAAAATTTCTTGAAGGAAAAATGGCTGAAAAATTTTCAAGTTTGACAAGCGATATAAACCTACATATTCAAGAAGCTGAATGAATACCACACAGGATAAAACACAAGAAATCCATGCTAACACACATCTAAATTAAACTTTTGAATGCTAAACACAAAGAAAAGTCTTGAAAGCAGATCCAAAGAATACCTTATCTACAGCAAGGAAGACCTCAAATGACAGCAGATTTCTCACCAGAAACTATGATTTAGCACAAGATTTTGCAAAAGCTGAAAGATCCTAAAGGGATAAAAAGATCTCAGATAAAGGAAATCCAAGACAATTTTTCAACAGTAGACCTACACTAAAACAATTGCTAAAGGACATTTCTAAATAGGAGGAAAATGATAAATGAAAAAACCCTGTAACATCGGAAAGAAAAAAATACACAATACACAAAAACAAACGTGATTATGGTTTGTTTTTTTTCCTCCTCTTGAGTTATATTTGAGGGTCGAAGCAGAAATTAGAGCATTGTCAGATGTAGTTCTAACAGAGAGCCAAAAAATAAAACTAATTAAGATACTTATAACAAGAATCGGGGAACATAAAGGGTGGCAAGACTTCTACAATTCACTGAAACTTGTAAAATGATGGCATTAGTAGACTGTGATAATTATGAATATATAATACAATTTTTTGAGAAACCACTAAAGAGATATACAAAGAGATTCACTAAAAATACTATACACAAACCAAAATGGGATTCTAATGTTCAAGAAACCCACGGGAAGCCAAGAAGAAGAAAGCAGAAAAATGAAAAACGGGGATAACACAAAACTGGCATAATTTAGCCCCAACATAGCAAAAATTATATTACATGTAAATGGACTTAAAACACCAATTAAAAGGCAGAGATTGGCAACCATTCGTGACAAAGACTATCACAAAAGTACAAAGAGAGGGATAGTTTCTGAACTGTATAAAGAACAGCTGCCAACTACTTGCAACTAAGAGTATACTTAAGGGTTGAAAGCTTCCCCCTAAAACAGAGAACAACGCAAGGATGTCCACAGTCACCACTGTTATTCAACATGGTGCAGGAAGTTCTAGTCAATGCAATAAAAAGTAAAAAGCAAAAAAACAAAAACGAAACAAAAAAACCCTACAAGAGGTATAGAGATCAGAAAGAAAGAAAGAAAGAAAAAAAGAAAGAAAACTCTTCTTTGACCCAACACCAAAAGCATGATCCATCAAAGAAATCACTGATAAATTATTCTGTATCAAAATTGAAAACATTATCTCTCTGAAAGACCCTGTCAAGAGGATGAAACGCTAGAGTAGAAGAAAGGATTTGCAAACCACATATCTAACAAAACACTCCTATCTGGAATATGTAAAGAATGCTCTACACTCAGGAGTAACAAAGCAAACAATCCAATTAGAAAATGGACAGAGGACCTAAAGGGACATTTCACCGAAGAAGGGATACAGGTGGGGAGAAGGATGTGAAAAGATGTTTGACATCATAAGCTTTTAGAGAAATGCAAATTAAAATCACAATGAGACACCACTACACACCTATTGAATGGTTAAAATGAAAACTACTGACAACTCTAAAGATCCAGAGAAATCGCAGCAGGTAGATACACATCACCAGTGGGGAATGGAAAACGGTACAGACACTCTGGAAAGCAGTTTGGCGTTTTCTTAAATAACTGAACACATAACAAACACATAACACAGCAGTTTCACGCCTGAGCACTTAGCCCAGAGAAATGAAGACTTATATACACTGAAAAACCTGGACACAAACGTTCATAGCACCTTGATTTGCAATAGTGCAGATGTGGAAACGACCTTGGTTTCCTTCATGAGAGGATGGCTAAGAAAAACTCTAGTAGTTCGGACATTTATCCTGAATGAAAACGGTGAATCCCACAATTCTATCTATGTAATGTTCCTGAAATGACAGCACGAGAGACGTGGATAAGTTAGTGGTCGCTGGGGTAAGGAAAAGATGGGGAAGGGATCCCTGTGGCTATGGAAATATCCTATTTCCAGATCGTACCAACATCGATAGGTTGGGTGTGATGCTGAACGGCAGGTCTGCAAATTACTACGATTGGAGGACACGGGGTACACAGTACACGTGAGATCTTAGTTATTTCCTACAATGCTAGGTCTATAATGATCTCAAAACAAAATGTTTAGTTAGAATAAAAACGGATAAAGCTACCACTAAAGACAGCCATAATTTTTTTTAATTTTTTTTTATTTATTTTTTAAATTTATTGGGGTGACAATTGTTAGTAAAATTACCTAGATTTCAGGTGTACAATTCTGTATTACATCATCTATAAATCCCATTGTGTGTTCGTCACCCAGAGTCAGTTCTCCTTCCATCACCATATATTCAATCCCCCTTTACCCTCATCTCCCACCCCCCACCCCCCTTACCCTCTGGCAACCACTAAACTATTGTCTGTGTCTATGAGTTTTTGTTTCTCATTTGTTTGTCTTGTTCTTTTGTTGTTTTTGGTTTATATACCACATATCAGTGAAATCACATGGTTCTCTGCTTTTTCTGTCTGACTTATTTCGCTCAGCATTACACTCTCAAGATCCATCCATGTTGTCACAAATGTTCCTATACCATAATTTTTTTAAAAAGAGCGTTGAATGGGACGGAGGACCAGGCAAGTAACAGTCATCCAAATGGTATATTCCATTTCAAAAACTGTAAGGACATGTCAACATGTCACCCAGAATTTGTGAGATTTTTTTTTCTTCAGTTTTTATTTCCCATAAATATGTGACATTCCAAACTAGAAAAAACATAGGCCAATGGCCCAGCACGGTAAGGCCGTGGTGTTGTTATTACACGTATTTAGCACGGGGGCACTAATGTGACAGAGAGAAACCAATCAACAATGACAAGCGTTGGGTCCATTTTTAATAAACAGAAGGCACCACCATGACTGTTGGGCACGTACCTGCCAGACAAAGGGTTGCATTGTGTTTGTGCTGCCGTGTGTGTGCGTGTGTGTGCGCGCGTGTGGGCGCTTTCAAACCCTGTCATTTCAAACTCCATGACCACAGGGTTCTCGTCTTGGTCGGTTAAGAATCAGGTGCCCTCAGGACTGCTGACCACACTGGAGTGGCCAGGTTGGCACAGGGCTCCCTGAACGCCACGGACGTGACCCCCTCCACTGCACCTCCCCTGAAGAGCTAAGCTAGCACACACGCTGGACGGTACCCACGACAGGGCCATTCCTGCAAATCAGCAGTAATTAACTGTTGGGCTCGTCTGTGGTTCATCCCCGTGGCTCTCAGCTGGGGGCGATGGTGCCCTCCCTGGCAACACCGGGCACGGTTTGCCCCCATCTGTCCCAACGAGGATGGGGTGGCACGGTACTGGGTAGGCGGAGGCAAGGACGCTGCTAAACTTCCTACAATGCACGAATCAACCCCTCCGCCACGAAGAACCACCCAGCCCCAAATAAGACGGTGCCAAGGGGGAGAAGCCCTGCTTCGGTCCAGCTAATTACAAAGTGGAAACCCACCGAGAACAGACGAGCCCGGCCAGTACGACGTCTGTTTGCTCTGGGCACTGCCCTGCCCGCCTCGTAACCGGGCAGATGGCAGCACCATGCATGGAACCTCTGCTGTCACCATGAACCCACTCACCCTTTACATTCCCTGCCTGGCCCCAGCACACGGAGGGGCTGGCAACCCTGAGATTGTTACGAAGCGTATACGACACGGGCGTTTCTCAAGCAGGGGGAAGTTGGCGTCTCTGTTTCCCTCTCCCCTCCCAGGAGGCCCTTGGCCGTGTGTGGAGACATGTTTGGTTGTGACAACCGGGGAGGGGGGTTACTGGCATGTAGTGGGTGGGGACCAGGAACACGGCTCAGCGCCCTCCACGGCACAGGGTGTCCCTACAACAAGGAAGCATCCCACCCCAAACGTCACTGGTGCCAACGTGGACAAACCTGGTTCCTTAATACCCAATACAATCTAAGATTTAGGAACATGGATTCAAAGCGGGTGATGAAGGGGGACCTGACCCTGGGTGCTGAGCACACAATGAAATACACAGATGATGCATTATAGAATCGCACACTTCAAACCTATGTAATTTTACTAACCAGTGTCACCCCAATACATTTAATAATAATAATTAAAAAAGAACATGGTCTCAAAGCCACACTGCCTGGTTCCAGTGGGTTTACCACTAACTTCTGTGTCCCCCTGAGTGTGTTCACTAAATGGTGGTAACGGCGATATCCGCCTTAGGATGGTGGGGAGAATAAGTAAGTAAATATCGCTTATTTCCTCTGCTTAGTGTCGGGGACCTCCATGTTGGCCATTTGCCTATAGAACTCTTTTTGAGGTAAACACTGCAAGATCCAGAATGCACAGAAATTTCATCAAAAGTATCTCGATTTCTGGACTTGCTTTGGGATTCTGTTGTGCCCCCGCCCTGCCCCAACAAGCGGCATTCCCCGTTAGCCCACAGGCACGCAGACTCCCGGAAGTTTCCCGTGGCCCGCCGTCACTGTACCAGTTTTGCATACAGAAAACAAGCTCATCACAGGGAAACAGTGACTTGTATTTGTATCATGTATTCTCGCGCCAGACACAGGTCCAACCGGTCAAAATCAGCGCTCCATCACACGTGATCGAACAAAGACGAAAGTACCACATTTTTGCCTGGAGACAGGAAGTGCTGGGTTGGCCAGCAGACAGCTTGAGATGTCACGTCATATGCCCACACGCCCAAGGGTGGGTCTTGGATGCAGTATGGGGATGTTCGCGTTCCACGTACGTCTCAGCCAGTCAGGGTCGCTCCTCTCACCTGAGTTCATGTAGTTGGTCAAAGACACGCCGTACTTGAGGGGCTTGGGCTTGATTTTGATATGTAAGAAGACAGAGATTTTGCAGAAATCCCTTGGATCCGAAACAAAGAAGACAGCTGGAGAATAAGCAGGTCAGTTTTTCTCGTTGCGGAGTGGGGAAAACAGGCTGCTGCACCCGGAATGCCCTCCTCGCCTCCAGCAGAGAAGGCAGAACAATCTTATCAGGCGAGGTCGTTCCACCTGGCAGCTCTGCCATTCCCACCTGGCCCTTCATTAATCCACGGGGTCAGGCAGGAGGAATCACCGAGACACCAGCGGCAGTGCAGCCGGCTGTCAGGAGTCTCAGTTGCAATCCCACTCAGAAATAAAACGCAGGATGATTTTGTCCTTCTGGCTCGCTTCCTGTGTACATTCTCGTGGAGGCTTTCATCTGATCACTTTGTGGTTTGACGTTGTCTTTTTCGTTGTTCGAGTTTTCCCATAGTTGAGAAAATGGCAAAGGTTTGTTATCAAACCGGAGAGCTCATGGAGAGAGCAGGACCAGATTCTGGGGGGCACCTGGCAGCTGAGCGCTCAGTCATACGTAAATAAATAGCAATCAACACGGCAAGAAAAATACCAATAGGAAGAAACAGTTTCCAATCATTTGCTGGGGTCCATTTGCAGCCGTGGAGCCGACGTAATGTAAGAGGAAGGTACACTGGAAACACCGTGTATTCTGCACTGTTCCCCAAATCCCTCAGTCGGCCTTAGGTATGAAAAGCTTAAAGGGCAGGTGAATGGATGATTTAACGGACTCCTTCCCACTGTGGGCATCCCATTTTGTTCTTGCATCTTTCCCGACTCCAAGTGTTTGCATGAACAAAAGAGAGTCTCTCCCACGAGAGGAGATGAAACGCTCAGGAAAACTGTGAGTTTCCGTCTACCCTGGTCTTCCCATCACAGGCGATTCATAGGAGCTAGCAGAGATCTAGTCCTGAGCCGAGCAAACTGGCGCTCTGGCCAGACCTGGCAACACTCATTCGCTTACCTGTTGCGTACGGTGGTTTTGCCCTACAATGGCAGAACTGAGTGTACACAACTGACACTGCATGACACAAAAGCTGAATACACTCATCCTTTGGCTTTTGCAGACAACGTGAGCTAGAGACCCAGAGTGGGGACAGAGTTTTCCAAGGCTGCATGGGCGGGAAAGGATGGAGCCAGGGGCCATGTCTGTTTTCAGGGCCTGGTGATGGATCCACGTCTTACCCTCTTGACAGCTACCAAAGGTTAACATAGCACACGGCGGCACATTCCCTCACACAAATGAACTTGACCTGTAAGAAAGGTCTGTGTCCGATGGTGGGTAAGGAAGAAAGAGGAGGGTGGATGGACTGACAGCTTTCAGGTGGGTCTGTATCGTCCCAAACAATACCCCTTTGTTCCCACCGTGTCCATCTGCATTACGCATAGAAAGTCACCTCTTAAATCGTTCAGAGTCTGACCAAAGGCTATGCAACGGCAGGCTCCTTGGGGGATTTGAACAGAAAGTGATTCGAAAGTGATGGTCTCTCAAGTGATTCGAAAGCGATGCTCTCTCAAATGATGAGGAAAAGATGATGCCCTATGTCTTGTGGCAAAACTCGTCAAGAGATGGAAAATTTCCCTGATAGACGTATAGGCTTCCTCCACTTGCAATCCAGCCCACTCGCTTACACACTCAATCATGAAACCATTGTGAATAGTTTGATGCTTCCCGGTGTAAATGTCTTCCTCTGAGTTATACGCAAACTCCTGCATCCAGGATGTGAGACCTGCCCCCGTTTCAATCTCAGTCTTAGCGGCTTTATTTCCCAGTCCTCCCACAGGTATCCCAGGCTTGGGGGCACTGGACCATCACAGCACACACAAGAGGAGGTGCCCCCGTGGACATGTGACACCCACAAGTCCTGCTCGGCTGCAGAAGGCCACTTCCACACCACTTGTGCCCGTCACCTTCCATCCTTGCCACTTTGGGATTGCCTCCTTTTCACACACAGCATTTTTGAAGACTATGTGAAATGCCATCTTCCTTATGAAACCTCTGCGACCCCTTCACTGTTATGGGTTTTATTCCTTTGATCCATCACCCAAAGTAGAGCTTTGTGACTCTCTCTCCTCAACGTCTGCCTGACACTCCACTTAAATTAATAGTCATTTGCTTCTTACCCATTAGACCATCGTAAGGGCCAGAATGGTTTCTTTCATTTTCCTGATCCTCACCTTCAAAAAAGTTTCTAGAATTGGGGTACACGAGTTAAGTAAATAGATGCCTGTTTGTCTGTATCGGGGTTGCCCAGAAAAACAAAACCAATGGGAAGTCTTTCTTTCTATCGTCAGCTACGTATCTATCATCTATCTATCTATCTATCTATCTGTCATCTATCTATCTATCTATCTATCTATCTATCTATCTATCTATCTATCATCTATCTGTCACTCGATTATAAGGAATTGTTTGACACAATTATGTAGATTGCAAAGTCCCACACTCTGCCATCTGGGAGCTAGAAGAAATCCGGTGGTGTAGTTCAGTCTGAGCATCAAGGCCTGAGGACCAGGGGAGCGGATGGTGTAAGTCTCAGTCTGAGGACAGCAGTCGACTCATGTCCCAGCTCAAACAGTTGGGCAGAGAGCCTGAGAGAGAATTCAACCTTTGCGCACTTTTTTGTCCCATTCACGGCCTCAATGGACTGGACAATGCCCATCCACACTGGGGAGGTCCATCTGCTTTTCTCTGTCTGCTAATTCAAATGATAACCTCACCTGGAAACACCCTCAGGGACACACCCAAAAGATGGTTTAGGCAACTATCTGGGTATCCTATCTTGTCCATCATATGTCCCCTATCATGAGATGCAGGTACAAATGACCTCATTACAAAACTGTTCCACAGCAGGGGTTGGCAAACGTTTCTGTAAAAAGACAGAGACTAGGTATTTTAGACTTTTCTGATCTCTGTTACAACTACTCAACTGCTGTTGCACCGAGAATGCAGCCACAGACGACATGCAAATAAATGAGCATGGCCGCCCCCCAGAAGAAGGTTACAGAGCCACGGGGTGGGCAGGGTTTGACCCACAGGCTGGAGCTGACAGACACCAGCAAATGCTCAGCAGAGAAACCCGGCACCATCCCCGTAACATGGAACCAAATGAATGCCGAACAGAAGATACCTTGACATATGTTTTCTATCTAGGAAATAAACAAGCAGATGTTAATTTTCTCACAATCAAACCTTTTAAAAAAAAAAAAAAAAACATACAAATCTGATGATTTTTTGTTCTATTTCTTTAAAAAATGCCATTGGGATTTTGATGGGAATTGCATTAAATCTGTATATTGCTTTCAGTAACTGCATAGAAGAAAACATAGGTACTAAACTTATAGACTGTGGGTTCAAAGAACATGTTATGAATTTGACTCCAAAGGCAAGGGAAATAAAGCTAAAATAAATGAATGGGACTATATGAAACTTAAAAGCTTCTGCACAGCAAAAGAAACTATTGACAAAATAAACAGGCAACTGACTGAATGGGAGAAGATTTTTGCAAACAGTGCCTCCGATAAGGGGCTAATATCCAAAATATACAAGAAACTCATACAACTCGACAACAAAAAAACACACAACCCAATTGAAAAATGGGCAGACGACCTGAAGAGACATTTCTCCAAAGAGGACATACAAATGGCAAATAGACATATGAAAAATGGTCAACATCACTAATCATCAGAGAAATGCAAATAAAAACCACAATGAGATATCACCTCACCCCAGTCAGAATGGCTATCATCAACAAGACAAATAGTAACAAGTGTTGGAGAGGCTGTGGAGAAAAAGGAGCCCTCATACACTGTTGGTGGGAATGCAGACTGGTGCAGCCGTTATGGAAGGCAGTGTGCAGGTGCCTCAAAAAATCACGAATAGAATTGCCATATGACCCAGCCATCCCTCTCCTGGGTATCTACCCAAAAAATCTGAAAACATTTAGAGATAAAGACACGTGTGCTCCAATGTTCATTGCAGCTTTGTTTACGGTGGCCAAGACATGGAAACAACCAAAATGTCCTTCGATAGATGAATGGATGAAGAAGTGGTGGTATATATACACAATGGAATACTATTCGGCGGGAAGAAAAGATGACATAGGAACATTTGTGACAACATGGATGGATCTTGAGAGTGTAATGCTGAACGAAATAAGTCAGACAGAAAAAGTAGAGAACCATATGATTTCACTGATATGTGGTATATAAACCAAAAACAACAAAAGAATAAGACAAACAAATAAGAAACAGAAACTCATAGACACAGACAATAGTTTAGTGGTTACCAGAGGGTAAGGGGGGTGGGGGGGGAGGTGAGTGTAAGGGGGATCGAATATATGGTGATGGAAGGAGAACTGACTCTGGGTGGTGAACACACAAGGGGATTTATAGATGATGTGATACAGAATTGTACACCTGAAATCTATGTAACTTTACTAACAACTGTCACCCTAATAAACTTTAAGAACAAAAACAAAACAAAAACACATTGTTTTCGCAATGCCTTGCAGCCCGATGATGGTGAGTATCGCTTCCCTTTCATTCGCTTTGGCTCCCTCATTCATTAGTACAATTTGTTTGTGAATCACTTGATTTATGTAACTGTTCAATCTATGGAAATTAGATTAACGGAGTTCAGAAAAGTGGGCTAGGCTGGGAAATCTTCCTTTGACTATATTAAAATGGAAAAAAATATCTGCCCTCGTTTTTCTAAAATAGTTATGGTAATTGATTCATGATTTATGAGCCAATGTGAAAGCCAAAGTTAGGCTTAAAAGGGCTGCAAGTACAGTCATCGTCCCTTCTATAAATTCCCACGAACGGCTTGATACACAGAGCGGGGAAAATCATTTTCCATCACCTCAGTATTGGGAACCATCTCATGTTTGACCCCGGAGGTCCCCGCCCATCAGACTTCTTGAATAGATCACATCAGGTTAAAAGTTACATTGGTATTTCCAGCTTTGTCGAGAAAACAAACAAACAAATTTGAGTATGATTTATCAGAGAAATACAGAGAAGCCAAAAGAAAAAAGAACAAAAAGCCTATCAGTAGTACAAAGAGGTCTGTTGACATTCTTTCCACAAGGTCACGAGCATCTTTTGGGGTCTGGGTAGATTTACTGTTTATAGAAATCGAGTCATCTCAGGATGGATTTGAAAAACACATGACCCTTTTTCTGAGACATTAGTTTTAGCCAAATGCAACCTGGGAGAGTTTCTCAGGAGCACATTTGCGGGGGGCATGTGATGTCCGCTTTGCAGTTTACCTTGATTGTGGGGCTGACACCTCAGCCCCTTGCTGGGTCAGGATGACAAAGAGCCACGTGATGAAGGGACCATGCTCCCTCTCATCTCGTCGGACTCAAAGGTCAGCAACCTCTGTGTGGTGACTGTGTCCCATCCTGGGCATGGACATTTAGGGCCACTCTGAAAACTGTACCAAATTCCAGGTGCTTCTGACATGTTGCTTTGGAGGGAGCAGGTACAGAAGATGCCAACTTGTCCTGCAGCAGCATTTCCCAGATGGCAGTTTGTAGAAAGAGGTCTTGGGCTTCTCAGAACTGCTAGGTGCTCCTCGAACAGGGGGGCCGTTTTGCACAGAGCTGGACGTGATCGTATATCCACCCCTGCCGTGCTCATGGCGATTTGTGAGTTTTGGGATATTCTCAAAGGCTCAGAGAAATACTGGAGGTTACATGTGTGATCAGCCTCTCAAATTTGGGGGGCCCCTGGATCAGCAGCGTCAGCATCACCTGGGAACGTGTCACCATGTAAATTCTCGGTTCCCATCCCAGACCTACTTACTCAGATATCTGGGGACAGAGAGGGACAGGCACCTCTTGAAGCAAAGCCTCTGAAGTTTTTTGTAACTTGGCAATATTTTCACTTAAATCTATATCTTGCGCATTTTTCCAGACCATGAATCATAATTTTAAAGTATAATTTCATACATAAGGATGATATTCTAATACAAAACAAGCCCATTATATGTCTAACCATTCCTTGGGGGCTGGGGGGCATTTGGTGTTTCCCAGTTTTTTGGTCCAAATATAGATAACACTCAGTGAATATTCTTGACATTAAATGTTTGCCCACATCTCTGAATATTTCCTTTGGCTAAATTTTGAGTAATAATTAGCAGATTTTAGTGTTTGGGCATTTTCCTCCTTACACTGTGTTTGCCTACTCGGGTCTTATATTAATGTTTGCTCCAAAAGACGCTTTAGAGGTGATGGTCCGGCTCGGTCTTATTTTCGGGGAAACACGGTAACACTTTTTCTAGGATGAGTTCACGAACTTAATTGTCACACCTCACAGAGTGTATTCTTACAATAAAGCTAGAGCGGAAATGTTACCAAAACCATTGGAGGAGAAAATACATGTGCAGTATGTACTGAAAAAAAATGCACGTCTGAGTGGACCCGCGCCATTCAACTCTGTGTTGTTCAAGGGTCACCTGTAGTTTCCTGCATCACAAGAGAGATAGTTCATATGGATGACTGGGCGTGCACAGTATGTTGTAAATATCGCCACGTCACCAATCGTGGGTTGATTTTCCTCCCAAAGCGGGAGGGAAGTATCTGCAGTCTACGTGCTCTCTGAATGTCCGGCCTCCCTCCATTTCTTCCATATTTATGACGCTTGGATGAGGCGTCCACTCTCACAGTCCTCAGACTCTCTAGTATCTAGAACTGAAGGGTATCTGTGCTCCCTGGCTGGCCTGCTCCCATCACAGGAGGCAGAAACAGAACAGACGGAGCTGCAAAGCACAATGCAACACGTGAGGGCTTTTTATAACTACATTCACTGCTTCGGGAGGTTCATTGGCAGAGGATTCCCTCAGTGGAAATATCCTCATTTTCTTCCAGCAGAGGCTTTCCTACGTCTGACCTCAGCTGTTTTATTTGCTTTGAATTCTTAAGGGGCCTGCAAAAGCTTTCCTCGTCACGCGTGCAGATTTCTGTGCTTGTTGGAGAGCATGCCTTAGAATTTCTGGGTGTCTGCTCATCTCAGGAAGAATCTGCAAATTGTATGTTTCTGGCTTATTTTCTTTCTTAAAAAAAAAACAAAAAAACGCCATGGATAGGGCAATGCATCACCCTTACAGGATCAGATTTGGTTTCGAATGCAAAAAACGCGTTTATGTTGCCTGTATTCTCATTTTCACACAAAGCAATTTTGACCTGTCACTGTTTTGCATGATTGACAAGCCCAGATAAGAAGGAAGCATATGGGACAAAGCGGCTGAGCCCTGCAGACCGGAGCCCTATGAAGCTTACTCCATGTGTGACATAAGGTGTACAGACATCCTAAAACTAAACAACCCACTCAGGTTAAGATGACGGAAACCAGGAACCCACATCACGTTCCCAGAGCGCTTACTGTGAACAGGTAGGTAAAAAGCTTTGGCTCCCCGTCTAAACTAGGAAAACGTCTAGGCCTTGAGGGGGGCCCTGAGCGAGAGATAACCAGCTGCAGTGCTGCTTTAAGAGCTTCAAAAGATACCTGCCCCAACACACACACACACACACACACACACACACACACACACACACACACTTCTAATCGCACTTGTTCCAGTAAAGATGCCTTTTGAAAACATGATTCTGAAGACTGCAGCTTTGGGCAGGTGTTCAAGAGCCAAGATGGGAAGGCAGGGGGGTCTGTGCCCAAAACAGCACTTCCCACTGCTCCTGGGAAAAGGGAGTGTCTGCTTTTTCCTTTCCTTTGCTCCCCCAAATCCTTGCTGTCCCCAAAGTTCAGATCTGCAAGGGGCGCAGTCTGGGAAGGGAAGGCGGGAAACATCCTTTATCTGCCAGGAGAGCCGTGCTCTGGGGGAAGAAGAGAACGCTCCCTGACTTTGTGTGTGTGTGTGGGGGGGTGACGGGGCTGAACCGCCCGGGTAAGAGGGTGCAAGCGTGTGGGTGCCCTCCGTCCAGGTCCCGAGACTCCCCAGCCTGCTG